>NC_036854.1:10007416-10188021 GCF_002910315.2 Salvelinus sp. IW2-2015 | reverse complement strand
TAGCTTTGCTGTTGAGGAAATGTAGGTCATATGTTAATTCCCTCAGCCAATGACAGCGAAGATATGGACAGTTTAGAAGGAAAATAATATGGAAACCATGCACCAATGTGACCCAAAAGCAACTCTGTCATTTTAGCATGACAAGAGAGCAATTTACATTTAAACCTTTCATGTCTGGTTTCATCCCGAAACATTGGTATTCATATTGTTAAAGAGATTCTTCTGTACTTTTTAGCCAGTTCTGAAAGTAGCGCTCGAGCCAAAAGTGGTCCCTGAAAATTGGATACTACGCCAGATACTGTATGTGCAGATATGTGCATCACGTCATTGCTCTCTCTATCCTTCTGCTGTGTGTGCATCATGCTAGCTGTCACTTAAATCGCAAAGGTCATTGGCTGAAACTAAAATAGTTTGGGAGCTGGTCCACATGGGGGAAAATGGTATCGCACAGCTTCCAGAAAACAGTTGCTTTCAAACTAGGGATTTTGTGGCTAATGGAGGTAAGCATTCAGAATTCTGCTCATAGATTATGCATGTACCGTATGAACGAGACATTGACACATCCAGCACAAAGTGGAAGGTTTAAAAAATACTTACTAGTCGCCAAAGTTGTCTTTAATAGATGGTGATATGCATTCTTCGTTCCTCCCACTCTCTTTCTCTTTGCCCTTCACTTTTCTATTTTAATAAGCAAGACATCACCGGTGAGAGCAGCCAGGAACCAAACTGATAAGTAAAATGATGTATTGCATGCACCAGAGTTCCTAGTAGGCTCTATAGCATTCTTACAGCTAGTCTGTAATAGAGTATTGTTTCCATATCACCTTTAATTTCCTCTACTAATGAACCTGCCAAAGTTCCTCCTGCTGTGAGAGAAACCTGCAACTCCCTGTATGTATGTGATAAATAAATCTCGACCATAACCTTCTCTTATACTCTCACTTTTTCTCTCGCTCTCTCCCCCACCGTGTTTCTTTCCCCCCTTAAGGGTGCAACCGTGTGCAATTTGCCAATCTCCTCTGGTCTTACAGCAGCAGAGAAGTTAAAGACTTTAGCCAGCCCATGGAGTAGTTTGAGGAGACTCTTGATTCTTTCTCTCCATAGCAGTGGAGAATTTTAGCTAGGAGCCCTGTTACAGGTAAAGCATGGATTTGATTTTAAGGGGCTTTGAATGTCAGACTCACTGACATCTTGAATGCTGTCTCGGTGAAGCAGGGAGCTGTGTGTCTGTTCTTCTCTACCCACTGAAGCAGCATCAGTGAAAACTCAGAGGCTGCTGGGTCACCAGCTTTAGGAGGAGAAGTACAGTATTTTTGGTTCTACATGGAATCGAAAATAGTTTCTTCAAAGGGTTCTTCTCCCTTCTCCCTTTCAGGTTCTAGATTCCACTTTTTTTCTCAAGAGTGTAGAGACCTAAACCCAGGACTATCGAAAGAAAATTTAAAAAATCTCTCATTGTTTCTTCTGTAGTAGTTAGAAAAGGCGGAAAAGCCTCAAGTTGAGTTCAATTGGGAAAGAAAATACAGGGGGATGTTTATTTTTTTAAACTTTTATTTAACCAGGAAAAGCCCATTGAGACCCAGTCTCTTTTTCAAGAGAGACCTGGCCAAGAAGGCAGCAACAATCAATACATTACAGAATTAAAACATACAACAATACAATACAACATGATCCAGCCTAACAAAAGCCTTGACACTCCTCTGTAGCAGTCTCATCAATATTTTAAATTCAATCAGTGGCACTAACATACAGTGGGGAGAACAAGTATTTGATACACTGCCGATTTTGCAGGTTTTGCCTACCTTACCCAAAGGGCATGCGACGTCTGTAATTTTTCCCATAGGTACACTTCAACTGTGAGAAACGGAATCTAAAACAAAAATCCAGAAAATCACATTGTATGATTTTTAAGTAATTAATTTGCATTTTATTGCATGACATAAGTATTTGATACATCAGAAAAGCAGAACTTAATATTTGGTACAGAAACCTTTGTTTGCAAATACGAAGATCATACGTTTTCCTGTAGTTCTTGACCAGGTTTGCACACACTGCCAGCAGGGATTTTGGCCCACTCCTCCATACAGACTTTCTCCAGGTCCTTCAGGTTTCGGGGCTGTCGCTGGGCAATACGGACTTCAGCTCCCTCCAAAGATTTTCTATTGGTCAGGTCTGGAGACTGGCTAGGCCACTCCAGGACCTTGAGATGCTTCTTACGGAGCCACTCCTTAGTTGCCCTTGCTTGTGTGTTTCGGGTCGTTGTCATGCTGGAAGACCCAGCCACGACCCATCTTCAATGCTCTTACTGAGGGAAGGAGGTTGTTGGCCAAGATCTCGCGATACATGGCCCCATCCATCCTCCCCTCAATACGGTGCAGTCGTCCTGTCCCCTTTGCAGAAAGCATCCCCAAAGAATGATGTTTCCACCGCCATGCTTCACGCGGTTGGGATGGTTGTTCTTGGGGTTGTACTCATCCTTCTTCTTCCTCCAAACACGGCGAGTGGAGTTTAGACCAAAAAGCTCTATTTTTGTCTCATCAGACCACGTGACCTTCTCCCATTCCTCCTCTGGATCATCCAGATGGTCATTGGCAAACTTCAGACGGGCCTGGACATGCGCTGGCTTGATCAGGGGGACATTGCGTGCGCTGCAGGATTTTAATCCATGACGGCGTAGTGTGTTACTAATGGTTTTCTTTGAGACTGTGGTCCCAGCTCTCTTCAGTCATTGACCAGGCCTGCCGCGTGTAGTTCTGGGCTGATCCCTCACCTTCCTCATGATCATTGATGTCCCACGAGGTGAATCTTGCATGGAGCCCCAGACCGAGGGTGATTGACCGTCATCTTGAACTTCTTCCATTTCTAATAATTGCGCCAACAGTTGTTGCCTTCTCACCAAGCTGATTGCCTATTGTCCTGTAGCCCATCCCACTCTGTGCAGGTCTACAATTTTATCCCTGATGTCCTTACACAGCTCTCTTGTCTTGGCCATTGTGGAGAGTGTTGCGAGTCTGTTTGATTGAGTGTGTGGACAGGTGTCTTTTATACAGGTAACGAGTTCAAACAGGTGCAGTTAATACAGGTAATGAGTGGAGAACAGGAGGGCTTCTTAAAGAAAAACGAACAGGTCTGTGAGAGCCGGAATTCTTACTGGTTGGTAGGTGATCAAATACTTATGTCATGCAATAAAATGCAAATTAATTACTTAAAAATCATACAATGTGATTTTCTGAATTTTTGTTTTAGATTCCGTCTCTCACAGTTGAAGTGTACCTATGATAAAAATTACAGACCTCTACATGCTTTATAAGTAGGAAAACCTGTAAAATCGGCAGTGTATCAAATACTTGTTCTCCCCACTGTATCTAGATGAAACATGGATTGTAGACTATTCCATGCGTCTGGTGCACAAGAAGAGAAGGCAGTCTTGCCTAATACTGTGGATGTAAGCCCAGAATCCACTACATGTCAATATTTTTCACACCTTGATGACTTTTAATCTAATTCAAGCCCAGCTAGCACAAAACYTTCTAATCAAAATGTGTTTGTTAGGACAAACACGCTCTATGGTTATTTTGCATACAAACTTCCCACAACATTCTGGGAATGATGCAGGATAGTTGCTTAGTTTTGGAACATACTCAGCACATTTAAGGAACTTCACCCCCAAACTTTTTGTCCTTGGTATTTCATTACTTTAACAGACCTTTTCCCAAAAGGTTCACACATGGTAACTTTAAGAAACAATGTTCTTCTGAAGACAGTTCAGTACTGCAGCATAATGTTTCCCACAGGTTACTGCATGGTTCTATTTAATGMAATGTTCTCAAATTGTCCAGAGACCTTTTAAGAATCCACGTTCTTTCGTGGGAATTTCAGTACTTCAGCATAGTGTTTCCTCATGGTTCTATTTAAAGTAGTTCAGAGAACTTTAAGAATCTGAGAACATGACTTTAAATAGAACCACGAGGAAACATTATGCTGAAGTACTGAACTTCCCACGAAAGAACGTGGATTCTTAAAGTTCTCTGAACAGACAACATTCTCCCCATGTGGTTCAATTTAATGTAATATTTTTACTACATTCTGGGAATGTTCTCAAAAATGGTGTGACTTAAGCTATGCTCTCAGAACGTTCGGTTCTCTTATGTCAGTTCCTGGCAATATTCTGGGAATGTTCTAAAAAACACAACATTTGTGACTCAGAGAACATTCTAAGAATGTCCATTCTGGAGAGAAGATCATAGGTTCGAATCTCACTAATGTTGTCACAATAAAAAGTGGGGTCCCCCTTAAGGGTGCAAAAGAAACACGTGTGTGTGTGTGTGTGTGCTAAGCATATTCATTTCCATGTGTCCTCTGCTTGGAGTTCAAAAAGTTAACCCAAAATAAGCTGGCGCTGTTATTAAAAGTTGACACATTCAGTGACATTAAGGAATTTATTTTAAAAAATACATCCAAATAACGTTTACATTTTGTTCTTACAGTTTAATGAAAATGTACCATTTATAAAACGGGTTGTTTTGATCCTTGATGCTGATTGGTGGATATGTTGTGGGACAACTCCCGCAAAATACCAATACCAGTTAATGTCATAATTCCACTGTCCCACAGCCCAGGCAGGAAATTCATAAACTTCCTCTCCCTCGGGGGAAAAAAGCATCTACACATTATTTTCCCATGCTACTATTTGGTTTGCAACAGTTGGGGGTTGTATAAACCTACCTGTCTGCCTTTACGACCTGTCCAACAATGTATCATTTTACAAATGTGATTTCTCCTGTGCCAGTATTCAAGCTAGCCCAAGAATGAACATGAAACTAATAATTCAGCAGTGCTGGAGTGCTACCTGGCAACAATGTGAGTGGCTGTCACCAACCAGCAACTGGCTGTCACCAACCAGCACCAGGACCAGGGACAGCTCTTCCACACGTGCCATCAATGGAAACATCAGGCATGATGATTTTGGAATGAAATGTTCGACGAGCACTAGACAACATACACTACATGATCAAAAGTATGTTTATAAAAGCAATAATGCCCTGGAACCTGGGAATTATCCAGGTTTTGCCTTGGCTTCGCCTCGGGCCTCAGAACTGGAGGGTTGAGCCACTTACAAAAACAGCCCACGTAAGTGCACGCACCGTTGATGCAGCACCTCTCTGTATGGTTTTCACAGATAAGTGCCTGACACTGACACCAGATTACTGAGACAGTTCAGCAGCACAAACAAACAGAACGATTCATGACAAACTGTACTGTGATGGGGAATTATCAGAATTACCATGTTCAATAAGACTACTGCAATACGATTAAAAAACTGACGGAATTATCTTACCAGTACATAAATATAGATTTTTAAGAAAAGGAAAGAATCCCAAGGCAAAAGCTCATGATTGAAACTACCCAGCTGGCACATTTGGTTCCTTGGAATTTGGTTGTTTGGTTCCTTGGGAGCGTGTATTTAATTTTAGATTGGTTATGGGAACAAAACCCTACATTTCCTGACCAGTAAAATGTAATGTAATAGTCTCTTCAAGCAACACATCAAATCATCTTTGCCACTAAGGTGAATGCATCATAGGAATTTTTATCCATATAATCATTTGAGTCAGTCATCAAATCAGGGGTGTTCCAACCATCTATCCTCTGGTCATCACGTTCACAGCCCATAGACTTTGTTTGATCATGCCCGTTTGTTTTCTTCCCACTGGACAACTTCACTGCTCCACATAGCCTGCAATCACCCCACATTCACCTCTGCAATCAATTAACCAATTCTGAAAATCTGTCTTGATGCTAATTTATGGACCAAGATGTGCAAAGAAAATATAATAAATGTGAGTTTACAGTGTGCCAAGCAGTCACGTTTAATAGAAAAGAGATGCATCTATGGTGTCTATATAGCTGTTCTTTCTGTTCTAATGCTGTATCTGTGATGATTAGACAAGCAGTAGGTTTTATCATGAAATCCTACTGGATGTGTGTGTTTCATACTATCGACTTTCAGTTTATTGGGCTAATTTAAAATCTAATTTCCCCATTACTACTCTATACTAAATTAAATTAGCTCTCTCATGCGATATGATGTTGGCCTTAAACCAGGATCAGCTAAAATGAAAACTGTGACACATTAAGTACTGTATACCAAACATTAGGTACACAATTCCACAAGGATGCTGGCCCATGTTGACTGAAACTGAAAGTGGATGAGAGGGGGTGTGCCCACAAACAGCAATAATGTCATTGTTTACTTTGCTGTGTGTTGGTCGTTCAATCTCTGAACTTTTCTATGCAAGATTTTTTTAAACATTTGTTTTTCACTGTTTGTCATCATGCCTTTCTGATGTTCTGTGCCTGGCTGTGCTAATTACAAACAAGCTTTCACCATTCTACCTACCAGAGATTCACCCTGATTCTGCCAGCGGCTTGCGGCTATCAAGAATGATGTGGTGACTAAAGATTATCAGAGGGATTTTCAGTCTGAACTGATGAGGAATCCATTTTGACGGCAGCTGAGAAGTGATGCGATACCATCAATCCTTCACAACAAAACAGAAGATTCTCAATTAGAGGTAACCTAACGCTAGCTAGCTAGCTGAGCTTAGCTGGGTAAATTAGCTAGCAAGCTAATGTTACAGTCCTGTATTGAACTCTGAAAGCATTCAGATAGCTATCTTTTAGTATACACACTGTCAATCCATTTTGCCTATGCCATGGTAGTCACTGCTAGATACCTTTAGCAGAGTAAACGTGTTTGTTCGTTCTATCTTTGACTGACGCTAGCTATCGTAACACTGGGCGGAAAGGGTCAATATCAGAGGATATCTTTTCTATATAGATAAAATGTCAGATCTCTCTCAATCTATTAGATATACTGTAAGGAGCAGACATGCTCTATATAGGCATGTCATATGTGTGTCGTGGTAAGGTTGGACCCAGGTGCAGAGAAGAGACTAGACGAGGAATCAGAAAAACATAATACTTTACTGAGATACGGTAGCCGCAGGATCACAGTATACTTGAAAAAACTCAAACTCACTCAGGGAACGAACGCACACGGTAAACAATTCAAACTTGTGCAAAGGACCATAGCAAACCCACCTCTTTTAACAGGGACACAATCATGAAATAATACGACACACCTGAGTCCAATAAAAGTCTCTAGGGCGGTCTCTGCCACCCTCTGGTGCCAGGAGGAACCATGATAGTACACCCCCCCCCCCCCCCCCCCCCAGGGGCGTCTCCAACCGCGGAGCCATGAAGCCCACCACGTAGTTGTTTGAAGTCTAACAAGAACCGACAGTATATGTGCACAGGCACAGAGATTACATTTACAACATTGTGGTATAACCCTCAACCTTTGCACAGTGACCAGACCGTACAAATGAGCCTAGGTAGGTAGACAGACAGTATCTACCTACAGCCATGTCTATCCGGCATGCTTAGGCAAATAGTTTTAATTATAAAACCAGTTTCAGTTTTTACAACAGTTTAAATTTCAGATTCACAACAGTAAATTGTTGAATTATTGTTTCTCCTCACTGTTTGCTTGTAAACTTAGTTAGCTAGCTTGCTGGATATACAATACTTATTTACATCTGTTTGAAATCCTATCTTGCGTCATTCCTGTAATTATGACCTTGGATGCATTTCAATCTCACATAATCATAACCAATGTCAACCCTCAATTGTTACATAGCTAGCTAGTAATATTATTTACAATTGCTGATGTTACACGTTTGCTAACAAGTTACAAATGTGAGGCATGGTGCATAACAAGTTAGCAGGCGCCAGGCTAACCAGCTAGCTAACTACAGTCATGCACTAACGTTTGCTAGTAAACCTAGCTTTAGGTGGCTGGTTGTAATGTTGTTTCTTGCTGTTTAGTAGCTAGCCACATCTACGATTAAAAAGAGAAAAGATTAGCAATCGAGATTCAAAAGATCTCGGATTGTAATACATCTATT
This sequence comes from Salvelinus sp. IW2-2015, assembly GCF_002910315.2. NCBI lineage: Eukaryota > Metazoa > Chordata > Actinopteri > Salmoniformes > Salmonidae > Salvelinus > Salvelinus sp. IW2-2015. The sequence goes on along the minus strand of NC_036854.1, from coordinate 10,180,051 downwards.
TTTAGTCATAGATATGGCTACCAGTAGTTGTTTAGCTAGCCAACTTAGCAAACAGAAAAAATAATTTTATTTCCTGCCACTGTAACACAGTAGAGAGTATGTTAGCCAGTATGTTAGCTCATCGAATTCGTGTTGATGAGAGGAATTACTTGAAGCCATTACGCATGGTCAGTCCATTCAGTTTTGCACAAAGAATTGTTGTCCGCCTCCTTTAAAAAAAAGCCTGCCTTGTGGGAGGTATGGGGGCCAGAGCACGAAGCACCGCACAACACAAGATGTAGTCTTTCAGAGACTGGAAAAATGCGTCTGCTTGTATACTTTTCAATTAATCAGCTGATAGGAACATCGCTGAAAGATGTCAAATGGATGAATCAAAGAAGAACAACCATATCTACACACACAAAAACGTATTGCGGGATCAGTATTACATAGAGACTTTGCGAAATGCCACAAAGCAGGAGTACATGTATTTTTAGATCTCGCCCCCCCCCCCAATACATGGGAAGCCGTCATAGGGTGTATCATTCGCCCATGAAGCCATGTACTAGCCAAATATATGTGAAACACATCTCACTGTCCTAGAAATGACTCAGAAATGACAAAAACAAGCCCAGATTCCTCCAGGATTAAGTTCCCTTTGAAATGTTTTGTCTTGCCCATTCACCCTCTGAATGGTACACATACACAATCCATGTCTCAATTGTCTCAAGGCTTAAAAATCCTTCTTCACCTTCATCTACATTCATTGAAGTGGATTTAACAAGTGACATCAATAAAYGATCATAGCTTTCACCTGGATTCACCTGGTCAGTCTGTCATGGGAAGAGCAGATGTTCTTAATGTTTTTGTATAATATAGGCTATGCTCCTCCTATGTGTGCCTATCATAACAACATTTTAACCATTGGTCAGAATGAACTAGTGAGTCAGAGCTAACAGCGGATACTGGAACATACAGCATATGGGGAAGTCTTACGGAGAGGGAGGGAAGAACTTCATATACAGTAATTACATAAGGCCTATATCACATACAGTGCAGTGACTCAGGCTGCGTTAACACAGACAACCCAAATTGGCTCAAATATTGGCAAAGGAGCTGATCTGATTTGTCAAAAGACCTATTAGTGAAAAAAAATATCAGAATTGGTCTGTCTGTGTAAACGTAGCCTTACTGGCTTGACTTGACTTATTCCTTTTAGCTCCTAGCTTGGAGCAAAATGTGTCAAACACATGTTCTTTTCCATCCATATGAAGTTACATTCAACACGTCTTGTGAGACCAAAATAAAGAGTAAAGCCAATAACTATTTCTGTAAACAATCAATCATAAAAAGATGAACAACATATCGGTTTCGACTTGCCAAGATCTGAACTTCACACCACCACGACACACTCAGACCTGGTCATGGTTTCCATTAGAGGTGCTAGTTCCAAAGTGCTACTGACACACTTCAGGACAGAATCAAAACATTGTGATAAGAAAGAGAAAAGTCAACACCTGCTGTCTGGCCATTTTGGTCCTACTTCCAGAGTGCTGATTGTGACTCTTTGCAAACACCACATTCAGATGTGTCTCCAATGGATAAACGATTGATTCAACTTTTTTTCACCAGTAGACATAACCAACAAACTAACATGGTCCAAACACACCAAGACAGCCGTGAGAAGGGCACGACAACACCTATTCCCCCTCAGGAGACTGAAAATATTTGGCATGGGTCCTCAGATCCTCAAAAAGTTCTACAGCTGCACCATTGAGAGCATCCTGACTGGTTGCATCACTGCCTGGTATGGCAATTGCTCGGCCTCTGACCGCAAGGCACTACAGAGGGTAGAACATACGGCCCAGTACATCACTGGGGCCAAGCTTCCTGCCATCCAGGACCTCTATACCAGGCAGTGTCAGAGGAAGGCCAAAAAATGGCCAAAGACTCCAGCCACCCTAGTCATAGACTGTTCTCTCTGCTACGGCACAGCAAGCGGTACCAGAGCACCAAGTCTAGGTCCAAAAGGCTTCTTAACAGCTTCTATCCCCAAGCCATAAGACTCCTGAACAGCTTTTCAAATGGCTACCCAGACTATTTGCATTGTCCCCCCACCACCCCTATTTRTACACTGCTGCTACTAGTCTCTGTTTATTAGCCATGCATAGTCACTTTACCTCTACCTACATATTACCTCGATTAACCGGTACCCCCGCACATTGACTCTGTACCAGTACCCCCTGTATATAGCCTTGCTACTGTTATTTTATTGTTGCTCCTTAATTATTAGATTTTTTTTAAATGTATTTTTTTACTCCAGTTTATTTGAGTAAATACTTTAACACTTTTTTTTCTTAAAACCGCATTGTTGGTTAAGGGCTTGTAATTAAGCATTTCACTGTAAGGACTACACCTGTTGTATTCGGCGCATGTGACAAATACAATTTGATTTGATTTTTATATTTTAAATCGAAAATGTGCACCAATATTGGATTTTAAAAGCCTGTTATATTAAATGAAGTGCCCTTTAATGTAGACCATATGGAACATTCCATAAATCAGATTTTTAATATGAATAAAGGCTTGCTAAAGTGCATTTTTACATGTCCCTCTCAACCCTGTGTCACTTCTGGAAAGATTTCAACCCACTTACATTTCTCCAAGTTTAACCATCATTGTAAAGCCCTAGTTATTTTGTTGCTTTGACAAAGTCATTTCTGAAGATTATTATTCATTTACATCTGTCCCCATTTAAGGTTAACTTTGTTACGTGAACTGAATTCTTGTTTGATATGATGAAACTATTCCTTTAAAAATATTTTTTCAAAAGAAACATTGAACATCTAATAGTCAAGTCATAGTGTTTAAAGCAGGTGAGCTGGGTTTACTATTTTTGAAAATMTTCTGGTGTTTTGTGGTGGGAAACTAAGACGGTCAAGCATAACACGTCAACCCTATTACCCATAGATAGACAGCCTAGAAATGTTCATTTCCATTTTTGTGAAGCTTGCATTCAATTTCCGCTCCCTGATGCACATAAAGTTCCATTACCTTTGTCATGAGGGGATTTATGACTGATTTAAGATTAAATTGGCAACACTGTTACAATCAACGCTGTTACTTTATTTGGCACTTAATAGAGATGAGATGGGAATACATGTTTTTATTAAGTTGAAAATGTTCTCTTTATGATAGAATGTTAAAATGAAGTGAAATCAAATGTTTTTTTTCGGGACCAAATTACACTGCACCGAATCGGCGGAACAACCCAACTGTCAAGTAAAAAGGATGAGCTATTTGACTTTACATTTTTCTCAATTGTTTACAAGCTATTTTTAGAACAATGTTGTCAATTTTCAAAAACAGTGTTCACAAGARACAGAACTCTGTGGCCTTTTGCAAAACAGTAAATACATGTTAAAATTGTAGTTGCCTCAAAACATAAATACATTCATCAAAACTAAATTATACCATCAACATTGCAAATACATTCATCAAACGAACCTGACTGTCTGCAAAAAGATTAACACAAACATACTGTACATCTCGAGTCTAAGCTGACAAAATCTCCCAGTAGATTTATTGATTTTTAATGCAGTCACTATAATACATCATGTTGATAAAAAATTGGAAATACAACTAACAAAAAGTGCAGAAAAAGGCTAAGTGCCGTTATCCTTGCATGGGAGGGTGCTGAAAACAAGGATGCCTATTTGTTAGAAGACCAAGTCCATATTATGGCAAGAACAGCTCAAATAAGCAAAGAGAAATTACACTCCATCATTACTTTAAGGCATGAAGGTCAGTCAATCCGGAACATTTCAAGAACTTTGAAAGTTTCTTCAAGTGCTGTTGCAAAAACAATCAAGCGCGATGATGAAACTGGCTTTCATGAGGACCACCACAGGAATGGAAGACCTACAGTTAACACATCTCAACATCAACTGTTCAGAGGAGACTGCATAAATCAGGCCTTCATGGTCGAATTGCTGCAAAGAACTACAAAGAAGAGACTTGCTTTGGCCAAGAAACATGAGCAATGGACATTAGACCGGTGGAAATCTGTATTTTGGTCTGATGAGATCAAATTTTAGATTTTTGGTTCCAATAGCCGTGTCTTTGCGAGAGGCAGAGTAGGTGAGCTGATGATCTCAGCATGTGTGGTTCCCACCGTGAAGCATGGCGGAAGAGGTGTGATGGTGCTTTGCTGGTGACACTGTCAGTGATTTATTTAGAATTCAAGGGACACTTAACCAGCATGGCTACCACATTCTGCATCGATACGCCATCCCATCTGGTTTGCGCTTAGTGGGACTATCATTTGATTTACAACAGGACAATGATGCAACACACCTTCAGGCTGTGTAAGTGCTATTTGAACAAGGAGAGTGATGGAGTGCTGCATCAGATGACCTGGCCTCCACAATCACCCAACCTCAACCCAATTGAGATGGTTTGGGATGAGTGAGGAAAAGCAGCCAACAAGTGCTCAGCATATGTGGGAACTCCTTCAAGACAGTTGGAAAAGTATTCCAGGTGAAGCTGATTGAGAGAATGCCAAGAGTGTGCAAAGCTGTCATCAAGGAAAAGGATGGCAACTTTGAGGAATCTCAAATATAAGAAACACCCTTGAATGAGTAGGTACTGTAAATATAGTAGAACAGCAATGATCAAATGCTGAAACATTTACAGAACTTCTGATCATTTTCTTGCCTTAGTACCCAACTTGCATATCTTAGATCACCTTTTGCAAAACATTAAATACAAATGTCATCAGTGAATATAATGTTTTGTTCACGGAATATTAGCACATTGTTTTCATCAAGAGAAATGTGTGGCATTGTGTTCACTCTTTCTGGCAATCAGTAAATACTAATGCACAAAATTCTAAATAATCCAGTCAGTGTCCTACCATGTAGAATATTTGGAAAGGTCTAGCCAATGGGGACTGTCTAATTGTTATGTTTTTTTACAATATTGAGGTCATGTAGAGAATGAAGTTGAGTTACTTCTATGTAACTTTGGGTTACTCTTAAGTCATCATCTTCAACATTGTGACCTTCCATTATACACAGGTTCAAAAAGGGTTCTTCGGCTATCCCCGTAGGAGCACCCTTTTTGGTTCCAGGTAGAACCATTTTTTTGCCAGGAAGAACCCACTGTGGAAAGGGTTTACATGGAACCCAAAAAGGTTCCACCTGGAACCAAAAGGGTTCTACCTGAAACCAAAAAGAGTTATTCAAAGGGTTCCCCTATGGGGACAGTCAAATAACCATTTTAGGTTCTAGATAGCACCTTTTTTTCTAAGAGTGTAGAGCTTTGCTTTGGTGTGTATGTAGGTCTATACATTCATATCAGTTGTGTTCTTCCATTGTATTCACCTTTCCTTATTTCCACATTGCAACAATTCTCTTCTGATAAAACAAAGAGTTGATATTCTGTGAAAAAACACACACTTTACACAGAATTTGGAATCATTCATGACAATTGTATTTAAAGTTTGCAAAAGTGAATCTATGATTTGCAATCCAGGTACAAAAGCAAGAAAATTATCAGACAATGATGCACATGTATTTAACCATTTGATCATTGTTGTTTTGCTAGGTATGCTTGACCACAGTTTCCAAAAAATGCTTGTACGCGATTGAGAAAAACTATAATGAAAAATCAGTTCGGCTGAGCTTTCTCCTGCACCCTGGCATAGTGATTTTGTGGTAGTCGATATTTTATATTAATTTGGAGGTAGTACAGTAGTTATTCTGTAGCTTTCCAGGATGAAAATATCAGGGTAGTGACGAGACATTATAGCTAATCTGGGGCCTGCACATTCCAATCTATGACTAGCTCATCGTAAGGATGTCATAAATCAAAATTTCACCRGCTTTCTCTCTCATTCTCAAATTGCACTCTCGACAATACTTTTTGGGTAACATTACTTTTCTCATTCATCACCATAATCAAAACCATTGTCAACCTATTCAGACAGGATTAATTATTCTCCTACAGAATGGAATGTGCTCTGAACTGCTTTGTGCCACCCACAGAGTGAGAGTGGTGTATACACTTAATTGATTCATTATCAGGGAGTGAGTGTTTGACAGTGCAATAATAATTTGTCTTTGGAATTGAATTTTCATAATGACTTTTTACACAATCTCTGTTATAAAATAATGTATACAACATTTGGTGACCTTTGGAGTGTTGGGTAAATTACGTGCCACCTTTGAAATAAAGTAGGATGGCCAGCCTTATGCTCCTATACCTACAGTGCCTTCAGACAGTATTCATACCTCTTGGCTTATTCCACATTTTGTTGTGTTACAGCCTTAATTCAAAATGGATTGAATAGATTTTTTCCCTCACCCATTAACCCATTCCTCACCCACCCATTAACCCATTCGATTTTTTGTGTGTGTTTTTTTACATTAACCTCACACAAACAGTGTTGTAGGAATGAGGTTTGGGCAGTAGGCCTAATACATTATCACAGTGTAACAGTATAACTTTAGTACGTCCCCTCGCCCCGACCTCGGGCGCGAACCAGGGACCCTCTGCACACATCAACAACAGTCACCCACGAAGCATCGTTACCCATCGCTCCACAAAAGCCACGGCCCTTGCAGAGCAAGGGAAACCCTACTTCAAGTCTCAGAGCAAGTTACGTAATCGATTGAAACGCTATTAGCGCGTACCCGCTAACAGCTAGCCATTTCACATCCGTTACACTCACCCCCCTTTTCACCTCCTCCTTTTCCGCAGCAACCAGTGATCCGGGTCAACAGCATCAACGTAACAGTATAACTTTAGTACGTCCCCTCGCCCCGACCTCGGCGCGAACCAGAGACCCTCTGCACACATCAACAACAGTCACCACGAAGCATCGTGTACCCATCGCTCCACAAAAGCCGCGGCCCTTGCAGAGCAAGGGAAAACCTACTTCAAGTCTCAGAGCAAGTGACGTAATCGATTGAAACGCTATTGGCGCGTACCCCTAACTAGCTAGCCATTTCACATCCGTTACACTCACCCCCCTTTCGACCTCCTCCTTTTCCGCCAGCAACCAGTGATCCGGGTCAACAGCATCAACGTAACAGTATAACTTTAGTACGTCCCCTCGCCCCGACCTCGGGCGCGAACCAGAGACCCTCTGCACACATCAACAACAGTCACCCACGACGCATCGTTACCCATCGCTCCACAAAAGCCACGCCCTTGCAGAGCAAGGGGAAACCCTACTTCAAGTCTCAGAGCAAGTGACGTAATCGATTGAAACGCTATTAGCGCGGACCGCTAACTAGCTAGCCATTTCACATCCGTTACAACAGCATATAGGCTGTTGCGCCTTCTTCACCACGCTGTCTGTGTGGGTGGACCATTTCAGTTTGTCCGTAATGTTTACGCCGAGGAACTTAAAACTTTCCTTCTCCACTACTGTCCCATCAATGTGGATAGGGGGGTGCTCCCTCTGCTGTTTCCTGAAGTCCACGATCATCTCCTTTGTTTTGTTGACGTTGAGTGTGAGGTTATTTTCCTGACATCACACTCCAAAGGCCCTCACCTCATCCCTGTAGGCCGTCTCGTCGTTGTTGGTAATCAAGCCTGCAAACTTGATGATTGAGTTGGAGGCGTGCATGGCCACACAGTCATGGGTGAACAGGGAGTACAGGAGACGGCTGAGAACGCACCCTTGTGGGGCCCCAGTGTTGAGGATCAGCAGGGTGGAGATGTTGTTTCCTACCCTCACCACCTGGGGGCGGCCCATTAGAATGTCCAGGACCCAGTTGCACAGGGCGGGGTCGAGACCCAGGGTCTCGAGCTTAATGACAAGTTTGGAGGGTACTATGGTGCTAAATGCTTGAGCTGTAATCGATGAACAGCATTTTTACATAGATATTCCTCTTGTCCAGATGGGTTAGGGCAGCATGCAGAGTGATTGCGATTACGATTGCGATTGCATCGTCTGTGGACCTATTGGGGTGGTAAGCAAATTGGAGTGGGTCTGGGGTGTCAAGTAGGGTGGAGGTGATATGATCCTTGACTAGTCTCTCAAAGCACTTCATGATGACAGAAGTGAGTGCTACGGGGCGATAGTCATTGAGCTCAGTTACCTTAGCTTTCTTGGGAACAGGAACAATGGTAGCCCTCTTGAAGCATGTGGGAACAGCAGACTGGGATAGGGATTGATTGAATATGTCCGTAAACACACCAGTCAGCTGGTCTGCGCATGCTCTGAGGACGCGGCTAGGGATGCCATCTGGGCCGGCACCCTTGCGAGGGTTAACACATTTAAATGTTTTACTCATGTTGGCCGCGGTGAAGGAGAGCCCGCAGGTTTTGGTAGTGGGCTGTGTCAGTGGCACTGTACTGTCCTCAAAGCGAGCAAAGAAGTTGTTTAATTTGTCTGGGAGCAAGGCGTCGGTGTCTGCGACGGGGCTGGTTTTCTTTTTAAAATCGAGATTGACTGTAGACCATGCCACATACGTCGCGTATCTGAGCAGTTTAATTGCAACTCTACTTTATCTCTATACTGACGCTTAGCTTGTTTGATTGCCTTGCGGAGGGAATACACTGTTTGTATTTGGTCATGTTTCCGGTCGCCTTGCCATGATTAAAAGCAGTGATTCGCGTTTTCAGTTGTGCGCGAATGCTGCCATCAATCCACGGTTTCTGGTTGGGAAAGGTTTTAATAGTCACCATGGGTACAACATCACCGATGCACTTGCTAATAAACTCGCTCACCGAATCAGCGTATACATCAATGTTATTGTCTGAGGCTTATCCCAGAACATATCCCAGTCCACGTGATCGAAGCAATCTTGAAGCGTGGAATCCGATTGGTCAGACCAGCGTTGAACAGACCTGAGAATTTAGTCTACCTTGTTGTGAAGAGACTGGACATATGCAAGTAGTATACTCGGGAGCGGTGAGCCCGTCTACGGAGCCTGACCAGAAGACCGCTCCGTCTGCGGCGTCGTTGTTTTGGGTCGCCTACTGGGTTCCGATCCATTGTCTTGGGTGGTGGTCCAAACAGAGGATCRGCTTCGGGAAAGTCGTATTCCTGGTTGTAATGTTGGTAAGTTGACGTTACTCTTATATCCAATAGTTCTTCCCGGCTCTGTGTAATAAGACTTACGATTTCCTGGTGTAGCAATGTAAGAAATAATACATAAAAAAAAAAACTATTGCATAGTTTCCTAAGAACGTGAAGCGACGCGACCATCTCTGTCGGCGCCATTGTACTTTGGTACCTGCATCTGATGGTCAACGAGGTCAAATCACGACGTAAGTGATCTTCAGGTCGAAAAGTCGGGAGTTCTAGAAAGATGCCCGAGTTTCCGACTTGGAATTCCGAGTTGGATGACCGTTCAAAGCGATTTTAAACTCTCTGTTTTAAAGTCACCATTGGCCTCATAATGGTGAAATCCCTGAGTGGTTTCCTTCCTCTCCAGCAACTGAGTTAGGAAGGACGCCTGTATATTTGTAGTGAATGGGTGCATTGATACACCATCCAAAGTGTAATTAATAACTTCACCATGCTCAAAGGGATATTCAATGTCTGCTTTTTACATTTTTACTCTTCTACCAATAGGTGCCCTTCTTTGCGAGGCATTGGAAAACCTCCCTGTTCTTCGTGCTTCTAATTCACTGCTCGACCTTTACAGATGGAGAGATGAGGTATCATTCAAAAATCATGTTAAAAACTATTATTGCACACAGAGTGAGTCCATGCAACTTATTATGTGACAGAGTTAAGCAAATGTTTACTCCTGAACTTATTGAGGCTGCCATAGCAAAGGGGTTGAATATTTGACTCATTAAAAAAAAAAAAAAAAGMWAAAAAAAAGAAAGGAAAACACATTTGCACTTTGACATTACAGGGTATTGTGTGTAGGCCAGTGACAAAAATATCTAACTGTAATCACTTTTAAATTCAGGCTGTAACAACAAAATGTGGAAAAAGTAAAGAGGTGTGAATACTTTCTGAAGACACTGTGTAAAGAAAATTATCTCTCACAAATGTTCATGTAACCAGTGTGAAATGGGTAGTTAGTTWGCGGTGTGCGCTAGTAGCATTTAAATCGGTGACATCACTTGCTCAGAGACCTTGAAGTAGTTGTTTCCCTTGCTCTGCAAGGACCGTGGTTTTTGTGGGGCGATAGGTATCGATGCTTTGAGGGTGACCATAGTCGATGTGTGCAGACGGTCCCTGGTTCAGACCCAGGGACGAAACAAGACTGATGTTTACTGTGTTCATGGCTCAGCCTATATAACTACTGCTGTACGCACCTGTTCTATTCATATACTGTCCATAATGTCTATACACATCATCATACAGTATATTTATATTCTGGACTCTGACATTGCTTGTTCTATATTTCTTAATTCCTTTCTTTTTAGGTTTTGCATGTATTCTTTTGTATTGTTAGGTGTTACTGCACTGCTGGAGCTAGGAACATAAGCATTTCGCTACACCCACAATAACATCTGCTAAATGTGTACGCGACCAATAACATTTTATTTGATCTGTGTTGAGAAGCAGACTTGATTTACATTATAGGGTCTATCCTTTGCAGTGGGGTAAAGTACTTAAGTAAAAATACTTTAAAGTACTACTTAAGTAGTTTTTTCAGGTATCTGTACTTTACTATTGATATTTTTGGTAACTTTTACTTCACTACATTCCTAAAGAAAATAATGTACTCTTTACTCCATACATTTTCCCTGACACTCAAAAGTACTCGTTACATTTTGACAGAAAATGGTCCAATTCACATACTTAAAGTATCAAGAGAGCATCCCTGGTCATCCCTACTGCATCTGATCTGGCGGACTCACTAAACACACATGCTTTGTTTGTAAATTATGTCTGAGTGTTGGAGTGTGCCGCTGGCTATCCGTCAATACAAAAAAAACAAGAAAATTATTCCGTCTGGTTTGCTTAATATAAGGAATTTTAAATGATTTATACTTCTACTTTTGATACTTAAGTACATTTTTGCAATTCCATTTACTTTTGATACTTAAGTATTATCAAAACCAAATACTTTTAGACTTTTACTCAAGTAGTATTTTACTGGGCTGACTTTCACTTTTAATTGAGTCATTTTCTATACAAGGTATCTTTATTTTTACTCAAATATGACAATTTAGTACTTTTTCCACCACTGATCCTTTGGATATTAACTGAAGTGCAGACAGTAAAAGCAATGTAACCGCTTTGGTTGTTGTGCTTCACGCCAGGATATCATTCACTAACTGCACAGTGGACAGCATTCTTTCAGAGGAGATAGACAACAGTTGAAAGGGTCATGTGAAAACGAGTGCTATTTATTACTCCATGTGGTCTTTGCGATAGTCATATCCATCCACTGAGGAGGACGTGCAGCATCTGTGGTGCTACAAACATAACCCAGAGGACATTGGAGATATGTTAAGATTTCACCATCCACGACTTCACAGGCTTGATTCACAAACAGAGAAATAAGGGGAAACATTGAGACATACAGTTTGCGCTGTATAGGCCTATGCCATAAGGTGGGTTGAGTAATTCTGAGTGATACAGCATTGTGAAAATGACTTATTCAGTCACATCACAAAAGGGGATTAAGGAAGGCTCTCTTTCATTTCATTAGCCTTATCTGCTAAGCATTCAATAGAAATAGTTTTTTCTGCATGCATGATTTTTTTGTTGAGCAGAGTGCAGTTTGCAGAAGCCACAAGTTGTAGGCCTAGATGTGACTTCTCAGACCATGATAGCTCTGGGCAGTTTGAATAAATGTGTTTTTGTTTACTAGATGCAAGGGTTATGTTTTCAGACTTGGCTCCCTAGAGTTTAGTGCAACATCTAAAGTATAACTTGGTTGATATGATGATTGTTTACTAAATGTAAGAAATGGGTCCAGTGAGCTCCATGCATCCCTATTTCTACAGCCTCCTAGCAATATCCTATATGAGCACCTATGGCAAGTACCCTCCACATCTGGCAGCTTCATGTAGCCTGCTGTCTGTTTTACATTACATTGCCTGATTAAGATGGGTGGTGCTCAATCCATTATACAATGAATAGGCTCCAGTGTGCATTCAAGTATGCGGCATAGTTTGGATACTCCACTCACGAACGAGAATCAAACTCTTCGACTGCAACCTGATTCACTTCTTTGGATTATATGGATAATAAGCCTGATGACATCCTATTTTATCCCCGTTGTGGTTATGGATTTCAGTTGCATCCAAAGATGAGGCCGCGAGGTTTCCTGTTTTTACACTCTAGATGGGATGTGTTTAATTCCGTAATGAAGTCAACACATGACACTATTGTAGATGACTGAACGCAATGATTCAGCTGTGGTTGATTTACTCGCAGCGGTAGTTTGGAGGCGCCGCGCATCACCAAAGCGCTCTACTGAGAATCCCCCACCAGGACGACGAAAACAGGCTGTGAAGAAAACAGGCTGTGAAGAAAACAGGCTGTTACACGGAGTGCAATCTCTGTCCAACGGGTGTACTATCACAAGAACACTTACAAAGTATTTGCTACAGTTGGTTGTCGGTTCTTTATTTTTAATTTTGCGGAAGGAGGCAGTTGGACAGTATTATTTTGGCGGAAAGTGAACGGAACTACCGGGAATGACTGAAGACTTGTAAAGGCAAGTCATTTCTACTAAGACTCACTCACATTGTTATTATTATTCTATATTATACTATCATTATTGTGAGTCTTTGTGGAAGACTTAGATTTATTTTCAAAACAAAAGTTGAAAAAATATTGACATGAATGTGCAATGTAGGCTATTCAGTTTGTTTCTCGTAAAAATGTTGGACAGTATACAAACCTCGCTCAATGCGCTTTCAAGAAGCGGGAATGTGTTGCATCGATTTAGTCTTTATTATAGGCTACATCATTATCACTTCTGCAGATATTTTTGGTAAATCAGTCATATGAGAGCCAACAATGCATTGTATAGACTACTATAGTACRAGTATAATCCCTTCCCACTGGGCAAAAACTGGCCGACTCGACTCAACGTTATTTCACGTGATTTCAACCAAAACAATCAATGTGATGACCAACGTGGAGAACTGATTGGATTTACTAAAAGGTCACCATCTTAAGTGCATATTGTCTATTTTTTACCCAACTTTTAACCTAAATCCAATGACATGGTGACATGTTTAGTTTATTTCACTTGAATACACGTTAGTTGAAAACTCAACCAAATGTAAATCAAAACTTGACATTGAACTGACTGAAGTCTGTGCCCAGTGGGTTGTGATTTATGTAGTCATGCATATGTTAATGAAATCATGTATAGAGGAGTAAGGCTGATAATGGATACCACTGAATTATACCCGTTTATTTTTCTTGTAAAGTCGATGGGGTTAGGACGGTTAATAGCCTATTCATAAACTACTCATTCATATATTTAGAACTTTCTGTAATAGATTTCTAATAAGTTCAACCAAAACTTAATATAATCATTTATACAACTAACAGCATTTATGAATCCACAGATGCTTATTCTGCATTACACGCAAGGGGTATAGTGCATTCGAAGTAAGCAGAGTACAAATTATACAGTGGTCAGGGGTCTCTTTTTCACGGGAACTCCTATGTGTCCACGAAAACAATTTATGGGCCTAATAGTAAATATGTAATTTAACGGTAAAAAAGTTGTACCTTTTAATGAGGCATGAACACAACCAGTTACGATGTTTTCATCTGATTGTCAAACAAATCACTTCAAAAAGTAGGTTACCTGCGCATGTTCCGCCACTCCAAAACAATTCCAGAATCCAAACAGTGCACTGTGCACCTGCCATTTGTTGAATGGTAAGAGACATCTGTTACAAAACACCAAAAAGTGTAATGACATTCTGCGATTGTCATTAGGTCTACACTCAAATTAATTGATGTGTCTTGCCGACAAAATGACATTTTTTGTAGAAAGAAAAGTGGGTACACCTGAAATCCATGTGCAGCATCACAACAAAAAGATTCACCCTACACATTAGCACCTTCTTCGGTTGTCTATCTACGTCCGATTCTGATAACACGCGGCAAAGACACAAGTTGGCAAAATCCAACACATGCCACACCACAACATATTCCAGCAGATGAGTCGCAGCYGTGCGGATTGCCTCCCATTGAAATTAACTTCCGGCAGAACGCATAGAGTTTGACACAGTTGGTGTACAAGAAAGCCTCACACACAGTTGGTGTACAAGAAAGCCTCACACACAGTTGGTGTACAAGAAAGCCTCAGTCCACCAGATGCGTCAACTCTTTGTGTTCAGACGGAAGTCATGCCTTGTCAATGGAGCAGTCCACAAAACTGTGTTGGGGATGCCGCACTAGGCTGCGCTCCGTTCTGTGTACCGCATGCGTTCAATATTTTCAATTTGTGCGTCGCTTTACCGTGCAGTGGTACAAACGGAAGTTCATAAACAGTCAAGCTAGCTAGATGTCTAACTACAAAGCTAACCATTTTGCTAGATAGCTTAGCTAAGAAATTACCAGCACATAGCTTCCACTTTCCAGTTTTGTTATTTAACAGTCAACTGACCATGTAATCCAATCTCATTGGTGATGTGTCTCCATGCAGCATTTTTAGCATGGCAGTCCGGATAGCAATCTGCGCTTTGGTCGAACACGGAAGGAAACCCAGAGACGGCGAAAATAACCTTCTCCATTCTGCAGCCTTGCGAAGCACATGTGCATCAAGTATGGAAAATGCGGACTAGACAGCAAATGTGCAAGGCAAAACACCTTGCGCATCTGGTGTACATAATGCGTTACAACGCGTGCACACAGGTTATTGCTGTACGGTACTTTTTACGTAYTCGTATATATAATGCATGCATTCATAATACATTGCAGGTGGAAGACCTACTCTTAAAGTAGCTATATGATGTCTGCAGTGCACATATGACTCTGGYGGGAAAGTTGATGCAGAACTGCAGCATCATATTTGGAGATAATCAAAACAGCACTATATATACAGGATCAGTTTGGATACACCTACTCATTCAAAGGTTTTTATTTATTTTTACTATTTTCTACAATGTAAAATAATAGTGAAGTTATCAAAGCTATGAAATAACACATATGGAATCATATAGTAACCAAAAAAGTGTTAAACAACAGATTCTTCAAAGTAGCCACCCTTTGCCTTGATGACAGCTTTACACACTCTTGGCATTCTCTCAACCAGATTCATTGTTTGAATGGTAAGATGCCAATCTTAGTCATCTGGAATGCATTTCAATTAGCAGGTGTGCTTTGTAAAAATATATATTTGTTGAATTTCTTTCCTTCTCTGCTACAGAGGATAAATTCATTAGAGTTAACTGCACCTCAGATTTCAGCCTAAATAAATGCTTCATAGAGTTCAAGTAACAGACACATCTCAACATCAATTGTTTAGAGGAGACTGTGTGAATCAGGCATTCTTGGTCGAATTGCTGCAAATAAATCACTACTAAAGGACACCAATAAGAAGAAGAGACCTGCTTGGGCCAAGAAACACGAGCAATGGACATTAGACATCTTACCATTCAAACAATGAATCTGGTTGAGAGAATGCCAAGAGTGTGTAAAGCTGTCATCAAGGCAAAGGGTGGCTACTTTGAAAAATCTCAAATATATTTAGATTTATTTAACACTTTTTTGTTTACTACATTCCATATGTGTTACTTCATGGTTTTGATGGCTTCACCACTATTCTACAATGTAGAAAATAGTAAAAATAAAGAAAAACCCTTGAATGAGTTGGTGTGTCAAAACTTTTGACTGGTACTGTTTATCAACTGTGGCCACAGACACAAATCTGATAAAATATGCTCATTCATTTATTTTCAGGAAATATCTGGTCCATGGAAGTTGCATTGTTTGTAACAATATAGTAGCAGTGAGATGTGGATATATTATCTTTACATATTTTAAAGGTAGTTTTTATCGCAATATCAAATCACTTCTGGGTAACAATTAAATACCTTACCGTGATTGTCTTCCATTAAAATGGTCAAAAAGAAAAACAATTTACTTCTTAGCAAAGAGAAATTTCTCAAGCACAAATTTTTGCTAGGACTTTCTGGGAGTGGTCTTAATGTGGAGGGTAAAACTGAAAACGAGTTATTATTAGCAGAGGTTTGGAACTCTCTTTCTTATTATCAAACATCTGGTTTTCCATGTGTTTGATACAATTCCATTCCATCCATTATTATGAGCCATCCTCCCCTCACCAGCCTCCTCTGATGTCTCCCCTGTGTTTAATTGCAAAAGCACCAAAGGGAAGGTGGAAGTGTAGTCATTGTACTTTCAGATTGCTGCATCAGTCACAGTAAACATTCAATAATGTCATGTTCTGAAGTCTTCCTCATTCAAATGGAGCCCCATCAGGTATGTTTCTCCTCTTGTTGTTCTTGTCGAAAGACCAAATTGTACATAATCAATGATCATCCATCTCCACAGAGGATCATTAGACGAGACGTCGTTAGACCACAATATCAAGTTGATTGGGTTTCTGCTGCTATGGTGTCCTCAATCAAACTGCACAGACTACTTCTGAAAAATCTTGCATTGAAATCCATAATCCATGTAGCAACTTGCCCCCACATTCTATCTCTAACCTCTATATAACAGCTCCAATCTGAAGTAGTTTAGCAGTCAAAGTTGTCAACACTATGCATGCTGTGGATGGCTATAGATGTTTGTCCCCATAGACAGCAACCTGGTCTCAGAACATTTTGTATTATTCTGTAAGTAAATCCAAGACACTCCATTTAGTACGATATGTCACGTTTGGTATGGGTACATAAGACAGATGGTTACTTAAATGGTGTGTCTCGGATGTACTTTGAAAATTCTGATGTATGACAGAATTCTCAAAGTACATCACAGTCAATACTTCATCATGCAATTCACTGGGTTTGATTAAACATCAAGCATACAGTCCTGATTATTTTGTTGAATACCAACAATCACCTGTAACTTCAGGTCAAGAGATGTATAGTGCAGGCAGCCAATCAGAGAAAAATAATACATCCACAACGCACATTTGACTAACATGGTCTTAATCTGTAAACTGCATTTAATCTTATATAATTATTCATGAATTTACCGTAGCCTATTAAAGCAAGCAAATGCATTCCAGATTCAAGTCAGCCACAGTAGCCTGCAGGGGGTGGGAGCACCTGCCTAAAGTTATATGCTATATTTACTTAACCTTATCYTTATTATTCCCCTGAAGAATTATGCATTTGCTGTCATAGTGAATGTGTCACTATTTTGGGGGATTTTGCTAGATTCTGCTACCACTTTTCAAGGTCATGTACAGTTCTTTATCTTTATGTTTTCTCCTTTGAATATGTTCATTGGAATTTCTTCCTTAACATTGTGAGCTATAGTAGAAGTTCTGCTGTTCAGAGTCAGACTCTTCTGCCCTGGCATGGACTGCTCATCAATTATTCAAATAAACCTACATTTTCGAAGAAGTACCGTATTATACATAATATACTGTATGTGTGGTACTGTATATCAAACTCCCCAGTCCACACATACAGTGCCTAGTGAAAGTACACACCCTTTGTACACATCCTTTTCTAATTCATTATATTGTGTGGTGTTTTGTSGTGTCCCTTGTCAGAAATACTCAAGTTGTAGGACCTGCCAGTGTTTTACTCTTGATTGGCAGACAGTAGGCAGACTTTTTTGGTTGGGGAAAGTCATGATAATCTGCTACTGGAAGTAACCCCTAAAGGTGCTCCTGAAATTAAATATAGCAAATAACTTTAGGCAGGTGCTCCCAACCCTGCAGGCTACTGTGGCTGACTTGAATCTGGAATGCATTTGCTCACTGCCTGCCCTCCAAGGACACCTACAGCACCCGATGTCACAAACTTCTGTTTGTTTTAGTACTCTGAAGAACATTTGGTCTTGTTTTACATGGAGAGCCTGGTACCTAGGCTTAGGCTGTAATTGTATCGAAACTGTGCTACTGGACACCTAGAGCATAGAAAAACATATATTCTCACGTTTTTTTGAGAGAAAATTGCAGACTTATTTTTATTCTGTTTCAGATTTTAGACTTTGTTGAAGGGCTTTGAAAACGAACAAACTATTGTGGGGTGTGTAATATAGTTTCAACACAACAAGGGAAAGATTGGCTTGCAACAGGCCTTCAGAGTTAAAGCAAAAGTTGACCTTTTTTCATGTCTGACTTGTCTGACTTGTAAATGGAGGTATGCTTTCTGAGGGGAAGTAGATTTTGAAGGCAGAAGTGCCACTCAGTGTAACGTCTGCTTCCAACTCACACTCTCAAATTCGTAGATCTCCTGAACGCAGCTCACTTTCCAGCCCACTTTCCAGCTCACGCTCTCAAACACATAGATCCCATGAACGCAGCTCACTCTCCAGATCCCAATCATCTGAATTCTGATCACCTGTTCACACACCTGCATGACATTTACACACACTATTTAGTTCAGTTCTTTGCACCCCATCATTGTGAGGTATTGTTTGTTTTGTTACATGTACTACTCGAAGCTCTGGTCATTTCCGTATTAGTATCATAGTTTTTGGCCATCCTCACTAACAATGCCTTTTTGCCTATTCCCTGCCTGTACTGTTACCGTTTTGGAGTCCCTGTGTATGACCTTCTGCCCGTCCCTGGACCCAGCTACCTGCCTCTTCCTGATGTCCTTTGCTAATAAACACCTGCTGTGCCCTGCGTTTGAAACCAGAACTCTGTCTCCCATCGTATTCATTACACTAAGAATTGCCTGGCTGGCTGCTCGTTCTCTTAGCGGAGCCACACCTTCAGAGGTTGGGGGTGTCTGCCATAGGATTCACTGCACTGATTCTGGCCACAACAAACAAACTCCCCAGTCCACACATACAGTGCCTAGTCAAAGTCTCTTGCACAGTCATCATATTTTGCTGCCTTAAAAATTTAATTTAATTTTTTTCCTACCGATTTACATAACCCTGTATTGTGGTGGCTGCATCATGTTATGGGTATATGCTTGTCACTGTCAGGATCTGGGGAGTTTGTCAGGATATAAATATGGAAGGAACAAAGCACAGATAAAACGTTAGAGGAAACCCTGCCCCAGTCTTCTAAATACCTAACCCTGGGATAGAGTTTTATTTTTCACCAGGTCAATTAAACAGATTTTAATGGCAAAGACACACCAGAATGGCTTTCCAATAGATATTGAGGGTTCCTGAATGGTCCAGTCTCAGTCCTGACTTAAATCTGATTGAAATTCAGAGATAACTCAAGAAATCTGTAATASATTTTATGTTTTTGCAGGTGATTAAGATGTTTGGTGAAGTATTTCTCAAGTGAAAAAATGTGCATGAAAACCTCTCATTGAATGACAACAAACATTTAATTGAAGAATCCCTACTGTTGCCCAATCACTGAAGAAGGGGCTTAGACTTCCACTACCGAACTTTGGCTTGCCTCCAGAACATTTTTTGTGTGCACAAACCGCTGAAAAAACCCTTATGGAAGACCAAAACGAAGACCAAAATGTCATCATAATAACTGTTTTTGATGGAAAGCATGCAGGCGCCTTAAGGGCTACGGTGTGCCTCCCTGCTGAAGGACCTACTGGCCAGCAGAAAGGGATTTCACAAAAGGATTATAGTGTTTTTTTTGTGTGTATCTGTATCTCTCCGTGTGTGTGTGTTTGTGTGCTTGTTTAATGGATGACTCACGAGTCCCAGCAGTGACTTCCTGTATGACCACCAGAAAATTGGGGTTCTTTGTTTTCAGAAATTACTGTGTTTGTGTGCATGCATGTGTGTGTGATCTTGTGTCTGGTTTGTGAGTATTTGTGTGTCCAGTTTCTGCCTTTGAACTCAAAACAGTGTGCCTAAAACACTAAAGAACATTGAAATGGTACCATTGGTCTCTCTGTAAAGTTATGTGCTTCTTCTCACGATAAATCTAGTAGTGATTTCCAGTCATCGCCCCCACACTTACTCATAAATCCCCCTCCCAATTCACTGAAGGAGCTAATTTATGTGTGCCTATAGGTTACTCCTTTGCCTCGTGCAAAATTTGGTCATGCAGAAACGAGAGACCAAATGTGTGACTTTTTATGAAAATTTGGGAATAGTTGGCCAATCAAACATTTCTGGTTGGTCTCAAGGAATGTAAAAAAGTTAGGAAGGGAGACATTGAAAATCAAATTGAGAGAAGTAGCAGAAAATATGTTGAATGAGCAACTAATAAGCATGGATCGCCTCACAATTTTGACGAAATTATGTTATATCTTTCAGTCTAATATTGCTATTTACTTTGTAGATCTTCATCAGAAGCAGCTTTTTGTAGGTAGTTAACTGTCCTCTCCAAGTTTAGCTCGATTTGAGACCGAAAGGATTTGACAGTGATTGGTTGACGAAATGACATTGGCCTACGTCTCGCCTTGCGCTGTGCTGATTATCAGATCTTAACAACAATTGGATAAGTGTTTAACATCTCCAGTACCACATCCTTGTGATATACTGTATATCTTGTKAAAAGCGCAATGTGACTGCAAACAGAGACAAGATGACGAGATGCTCATGTTTCCGCCCTAACAATGGGAGTTGTTATCCCAAAGGCGGGAAGGCAGTGGACCAGCTTAGGTCCAAAATAAGACAGTAAAAATGCATTGGGCTTATTTTGGACATATTTTGAATTTGTTGATCAAATGCCGGACATGTGGTCACCCTAGGTGAGATGGTGCAGTGTGTGGAGGGAGCGATAGCCAAGGACAGTAAGCAGGAAACTAGACTGAACCCCATGGTGACTAATCTGGGATTTATTCTTCATGGCCAAGTGTTTGATTAAATTCTCTCTCTTATCGCTGTCTTCCATTAGAGGCAATATACAGCACTGAACATCATGGAGGTACAGACTGATAATTCAAGACATGATTGAGTTTTACGAATGCAGTAATAGAATGTGAGCTAGTAATCAGGTGTGTTACTGCTTTTTCTTTTTTCTTTTGGCTCCCCAGGAAGCGGCTGACACTCCTAATCATGGCTCTGATAGGAAATGAAACCTCAGCTCGCCCCGATTATGTTCCCCATTACCTCCTGGCGGGCGACCCTTTTGCCTCCAAGCTGTCCAAGGAGGCCGACATCGTGGCTGCTTTCTACATCTGCATCATAGGTAAGTGTCAATAAAGTACAGGGATGTAGACTGCATAGGGAAGTAGACTCATCAATAGACTCACTGATATCCTCTGCTCAATCATCTCCCTTGAGACATAGCCTAACCGGTCTTCACCTCAAGGAGAGCCATTCTGATTCGATTATGTTTGCAATCAATTGTGATTCATCAAGGTTGTCCATTGTCTACCGATGTAGGATCTTAATTTGATCACCCTGTTGCAGGACACCTTTCCGTTTTAAACTTGTAGTGTATTTGAGGWTTAAAAAGGCTTCGAAAGTTTTACATTTTCCACTTCATTTTCCCTTATGAAAAATGTATCAACCGCTACAAAAATGTCCATTCATTATAATCCACATAATAATTCAAATTTTCCTGCTAAGAGACTGGCTCAAATTAAGATCCTACATCCAGTGCTTGACTTGGGCAGGAGCTCACCAGAGCTGAATACTGCTTATGCTCCTCTTCCTCCTATAGAATAGAATATTAGCTCAAAAGTATTCTGGAGCTCCTGCACCTAGATATAAACAGTACCGGCACCCAAAATGAGTACCGGCACCTATTTCAGCCCAAGTCAAGCACTGCCTATATCTGTAAGACATTGTACATTSAAAATGTATTTGAAAAGGGATAGAAGGTTATTTTCTTTTCGAATGTAGAAGATCCTATATTCAGTAGCTTTTCAGCTTTGCTTCAATTGATAGCAATAATCTGGTTGTAATGATTCCACATACTTTTCCATCACTCATTGCACCTTTTCAAAGACGATAGAAAGTTTAATTTATAAACGTACCCCTCTCCTCCTCTATCAATTTGTGTGTGGACCAAAGGGAGATGTTACGTGGACAACATGAAGAGTACTGTAGCTGTTGCCTACGTTACAGAGAAAGTGGATAAAATAGACATACATCTACTGTATAACCTGCTATTATCAGCTATGTGGCACATTGACATGAAAGGACTTTAATAGAACAGTCAAGAGGTGGCTGTGTATCAGCAGTTAACATGCAGTTAGAAAGAGATGCCCGTCTCCTTATATAGACAGACTCCCCACTGGAAACCACTGTGTGTTTCTCCTCTAAAGGGTACAGTAGTAATTACAGGTTATTTTGTTGGCTAAGTTGTCTAGGTTGGCTAGGTTGGCTAGGAAATGGAAACCCTCTTTGAAGCCAACTAAAACGATTAAAATGACAGTTTGACAGCAATGTATCACACAAATGGTGATGGTTAGTGGTTAGTCTATTAACAGGTTAAATGAATTCTAATGTGCCCCTGCCTTTCTATAAATGTTATCACATTAAGAAAGGTTTGAATGTTCATGCTAATTAACACAGTTACAGGACACAAACTGATCTATGACAGCCTCCAGACATGTTGACTATGGGCTACTGAGTTGTAAAGGCCACTATTTGGTCTGCCAGACTGCACGGGCATAGGGGACTGCTTTTACGGCTAGGGGTTCCGCTAGCGGAACGTTTCGACAACATCCGGTGAAATGGCAGAGCGTGAAATTCAAATATATATACAAGTGCAATAAACCAAATTAAAACTTAACTTCTTGTTAATCTAGCCACCGTGTCATATTTCAAAAATGCTTTACGGCGAAAGCAAACCATGCTATTATCTGAGGACAGCACCCCATCAAACAAACACATGACAATCATAATTCAACCCGCCAGACGCGACACAAAAGTCAGAAATAACGATATAATCCATGCCTTACCTWTGAAGATCTTCCTCTGTTGGCACTCCAATATGTCCCATAAACATCATAAATGGTCCTTTTGTTCGATTCATTCCGTCGTTATATCTACAAAATGTCAATTTATTTGACGCTTTGATAAAATAAAAAAACGGTTCCAACTCGCGCAACATGACTACAAAATATCTAATAAATTACCTGTAATCTTGATCTAAACATTTCAAACAACTTTCCTAATACAACTTTAGGTATTTTTTAACGTAAATAATCAATCAAATTTAAGACGGGATAAACTGCGTTCAATAGCGGATAAAAACAAAGTGGAGCGACCTTTCAGGTCACACCCCAACCACAACAGTACACTAGACTAGACCCTCATTCTGAACAGCCCTACTTCTTCATTTCTCAAAGGAAAAACATCAACCATTTTCTAAAGACTGTTGACATGCAGTGGAAGGGATAGGAACTGCAAGCAAGTGCCTTAGAAATCTAGATCCACATAGAAACCTCTTGGAAACACTGTCACCTAATTTTTTTTTATCCTGGATGGTTTGTCCTCGGGGTTTTGTCCTGTCAAATAAGTTCTGTTATACTCACAGACATAATTTTAACAGTTAGAAACTTAAGAGTGTTTTCTATCCAAATCTACCAATTATATGCATATCCTAGCTTCTGGGCCTGAGTAGCAGGCAGTTTACTTTGGGCACGCTTTTCATCCGGACGTGAAAATACCGCCCCCTAGCCCGAAGAGGCTGTTCAGAAGCCAGACTGCACGGGGCATAGGAGACTCCTGTTAGAGGCTGTTCAGAAGCCAGACTGCACGGGGCATAAGAGACTCCTGTTAGAGGCTGTTCAGAAGCTCTCTGTTGATAATGTTCTGGCATCCTGATTGGTCAACAGCTCTGATGAGCTTTCATTGTGGGATATCATGCTATATGATCACCAGGTTGTTTGATCCATCTGTCAATCAAGAATGTTCTTCTATCAACCAATGTTAATCAACATACATTATTGTGGTCATTCAAGTACATAACACTTAAATGAAACCTTAGGAATTTGAATGTTATGATATAAAATGTATTCGAAGGATGTGCTTAGATCGATTATCAACAGATTGATTTAGGAGAGGAAGGTACTGTAATATGGAGTGATGTTTGCTCAACATCAAAGCTGAATACATCCTACTTTGAAAATGCATTTAATGTAGACATAGCTTTAGCTACTGGATGGAAAAATGTGAATTCAGGGATAAAGTTCCATCTTTTTACTGTTGGCGTTTTCTGCTGRATCCACCTCATTTCTGCATGCTTTTAAAACACGGAAGCCAAATGAGGAAACTATGGAGACAACTTCCTCTGTGCTTGTGCATTATCATAACTCATATCTGCGCCACTAGAAATCCCTGCAATTGCATTATTCTGTTAGCTGATACATCCTGTCAAAATACCAGTAGTGGTGCGTGGGTAAAATCACTGGAGAAGCCATGCTAGAAAAAATATCCATATTACAACCTATGTGTTGTGATTTAAATACACTGCTCAAAAAAATAAAGGGAACACTAAAATAACACATCCTAGATCTGAATGAATGAAATATTCTTATTAAATACTTTTTTCTTTACATAGTTGAATGTGCTGACAACAAAATCACACAAAAATGATCAATGGAAATCAAATTTATCAACCCATGGAGGTCTGGATTTGGAGTCACACTCAAAATTAAAGTGGAAAACCACACTACAAGGCTGATCCAACTTTGATGTAATGTCCTTAAACAAGTCATAATGAGGCTCAGTAGTGTGTGTGGCCTCCACGTGCCTGTATGACCTCCCTACAACGCCTGGGCATGCTCCTGATGAGGTGGCGGATGGTCTCCTGAGGGATCTCCTCCCAGACCTGGACTAAAGCATCCGCCAACTCCTGGACAGTCTGTGTGCAACGTGGCGTTGGTGGATGGAGCGAGACATGATGTCCCAGATGTGCTCAATTGGACTCAGGTCTGGGGAACGGCGGGCCAGTCCATAGCATCAATGCCTTCCTCTTGCAGGAACTGCTGACACACTCCAGCCACATGAGGTCCAGCATTGTCTTGCATTAGGAGGAACCCAGGGCCAACCGCACCAGCATATGGTCTCACAAGGGTCTGAGGATCTCATCTCGGTACCTAATGGCAGTCAGGCTACCTCTGGCGAGCACATGGAGGGCTGTGCGGCCCCCCAAAGAAATGCCACCCCACACCATGACTGACCCACGCCAAACCGGTCATGCTGGAGGATGTTGCAGGCAGCAACGTTCTCCACGGCGTCTCCAGACTCTGTCACATCTGTCACATGTGCTCAGTGTGAACCTGCTTCATCTGTGAAGAGCACAGGGCGCCAGTGGTGAATTTGCCAATCTTGGTGTTCTCTGGCAAATGCCAAACGTCCTGCACGGTGTTGGGCTGTAAGCACAACCCCCACCTGTGGACGTCGGGCCCTCATACCACCCTCATGGAGTCTGTTTCTGACCGTTTGAGCAGACACATGCACATTTGTGGCCTGCTGGAGGTCATTTTGCAGGGCTCTGGCAGTGCTCCTCCTGCTCCTCTTGCACAAAGGCGGAGGTAGCGGTCCTGCTGCTGGGTTTGTTGCCCTCCTACGGCCTCCTCCACGTCTCCTGATGTACTGGCCTGTCTCCTGGTAGCGCCTCCATGCTCTGGACACTACGCTGACAGACACAGCAAACCTTCTTGCCACAGCTCGCATTGATGTGCATCCTGGATGAGCTGCACTACCTGAGCCACTTGTGTGGGTTGTAGACTCCGTCTCATGCTACCACTAGAGTGAAAGCACCGGCAGCATTCAAAAGTGACCAAAACATCAGCCAGGAAGCATAGGAACTGAGAAGTGGTCTGTGGTCACCACCTGCAGAACCACTCCTTTATTGGGGGTGTCTTGCTAATTGCCTATAATTTCCACCTGTTGTCTTATCCATTTGCACAACAGCATGTGAAATTTATTGTCAATCAGTGTTGCTTCCTAAGTGGACAGTTTGATTTCACAGAAGTGTGATTGACTTGGAGTTACATTGTGTTGTTTAAGTGTTCCTTTATTTTTTTGAGCAGTGTATTGTCACGTTCCTGACCTGTTTTCTCTTGTTTATATGTATTTATTGGTCAGGGCGTGAGTGTTGGGTGGGCAGTCTATGTTTTCTATTTCTATGTTGGGTTTTGTGTTCGGCCTGGTATGATTCTCAATTAGAGACAGGTGTGTATCGTTTGTCTCTGATTGAGAGTCATACTAAGGCACCAGGGTTTCACTGGTGTTTTGTGGGTGTTTGTTTCCTGTGTTAGCGTTTGGGCCACACAGGACTGTTGCAGGTAGTCACGTTCGTTGTTTTGTTTATTTGTAGTGTTTTGGTTTGCCATTAAAATCATGAATACCTCCTACTCCGCATCTTGGTCCGATCCATGCTCCTCCTCGTCTGAGGAGGAGAACGACATTGACAGCCGTTACAGAAACACCACCAAACCAGGATCAAGCGGATTGGAGAAGGAAGGCAGGAACAAAAGCAATGGAGAGAAGAGGAATGACATGGAGCAAATACTCAACGGAGAAGGACCCTGGGCTAAGGTGGGAGAGAATCGCCGCTCTCGGGAGGAGAAGGAGGCAGCCACAGCCCAGGAGCGCTGGTATGAGGAGGCAGCACGTAAGAGAGGCTGGAAGCCCGAGAGCTCACCCAAAAATGTCTTGGGGGGGGGGGGCTAAAGGGGAGTGTGGCGAAGCCGGGTTGGTTACCTGAGCCAACTCCCCGGGCTTACCGTGGAGTGAGAGGGCGTCGTACTGGTCAGACACCGTGGTTATGCGGTAAAGCGCACGGTGTCCCAGTACGCGTGCTTAGCCCAGTGCGGGCTATTCCACCTTGCCGCACTGGGAGGGCTAGGTTGGGCATCGAGCCGGATGTCATGAAGCCGGCACAACGTATCTGGCCTCCAGTACGTCTCCTCGGGCCGGCGTACATGGCACCAGCCTTACAGGTGGTGTCCCCGGTTCGCCTGCATAGCCCAGTGCGGGCTATTCCACCTCGCCGCACTGGCAGGGCTACGGGGACCATTCAACCTGGTAAGGTTGGAGAGGCTCGGTGCTCAAGAGCGCGTGTCCTCCTTCACGGTCCGGCATATCCGGCGCCACCTTCCCGCCCCAGCCCAGTACCACCAGTGCCACACCACGCACCAGGCTTCCAGTGCATCTCCAGAGCCCTGTTCCTCCTCCCCGCACTCGCCCTGAGGTGCGTGCCCTCAGCCCGGTACCTCAGTTCCGGCACCACGCATCAGGCCTATTGTGCGTCTCAGCCGGCCAGAGTCTGCCGTCTGCCCAGCGGTGCCTGAACTGCCCGTCTGCCCAGCGGTGCCTGAACTGCCCGGCTGCCCAACGCCGTCTGAGCCATCTGTCTGCCCAGCGCCGTCTGAGCCATCCGCTGCCCAACGCCGTCTGAGCCATCCGTCTGCCAGCGCCGTCTGAGCCATCCGTCTGCCCAGCGCCGTCTGAGCCATCCGTCTGCCCAGCGCCGTCTGAGCCATCTGTCTGCCCAACGCCTCTGAGCCATCTGTCTGCCCAACGCCGTCTGAGCCATCTGTCTGCCCAACGCCGTCTGAGCCATCTGTCGCCCAACGCCGTCTGAGCCATCTGTCTGCCCAACGCCGTCTGAGCATCCGTCTGCCCAACGCCGTCTGAGCCATCCGTCTGCCCAGCGCCGTCTGAGCCATCCGTCTGCCAAGCGCCATCTGAGCCATCCGTCTGCCACGAGCCGTTAGAGCCGCCCGTCTGTCCCGAGCCGTTAGAGCCGTCCGTCAGTCAGGAGCCGCTAGAGCCGTCCGTCAGTCAGGAGCTGCCAGAGCCGCCAGCCAGTCAGGAGCTCCAGAGACGCCAGCCATCAGGAGCTGCCAGAGACGCCACCAGTCAGGAGCTGCCAGAGACGCCAGCCAGTCAGGAGCTGCCAGAGACGCCAGCCAGTCAGGAGCTGCCAGAGACGCCAGCCAGTCAGGAGCTGCCAGAGACGCCAGCCAGTCAGAGCTGCCAGAGACGCCAGCAGTCAGGAGCTGTCAGAGATGCCAGACAGTCAGGAGCTG
The DNA here is from genome assembly GCF_002910315.2 of Salvelinus sp. IW2-2015. NCBI lineage: Eukaryota > Metazoa > Chordata > Actinopteri > Salmoniformes > Salmonidae > Salvelinus > Salvelinus sp. IW2-2015. Next base: position 10,152,094 of record NC_036854.1, on the reverse strand, counting down.
CCAGAGACGCCAGACAGTCATGAGCTGCCCTACGGTCATGAGCTGCCCTACAGTCATGAGCTGCCCTACAGTCATGAGCTGCTCTCCAGTCATGAGCTGCTCTCCAGTCATGAGCTGCCCTACAGTCTGAGCTGCCCTACAGTCATGAGCTGCCCTACAGTCATGAGCTGCCCTACAGTGCATGAGCTGCCCTACAGTCATGAGCTTCCACCCAGTCCGGAGCTGCCACTCAGTCCGGAGCTGCCACTCAGTCCGGAGCTGCCACTCAGTCCGGAGCTCCCTTATCCGGAGCTGCTGCCCCTATCCCGGAGCTGCTGCCCTTATCCCGGAGCTGCTGCCCCTTATCCCGGAGCTGCTGCCCCTTATCCCGGAGCTGCTGCCCCTTATCCCGGAGCTGCTGGCCTTATCCGATGCTGTCCCTTCATTTAGGTGGGTTGAGTTGGAGAGTAGTCATTGGGAGGGGGATACGGAAGCGGGGAGTGACTATGGTGGGGTGGGGACCTCGCCCAGAGCCTGATCCACCACCGTGGTCAGATGCCCACCCAGACCCTCCCCTAGACTTTGTGCTGGTGCGCCCGGAGTTCGCACCTTAAGGGGGGGGTTAGTCACGTTCCTGACCTGTTTTCTCTTGTTTTATATGTATTTATTGGTCAGCCGTGAGTGTTGGGTGGGCAGTCTATGTTTTCTATTCTATGTTGGGTTTTGTGTTCGGCCTGGTATGATTCTCAATTAGAGACAGGTGTGTATCGTTTGTCTCTGATTGAGAGTCATACTAAGGCAGCCAGGGTTTCACTGGTGTTTTGTGGGGTGTTTGTTTCCTGTGTTAGCGTTTGGGCCACACAGGACTGTTGCAGGTTAGTCACGTCGTTGTTTTGTTTATTTTAGTGTTTTTTTGGTTTGCCATTAAAATCATGAATACCTCCTACTCCGCATCTTGGTCCGATCCATGCTCCTCCTCGTCTAGAGAGGAGAACGACATTGACAGCCGTACATGTATATACAGTGGGGGAGAACAAGTATCTGATACAATGCTGATTTTGCAGGTTTTCCTACTTACAAAGCATGTAGAGGTCTGTAATTTTTATCGTAGGTACACTTCAACTGTGAGAGACGGAATCTAAAAAAATCCAGAAAATCACATTGTATGATTTTTAAGTAATTAATTAGCATTTTATTGCATGACATAAGTATTTGATACATCAGAAAAGCAGAACTTAATATTTGGTACAGAAACCTTTGTTTTCAAATCACCTATGCTTAGTCTAATACTGTGACAACAAAAACATACAAAAAACTATTTAGTTCAATTAACGTAAGCTAAATATGATGTGGCTGTCGATGGTTCTGATTTCTGTGTGTGTGTGTGTGTGTGTGTGTGTGTGTGTTAAATCAAATAAACTTTGTCACATGCGCCTAATACAACAAGTGTAGACATTACCATGAAATGCTTACTTACAATCCCTTAACAATGCAGTTCAAGAAGAGTTAAGAAAATATTTACCAAGTACCAAGTAGAAAATTATAATAAAAAGTAACACAATAAGAATAACAATTATGAGACTATATACAGGGGACACCGGTACTGAGTCAGTGTGCAGGGGTACAGGTTAGTTGAGGTAATTTGTACATGTAAGTAGGGGTGAAGTGACAATGCATAGATAATAAACAGCGAGTAGCAGCAGTGTACAAAAGGGAGGAGGGGGGGTCAATGTAAATTGTCAGGAGGRGATTTTGTTAATTGTTCAGCAGTCTTATGGCTTTGAGGTAGAAGCTGTTGAGGAGCCTTTTGGTCCTAGACTTGGCGCTTCGGTACTGCTTGCCGTGCGGTAGCAGAAAAAACAGTCTATAACTTGGGTGACTGGAGTCTCTGACATTTTATGGGCTTTCCTCTGACACCACCTATTATATAGGTCCTGGATGGCAGGAAGCTTGGCCCCAGTGATGTACTGGGCCGTTCGCACTACCCTCTGTAGTGCCTTACGGTCAGATGCCGAGCAGTTTCCATACGAGGCGGTGATGCAACCGGTCAGGATGCTCTTGATGCTGCAGCTGTAGAACCGTTTGAGGATCTGAGAACCCATGCCAATTCTTTTCAGTCTCCTGAGGGGGAAAAGGTTTTGTCGTGCCCTCTTCACGACTGTCTTGGTATGTTTTGACCATGATAGTTCGTTGCTGATGTGGACACCAAGGAACTTGAAACTCTCGACCCGCTCCACTACAGCCCCGTCGATGTTATTGGGGGCCTGTTCGGCCCGCCTTTTCCTGTAGTCCACGACCAGCTCCTTTGTCTTGCTCACATTAAGGAAGAGGAGGTACAGGAGGGAACAGGGAGTACAGGAGGGGACTAAGTACACACCCCTGTTAAGGATCAGCATGGCAGACATGTTGTGGCCCACTCTCGACCCGTCAGGAAGTCCAGGATCCAATTGCAGAGGGAGGTGTTTAGTCCCAGAGTTCTTAACTTAGTGATGAGCTTCGTGGGCAATATGGTGTTGACCGCTGAGCTGTAGTCAATGAACAGCATTCTCACATTGGTGTTCCTTTTGTCCAGGTGAGAAAGGGCAGTGTGGAGTGTGATTGAGATTGCATCATCTGTGGATCTGTTGGGGCGGTATGCGATTGGAGTGGGTCTAGGGCGTCCGGGAGGATGCTGTTGATGTGAGCCATGACCAGCCTTTCAAAGCACTTCATGGCTACCGACATGAGTGCCACGGGACGGTAATCATTTAGGCAGGTTACCTTAGCTTCCTTGGGCACAGGGACTATTGTAGTCTGCTTGAAACATGTAGGTATTACAGACTTGGTCAGGGAGAGGTTGAAAATGTCAGTGAAGACACTTGACAGTTGGTATGCGCATACTTTGAGTTCACGTCCTGGTAATCCGTCTGGGCCAGCGGCTTTGTGAATGTTGACCTGTTTAAAGGTTTTGTTCACATCGGCTACCGAGAATGTTATCACACAGTCATCCAGAATAGCTGGTGCTCTCGTGCATGCTTCAGTGTTGCTTGCCTCGAAGCGAGCATAAAAGGCATTTAGCTCGTCTGGTAGGCTCGCGTCACTGGGCAACTCGCATCTGGGTTTCCCTTTGTAGTCCGTAATAGTTTTCAAGCCCTGCCACATCTGACGAGCGTCAGAGCCGGTGTAGTAGGATTCAATCTTAATCCTGTATTGACGCTTTGCTTGTTTGATGGTTCGTCTGAGGGCATAGCGGGATTTCTTATAAGCGTCCAGATTAGTCTCCCGCTCCTTGAAAGCGGCAGCTCTAGCCTTTAGCTCGATGCGGATGTTGCCTGTAATCCATGGCTTCTGGTTGGGATATGTACGTACAGTCACTGTGGGGATGACGTCGTCGATGCACTTATTGATGAAGCCAATGACTGACGTGGTGTACTCCTCAATGCCATTGGATGAATATTCCTTTCTGTGCTAGAAAAACAGTCCTGTAGTGTAGCATCCGCGTCATCTGACCACTTCCGTATTGAGCGAGTCACTGGTACTTCCTGCTTTAGTTTTTGCTTGTAAGCAGGAATCAGGAGGATAGAATTATGGTCAGATTTGCCAAATGGAGGGCGGGGGAGAGCTTTGTATGCATCTCTGTGTGTGGAGTAAAGGTGGTCCATGATTTTTTTCCCTCTGGTTGCACATGTGACATGCTGGTAAAAATTGGGTAAAACTGATTTAAGTTTGACTGCAATAAAGTCCCCGGCCACTAGGAGCGACGCTTCTTTTTTGCTTATGGCCTTATAGAGTTGATTCAGAGCGGTCTTGGTGCCAGCTTCATTCTGTGGTGGTAAATAGACGGCTATGAATAATATAGATGAGAACTCTCTTTGTAGCTTATCACAAGGTACTCTACCTCAGGCGAGCAATACTTCAAGACTTCTTTAATGTTAGACATTGCGCACCAGCTATTATTGACAAATAGACACACACCCCTCGTCTTACCAGAGGTAGCATCTCTGTTCTGCCGGTGCATGGGAAATCCCGCTAGCTATGTATTGTCCGTATCGTCGTTCAGGAACGTCTCGTGTAATATAAGATATTACAGTTTTTAATGTCCCGTTGGTAGGATAATCTTAATCGTAGGTCATCAATTTTATTTTCAAATGATTGCACGTTAGCAAGAAGAACGGATGGCAGTGGGAGTTTACTCGCCTACGGATTCTCAGAAGGCTGCCCGATCTGCGGCCCCTTTTCCTGCATCTTTTCTTCACGCAAAAGGCGGGGATCTGGGCCTGTTCCAGTGAAAGCAGTTTATCCTTCTCGTCGGACTCGTTAAAGGAAAAAGTTTCTTCCAGTCCGCAGTGAGTAATCGCTGTTCTGATGTCCAGAAGTTATTTTCGGTCATAAGAGACGGTAGCAGAAACATTATGTACACAATAAGTAAAAAAATAAGTTACACAAAACGCAAAAAAAACTAACAAAATAGCACAATTGGTTGGGAGAATGTAAAACGTCAGCCATGTTCTTCGGCGCTTCTTCGGCACTTATGTGTGTGTGTATGTGCGTGCACGTTTGTGCAAGTAGAAAAAACATGTTGACTCACCCTACTTGTAGAGAATTGCGAATGCCATCCTCCTCTGTTTCATGTTGACAAAACAGTCTATGACCCTGTCATACAGTACACACTATATTTTGTTGTCCTAGGCTACCTGGCTAAATTGCATGCCTGCTAGCCTAACTTCCTTTCATGGGCAACGTTAGCTAGTTAACATTAGCCTTCTACATCTAGCTACAAATTGAACTTACATCCTCTCAGTCCAGGGGCACAATGTAGTAATTTACGGTTGGAACAGAATCAACGTTATAATCATTGGCCAGTACGGAGAATTAAGTAAAGCCACAAGTCCAAATCCCTATCTCCATCCATGGCTAATTTACAAAAGGGCCAATTTTAGCTAGCTAGCCCCCGGAATAAAAAACACAATGAGATGCAGCAATTCAAGTTGTTTCTGTCAATGACGTAATTCTCTTGATGCGATGTGAGAGCAGTGAAGCCAAATCCAAACTGGCGTCCCTTGACACTTTTTTTAGTGTGCCAGGACCATTCATTGTTGTGCTCACTCAGTTTAGCCCAACACTAGACTATTATTTTATCAAGGGACCCCAAATGATCGCTGGCTTCCTTGCATTCAATGCTACGGGCGGCAACAATGTCCTCCTCTTTATGACCAGACAGCATCAGATAGATGACCCGTTTCAAGAAACTAGGRATATGTCGCACATCACTACTTCACAGGAGAGGCATTTTAARWTTTTTTATTTAATTTWTTTTTAATCAAAATTTCATGTGCCTTAATAACAAACGTGTAGCCATCTGTAAATACAAATAAATTGTTAAATTACGAGCCTAGTTTGTTTAGCCACGGAAAAGACAGGAACCCTGCTATTCATGATTAGCTGAGATAATGGATGGGCTGGGTTTGGATTGGTCTGCCATGTAGCTTCTGTCTATAACATGAAAGGGGAAAGGGGGATACCTAGTCAGTTGTACAACTCCATGCCTTCAATTGAAATGTGTCTTCCGCATTTAACCCAACCCTTCTGAATCAGAGGTGCTCAGTATGTGTAGATAATCCTTGCTACCGCAGCTTTTTTCAAAGATCTAACGTTAGCCAAGGAGAACTGCAAAAGTGTTGCTACTGCTTTCTACATCATTGCTGCCCAGAATTTCAGGCGRTATTGACAAAGATCAGTGGGAAAAAGTTGTGATGGGCTACTTTCTGCACACGGTCAGTGTGAACCGGAGTGACTGACACAACAACGGCCCAAATAAGCTGTAGCTAGTTACAAAACAAACGTAAAAGATACGTTGCCATGAAGAGTTCATCCATCTTTACGGGTAAGAGTCTAGCTACATTTTCAGATATTATGTTTCTATATGTTTTCTCYGAAAGTTGTTTTCTTTGCAAGTTAAGTGTACTTTTTGCAGTCTAGCGAACATTAGCTTGCTGGCTCGCTAGCTAATGTTACATGTATGATCTGTGTAGTAATATTATTAGTATCTCAGAAAGCCATTTGCATTGCGAGTTATAGCCTAATGTTAACTAGCTAGCTAGTTCGTTAGCTTTAGCTACCTGCAAATTCATACTTTCATGCATTGTGGCTAGCTATGACAATCCATTTTTACTGTAGCTATGGCTGGGGATTATGGTTAATTGTTTAGCTAGCTAGCTAMATGTCTAAACAAAAGACTCCACAAGAGAATAATTACATGACCCATAAAATTGTGCCAGGTGTGTCTGGGGGTGATTACAGCCATCTATTGTATTTCATGAACATGTGTATGTCTAGACAATAGTGACCCAACCACTTAGCTAGATGTGGTTGGGGGGTGTTTGTAGCATTTCTTTCACATGACCCATCATCTAATAATTATACAATATTTTTATCTGGACACTTTCAAAAGTCAGATTAGGATATAGGCGAAGGACTAGATAACATATTTTTACCTGGAGTTTTTCCTTATAGTAGGCCACTACTTAAACCACTTTTAGTCTTGAATTCTTTGGTTGTTTACTATACTACTGTACCTTACTCACTCTGTTTAGCACATGGTCTCACATGTGAATACTTAAAGAGATGGGTGGGGCTAAGGCTTAAAAAGGTTGTGAATGATGCTGACTAGGTGTAGACAAAGAGCTCTCCAGTAGATGTACCAAAACATTCCAGGAACTTTTAAAGCAGAATGACTTTCTCATTGTTCCTCAACTGCAGTGTATGATGTACCATTTTGTAGCTCTGAGTCTCTACTTTTAGCTAACATAACAAACACAATATCAAAATTTGCTACACTACCGTTCAAAAGTTTGGGGTCACTTAGAAATGTCCTTGTTTTTTAAAGAAAAGCACATTTTTTGTCCATTAAAATAACATGAAATTGATCAGAAATACAGTGTACAGTTGTGGCCAAAAGTTTTGAGAATGACACAAATATTAATTTCCACAAAGTTTGCTGCTTCAGTGTCTTTAGATATTTGTCAGATGTTACTATGGAATACTGAAATATAATTACAAGCATTTCGTAAGTGTCAAAGGCTTTTATTGACAATTACATGAAGTTGATGCAAAGAGTCAATATTTGCAGTGTTCTCAATGGGATTAAGGTCTSGGGAGTTTCCTGGCCACGGACCCAAAATATCTATGTTTTGTTCCCCGAGCCACTTAGTTATCACTTTTGCCTTATGGCAAGGTGCTCCCATCATGCTGGAAAAGGCATTGTTTGTCACCAAACTGTTCCTGGATGGTTGGGAGAAGTTGATCTCGGAGGATGTGTTGGTGCCGATCTTTATTCATGGCTGTGTTCTTAGGCAAAATTGTGAGTGAGCCCACTCCCTTGGCTGAGAAGCAACCCCACACATGAATGGTCTCAGATGCTTTACTGTTGGCATGACACAGGACTGATGGTAGCGCTCACCTTGTCTTCTCCAGACAAACTTTTTTCCGGATGCCCCAAACAATCAGACTTTACCCCAGTCCTACATTTACATTTACATTTAAGTCATTTAGCGGACGCTCTTATCCAGAGCGACTTACAAATTGGTGCATTCACCTTATGATATCCAGTGGAACAACCACTTTACAATAGTGCATCTAACTCTTTTAAGGGGGGGGGGGGGTCAGGAAGGTTACTTTATCTAATCCTAGGTATTCCTTAAAGAGGTGGGGTTTCAGGTGTCTCCGGAAGGTGGTGATGACTCCGCTGACCTGGCGTCGGCAGGGAGTCCAATCCTGGTACCTTTTGCAGAATATCAGTCTGTCCCCTGATGTTTTTTCCTGGGAGAGAAGTGGCTTCTTTTCTGCCTTCTGAACACCTGCCATCCCCAAAAGTCTTTGCCCTCATGTGCGTGTGTGTAACGGATGTCGAAATGGCTAGCTAGTTAGCTGGTACGCGCTACTAGCGTTTCAATCAGTTACGTCACTTGCTCTGAAACCTAGAAGTAGTGTTGCACCTTGCTCTGCAAGGGCCGCGGCCTTTGTGGAGCGATGGGTAACGATGCTTCGTGGGCGACCGTTGTTGATGTGTGCAGAGGGTCCCTGGTTCGCGCCGGGTCGGGGCGAGGGGACGCCATAAAGTTATACTGTTACATTGATGCTGTTGACCCGGATCACTGGTTGCTGCGGAAAAGGAGGAGGTTGAAAGGGGGGTGAGTGTAACGGATGTGAAATGGCTAGCTAGTTAGCTGGTACGCGCTACTAGCGTTTCAATCAGTTACGTCACTTGCTCTGAAACCTAGAAGTAGTGTGCACTGCTCTGCAAGGGCCGCGGCTTTTGTGGAGCGATGGGTAATGACGCTTCGTGGGTGTCAGTTGTTGATGTGTGCAGAGGGTCCCTGGTTCGCGCCCGTGTCGGGGCGAGGGGACGTACTAAAGTTATACTGTTACACGTGCAGATGCACTCACACCTGCCTGCTGCCATTGAGCAAGCTCTGTACTGGTGGTGCCCCYATCCCGCAGCTGAATCAACTTTAGGAGACGGTCCTGGCGCTTGTTGGACTTTCTTCGGCTCCCTGAAGCCTTCTTCACCACAGTTGAACCACTCTCCTTGAAATTCTTGATGATCCAATAAATGGTTGAGTTAGGTGCAATCTTACTGGCAGCAATATCCTTGCCTGTGAAGCCCTTTTTGTGCAAAGCAATGGTGACGGCACGTGTTTCCTTGCAGGTAACCATGGTTGACAGAGGAAGAACAATGATTCCATGCACAACCCTCCTTTTGAAGCTTTCAGTCTGTTATTCGAACTCAATCAGCATGACAGTGTGATCTCCAGCCTTGTCCTCGTTAACACTCACACCTGTGTTAACGAGAGAATTGTTGCAGGGCTGAAATGCAGTGTTTTTGGGGGATTCAGTTAATTTGCATGGCAAAGAGGGACTTTGCATTTWATTGCAATTCATCTGATCACTCTTCATAATWTTCTGGAGTATATGCAAATTGCCATCATACAAACTGAGGCAGCAGACTTTGTGAGAATTAATATGTGTCATTCTCAAAACTTTTGGCCACGACTGTAGACATTGTTGTTGTAAATGACTATTGTAGCTGGAAACGGCAGATTTTTTATGGAATATCTACATAGGCCCATTATCAGTAACCATCACTCCTGTGTTCCAATGGCACGTTGTGTTAGCTAATCCAACTTTATCTTTTTAAAAGGCTAATTGATCATTAGGAAACCCTTTTGCAATTATGTTAGCACAGCTGAAAACTGTTGTCCTGATTAAAGCAATAAAACTGGCCTTTAGACTAGTTGAGTATCTGGAGCATCAGCATTTGTGGGTTCGATTAGAGTGGGAGGCCTCAGTGCACAAATGAGCAAGAGGACAAGTACATTAGTGCGTCTAGTTTGAGAAACAGACAAGTCCTCAACTGGCAGCTTCATTAAATAGTACCCGCAAAACACCAATCTCAGTCACCAGTGAAGAGGCGACTCCAGATGCTGGCCTTCTAGGCAGAGTTGCAAAGAAAAAGCCCCATCTCAGACTGGCCCATAAAAGAAAAGATTAAGATGGGAAAAAGAACACAAACACTGGACAGAGGAACTCTGCCTAGAAGGCCAGCATCCTGGAGTCACCTCTTCGCTGTTGTGAGGCATCTGTTTCTCAAACTAGACACTAATGTACTTGTTCTCTTGCTCAGTTGTGCACCAGGGCCTCCCACTCCGTTTTCAATTCTGGTTAGAGACAGTTTGCGCTGTTCTGTGAAGGGAGTAGGACACAGCGTTATATGAGATCTTCAGTTTCTCGCATGGAATAGCCTTCATTTCTCAGAACAATAGACTGACGAGTTTCAGAAGGCCTTAATTCTGGCCACTTGATCCTGTAATCAAACCCACAAATGCTGATGCTCCAGATACTAAACTAGTCTAACGACAGTGTTATTGCTTCCTTAAAATCAGAACACTTTTCAGCTGTGCTAACATAATTGCAAAAGGGTTTTCTAATGATCAATTAGCCTTTTAAAATGATAAACTTGGATTAGCTAACACAACGTGCCATTGGAACACAGGCGTGATGGTTGCTGATAATGGGCCTCTGTACACCTACGTAGATAATCCATAAAAAATGCKGTTTCCAGCTACAATAGTCATTTACAACAACTCTTCACTGTATTTCTGATCAATTTGAAATTATTTTTATGATAAAATTTGAATTTCTTTAAAAAAAGCAAGGACATTTAAGTGACCCCTAACTTTTGAACGGTAGTGTAATGTACATTAGACCAAATCGAGGTGTACACATACAGAAACAGAGGGGTGCTGTTTCGCTCGCTTCAATGCTTTCTCCGGTGAGATAGTCATCCTCTTGCAAATTGAAGGACAATTAKGAAAACAGAGACGAAAGATACATTTCTGTATCCCCCATGGTAAATGTTTTGGGGAAGCCTAGTTTCCCTTGGCATCCATGAAGACACGCCACTGCAAAATACTGGTCTACTAGTGTGCCTTGACCTTGTAGGCTAAATTGCAGAGAAAAAAACCCCATAACTGATCCAAATGGTTTCCCAATCAGGTAGGCTAGATGCAGTTATTTCAAAATTAATATGTATTGTGAGCAGACCAAGTACTTGGAGGTTGCTCTAAAGTAGAAAGGTAGAATAAACGAGTCASGAGCAAGTTCTTAATTGAACAAAGTTCTCTATTGAGGTATTTTTTACCCTTCTCAAACACAATCAAGYACGATATCCCAAGGAAAACAAATCTTCACAAGGAACACAAGGTGAGTATCTTTAAACTATAACATAAATCACGGGTGTGTCACCACCTTCACGATCCGTCCGTGGAGAGCTCCCTTCGGGCGGTTGTCCGGATCCGTGGTGAACATTCCCTAGAGGTGGTGTCCTCTCCTTTGTAGAAGCAAACGCTATTTTCTTTCTCCCTGTTCCCTCCTCTCTCTTGTAGGGGAAGAGAATAGCTCATTAGTACCGTCAGCTGTGCTTAATTGCCTCTGATCACCCTGACTCACATGCCGGGCTGGGCTACTGTCTGTGGGAGCAGCCTGTCCTCTGTTGGTCCTTCCACAGTATTCAAAATGCCAGGCTTTTGAGCTATAGGCTATTTACTGCAGTTGACAGCCTAGACTACAGTTTAGTACTCTTGATAACAATATTAACATTACATTGTGCTGTTGTAACTTAGGTAGGATACATTTATTGTCCCTAAAAACATAATCAATAGGGTAGCTTTTCAAGCTGCATGCTCGGGGACTCATCGCATCTTTGGGAGTGCACATAATGTAGACTAGGCCTACCTATGATTTCCTTATCTGTTAACTTTTTTTTCTTAAGCTGTGTGAATTGACTGGATCTAGAGTGCAGTCTAGAGTAAAGCAAAGATCTGCCATTTCATCATCTGTTAACTTTGTTTTCTTGCACTTTGACAGGTAAATATTTAGTCTATAGCCCCAGTTGTGTAAAAAGTACTCAGTTGTTATACTTAAGTAAAAGTAAAGATACCTTAATAGAAAATTATTCAYGTAAAAGTGAAAGTCACCCAGTAAAATACTACTTGCGTAAAAGTCTAAAAGTATCTGGTTTTAAAGGTACTTAAGTACAGTGGTGGAAAAGGTACTCAATTGTCATACTTGAGTAAAAGTAAAAAGTCAAAGTAAATTCTACACATCAACGTCCTTATATTACGCAAACCAGACAGCAAGATGTTCTTTTTTTAACAGYCAGCCAGGGGTCCGAGGATGACAACGCGTTATATTGATAGATGCGTGAATTGGACCATATTCGAAATGTAAAGAATACTTTTGGTTGTCAGTGAAAAGGTATGGGAGTAAAAAGTACATGTTTTCTTTAGGAATGTAGTGGAGTAAAAGTAGAAGTTGTAAAAAATGTGAATAGTAAAGTAAAGTACAGATTTAAGTAGTACTTCAAAGTATTTTTCATGGCTACTTTACACCTCTGTATAGCCCTAATATTTAGCTTCTTACGTTGGCTAAACATCAGTAGCCTCTCTTTTCCAGCAGTTCCCGTGCACAATAGGCTGCGGAAGTCTCTCAGAATTAGGCCATTCCTCTTCTCTTGAAATCCCAGGTTAGGCTTTAGGCTGCCAAAGCTATAGGACATTTATTTTGATCATATTTCTATACTAGGCCTAATAGCCCTGGGGAAAGAAGCAGGCTTAAAACAGGCCATATAGGCCATATTATCTGTCTGGGAAAGCTGAGGAGAGAAATTGCATTGGTGTGATCACTTTTGGCCGATTATGATAACATTGTTGCACTGATGCATTGCAAATAGTTGAACAGAACAGACAGAGAGATGAGCACAGTGAAAAAGAAGACCCAAAGTAATTGACAACCATTTGAAAAATGGAAATCACTTGCAAACCACATGAGCCACGAGGCAATGACATGCTGTAAAATATGTGCAGGCTAAACAGTGTTTGTTGTTGAATTGCAACATTTAAATATGAGTTAATATATTATTTTTCATTATGCCTACATGTACATTTAAGTATTATTTTCAGTTGTCACTGTGACAATGACACCCTGAAATCACTGAATGGTCTTGTGTTACCACCTTATTAATAGGCAGTGTGCAGTAGGATGCCTTGATCAGTTYATTGACAGGTGTAGGACAGTAGAATGATACACTTTCCTCTAGTGTGGATGCTCACCATCGTTTTATAGTTTTTTAATTATCGTTATAGTATAGTTATTGGCTTGGTGGATGGCCCTTAATGCTGACACAACCATAGAGAATGATAGATGACTCTAGTGGCCAATAGGTCATTTTAGCATGGGCAGCGCCATTGAGGGCTTCCACCATGTTTCCACCATTTTAAATTAGTCATAGTAGTCAACTGTGTAGAGATTCCTTAGGGTTGTAGCCTCGGTGGTGCTGTCCATGCTGTCACAGATGCTATAATAGCAAAGATCTAAAGATGAGTCCTATCTATCTCTATGTATCACAACAGAACTACTAGAAGGTAATGTTAGCTAACTTGAATGAAATAAATGTAAAATTACACTTATACACATATACTTGTTTACTTGAATTTTATACTCTATAAATGGACTCCTTCAAATAATTTACTCCAGCAAGTTTTCCATCTGCGCGCTGAAGTGCGGAAGTAAAGCGGAAGTCAAATCCATTACTTGTGTTATTTGGCTGTGCCRGTAGCAATGTTTGAAAATTAGGTCGATTTGTATCCATGACTCAAATTGATTGAATAGATACAGGAATCGATAGATTCATATATGAATGGATACAGTTATGCAATCTCTGTCTCTTTAATATGCTCACCTTCGTATTAAACATCACTTGCAGTCAGTAGGGAAACTCAGGGTTTTKTTTTCCTAGATGTCAGATTACTTATTTCTTTACTTCAGGATGCACACCTGTCACAAATCTTTTCTTGTCATTTTTTGTTTCTCTTGCCACAACAACTGCCTTGTGTGTGTTCACAGAAATGTTCATACCGACAAATGTTTTGTTTATACTTTGCTGAGCCATTTGCAAACTCTACAATGCCCTGTATAACTGCTGTCCTGACCTAATGAACGGATGGACGGTGAAGATGCCTCATGCCAGGGTCTCATGCATTTTGATGTGGCTTTTCAGTGAGAAAGACATTTGGGGCTTATCCCTCTGAGCTCCTGAGTCCCATGAATCCCATGTCTCTCTCCCACTCCCTCCCTCCATCTCTCACTCCCTAACACCCATAAGTCCTACACCTGTCTACTCCATTACTTGCTCCGAGGGACTGTACCATCCCCATCCCTGGTCTGCACTCTCTTTACAGCTGTGTTGGTTGACTTTGATTATGCTAATGCTGCTAGCTAATAAGCCCAGTTGTACAAGACCATTCTATAAACCCCTCACAGTCTCTCCCGCTAGAAACAGTAGTACCACTAGCAATGCCATAAATTACCGCAAACGATTGACTGATTTTAATGTGTGTCAGGCCTCTCTATGGAATAGGAGATCATAAGAAAATATGACTGACCCGAAACTAGCACACAATAAACAACAGGCAGAGGTAACTTCCACATTGAGGCCCCTTGCTAACCTCCAAAGATGTGTGGACTTAGGTGTACTGAGCAGAGTCTGGAAGGTGGTGATGGGAAAAGAGAGAGAGATGCAGGCAGCAGTGAACAGGGACATCCAATTCACCCTAAAGTGTCTAACAGAGAGACAGGAGATGCTTTGACATTAAAGTGATGAGTTGCTGTGTACAAGGACATTCGGGATATAAATTACATACAACTTCAGGTCTGCTTGGCATTTCTTGGTGACCTCAGTCCCACCAAACAGGTTCAGGACATTCAGACCATTCCTTTGTTTGCTAAAGGTTCTCCAAATGGTATTGTGTGAAGTTGTATTGGTTCTTCATAAAAATATTTATTTAACTGGGCAAGTCAGTTAAGAACAAATTCTTATTTACAATGACGGCTTACCAAAAGGCCTTATAGTACAAAACACACATCACGACAAYAGAGACAACACAACACTACATAAAGAGAGACCTAAGACAACAACATATCAAGGCAGCAACACATGACAACACACCATGGTAGCAACACAACATGACAACATGGTAGCAACATAACATGGTAGCAACACAACATGACAACAACATAGTAGCAACATAACATGGTAGCAACACAACATGACAACAACATGGTAGCAACATAACATGGTAGCAACACAACATGACAACAACATGGTAGCAACATAACATGGTAGCAACACAACATGAACAACAAACATGGTAGCAAAATACATGGTAGCAAAAACAAACATGACAAACATGGTAGCAACATAACATGGTAGCAACACAACAATGACAACAACATGGTAGCAACATAACATGGTAGCAACACAACATGACAAACAACATAGTAAGCAAATAACATGGTAAAGCACACAACATGACAACAACTAGTAGCAACATAACATGGTAGCAACACAACATGACAACAACATAGTAGCAACATAACATGGTAGCAACACAACATGACAACAACATAGTAGCAACATAACATGGTAGCAACAACAACATGACAACAACATAGTAGCAACATAACATGGGTAGCAACACAACATGACAACAACATAGTAGCAACATAACATGGTAGAAACACAACATGACAACAACATAGTAGCAACATAACATGGTAGCAGCACAAAACATGGTCTTTTTATTTTATTTTTACATTGATCCTTTATTTAACTGGGCAAGTCAGTTAAGAACAAATTGTTATTTACAATGACGGGCTACCAAAAGGCAAAAGGCCTCCTGRGAAGACGGGGGCTGCGATTACAAAACAAAAATATATAAATATAGGACAAAACACAAACCTCGACAAGAGAGACAACACAACACTACATAAGGAGAGACCTAAAGACAACAACATAGCAAGGCAGCAACACATGACAACACACCATGGTAGCAACACAACATGACAACAACATGGTAGCAGCACAAAACATGGTACAAATATTATTGAGCACAGACAACAGCACAAAGGGCAAGACAATACATCATGCAAAGTACCACAGCTGTCAGTAAGAGTGTCCATGATTGAGTCTTTGAGTCTTTGAGTCTTTGAATGAAGAGATTGAGATAAAACTGTCCAGTTTGAGTGTTTGTTGTAGCTCGTTTCAGTCGCTAACTGCAGCGAACTGAAAAGAGGAGAGTCCCAGGGATGTGTGTGCTTTGGGGACCTTTAACAGAATGTGACTGGCAGAACGGGTGTTYTATGTGGGGGATGAGGGCTGCAGTAGATATCTCAAATAGGGGGGTGTGAGGCCTAAGAGGGTTTTATAAATAAGCGTCGACCAGTGGGTCTTGCGACGGGTATACAGAGATGACCAGTTTACAGAGGAGTGTAGAGTGCAGTGATGTGACCTATAAGAAACATTGGTGGCAAATCTGATGGCCGAATGGTAAAGAACATCTAGCCGCTCGAGAGCACCCTTACCTGCTGATCTATAAATTACATCTCCTTAATCTAGCATGTGTAGGATGGTCATCTGAATCAGGGTTAGTTTGGCAGCTGGGGTGAAAGAGGAGCGATTACAATAGAGNGTTTGGCAGCTGGGGTGAAAGAGGAGCGATTACAATAGAGGAAACCAAGTCTAGATATAACTTTAGCCTGCAGCTTTGATATGTGCTGAGAGAAGGACAGTGTACTCTTCTCTTGCATGTTTCTTTGCATGTTTTCTTTACTTTTCTGCTTAGGTATAAATTAATCACAAAAGTCAAACAACTCGTGGTCACATTGATATTGCATGGCACAAACAAATGTGTGCAGCCATACTAACATTTTCCATTTAACCCTTAAGCTAGACATGGAGTTAATCATTAAGAAGATCAAATGTGGTTACGCCCTGATGTTCTGTCCATATCCTGTGCCCTCGATAACTGAAAAAATAAACTGTATAACCCATTTGTTTAGTCTTTCTGTAATCTGTTAATCATATGATAGAATTGGAATGCAATAGATAATTCATTTTTCCCCTCCTAAATTTCTCTCAATAACTTGCTTTGTGTGTAAAACCAGGGTCATTCAGCTGATGCAGTCCAGAGTGAATGGAAAATTTTACCAGAGAATGAGCTAGAGAGCCTTCACTTTATAGCAGGGTTTCCCAAACTCGGTCCTGGGGCCCCCCCAGGCGCATGTGGTTTTTGCCCTAATAACCAGCTCATCATCAAGCTTTGATTATTTGAATCAGCTGTGTAGTGCTAGGGCAAAAACAAAACATGCAGCCAGGGGAGGCTCCAGGACTGAGTTTGGGAAACCCTGCTTTACAGGGTATATGCTCACATCACATATCATAGAATAGAGCAGAGGATAATGTCTGTCTACCCAAACATGAAGCGTCTCTTTGTCTTCTTTTCATGGGTGTTTCAATGGACTTGTACACACAACAGTAGATCATGGTTTACATGACAATAAAATAAACAGGTGTTAGTGCTACAGGTACATAACAGCATTTACATAAGTATTCAGACCCTATGCTATGAGACTCAAAATTGAGCTCTGTTGCATCCTGTTTCCATTGATATGCTTGAGATGTTTCTACAACTTCATTAGAGTCCACTTGTGGTAAATTCAATTGATTGGACATGATTTGGAAAGGCACACACCTGTCTATATAAGGTCCCACAGTTGACAGTGCATGTCAAAGGAAAAACCAAGCCATGAGGTCGAAGGAATTGTCCATAGAGCTCCGAGACAGGATTGTGTCGAGGCACAGATCTGGGGAAGGGTACCAAAARATATCTGCAGCATTGAAGGTCCCCAAGAACACAGTGGCCTCCATCATTCTTAAATGGAAGAAGTTTGGAACCACCAAGACTCTATTTAGAGCTGGCCGCCTTGCCACACTGAGTAATCGGGGGAGAAGGGCCTTGGTCAGGGAGGTGACCAAGAACCCAATGGTCACTCTGACAGAGCTCCAGAGTTCCTCTGTGGAGATGGGAGAACTTTCCAMAAGGACAACCATCTCTGCAGCACTCCACCAATCATGCCTTTATGGAGTGACCAGATGGAAGCCACTCCTCAGTAAAAGGCACATGACAGCCTGCTTGGAGGTTGCCAAAAGGCACCTAAAGGACTCTCAGACCATGAGAAACACGATTCTCTGGTCTGATGAAACCAAGATTAAACGCTTTGGCCTGAATGTCAAGCGTTACATCTGGAGAAAACCAGGCACCGCTTATCACCTGGCCAATACCATCCCTACGGTGAAGTATTGTTTTGGCAGCATCATTCTGTGGGATGTTTTTCAGTTGGAGGGACTGGGAGACTAGTCAGGATTGAGGGAAAGATGAATAGAGCAAAGTACAGAGAGATCCTTGATGAAAACGTGTTCCAGAGCACTCAGGACCTCAGACTGGGGCGAAGGTTCACCTTTCAACAGGACAACAACCCTAAGCACACAGCCAAGACAAAGCAGGAGTGGCTTTGGGACAAGTCTATAAATGTCCTTGAGTGGCCCAGCCAGAGCCCAG
Source organism: Salvelinus sp. IW2-2015 (assembly GCF_002910315.2). Lineage (NCBI taxonomy): Eukaryota > Metazoa > Chordata > Actinopteri > Salmoniformes > Salmonidae > Salvelinus > Salvelinus sp. IW2-2015. Next base: position 10,134,122 of record NC_036854.1, on the reverse strand, counting down.
ACTTGAACCCGATCGAACATCTGGCTTGGCATACGGCCTGCGCTACCCGGTGACTTTGTGGATCGAAACCAAGAATGGTGAGTGCACATTTGACGCTGTGAAGACGGCTGAAACATACARGAGGAAAGAACTCCCTGACTTGTTCACTCCTACTACATCATAAGGAACTGTCATTTGAATTGGATCCAGTGTGGGTTACCTACCCTTACCACCTGGGGGTGGCCCGTCACTAGTGAAACATGAGGATACCATGAAATTACTTATATGATCGACTGGCTGTCAGGGTTGGCTGGCTAGATGGCTAGCTTGATAATGACTGGCGAGGTAACGTTGGATCATAGCTAATGTTGGCTGCGCTATTAAGCCAGCTCGCTAAGTTTACAAGGTTGTGACTATAGCTATAGCTACATTACCTTTTTCTGTATACTTTTCTTTTACGCATAGTGGTCCAGTCGGGTTTGGTTAAATAGCTATGTGGCTTTTGACTGGGTTTCAAGCCAAACTATGTTGTTTATATTACTTCAGGGAATTTTAGCTACTAATGTTTGCTGGTTTGTTTATTGTTAGAGATGTATGCTAGCGTTAGTGATACCGAGGCAGGGATAAGCTGTACACCAGTTGGCACTAATATGTGACTGACCGCCTAATTGCCAGCTAGACGATAGCTTTAAAATTGTGTATGTGTATGTATCTACAGTACCAGTCAAAGGTTTGGACACACCTACTCATTCAAGGGTTTTTCTTTATTTTTACTATTTTCTACATTGTACAAGAATCGTGAAGACATCAAAACAATAAAATAACACATGGAATTTTGTAGTAACCAAAAAAGTGTTAAACAAATCTAAATATATTTTAGATTTTAGATTCTTCAAAGTAGCCACCCTTTGCCCTGATGACAGCTTTGCACACTCTTGGCATTCTCTCAACCAGCTTCACCTGGAATGCTTTTCCAATTGTCTTGAAGGAGTTCCCACATATGCTGAGCACTTGTTGGCTAATTTTGCTTCACTGTGCGGTCCGACTCATCCAAACTATCTCAATTGGATTGAGGTCTGGTGATTGTGGAGGCCACGTCATCTGATGCAGCACTCCATCTCTCTCCTTCTTGGTCAAATAGCCCTTAAACAGCCTGGAMGTGTGTTTTGGGTCATTGTCCTGTTTTGGGTCATTGTCTTGTTGAAAAACAAATGATTGTCCCACTAAGCGCAAACCAGATGGGATGGTGTATCACTGCAGAATGCTGTGGTAGCAATGCTGGTTAAGTATGCCTTGAWTTCTAAATAAATCACTGACAGTGTCGCCAGCAAAGCACCCCCACACCATGACACCTCCTCTTCCATGCTTCACGGTGGGAACCACACATGCASACATCATCCGTTCACCTACTCTGTGTCTCACAAAGTCACGGCGGTTGTAACCAGAAATCTCAAATTTGGACTCATCAGACTAAAGGACAGATTTCCACCGGTCTAATGTCCATTGATCGTGTTTCTTGGCCCAAGCAAGTCTATTCTTCTTATTGGTGTCCTTTAGTAGTGGTTTCTTTGCAGCAATTTGACCATGAACGCCTGATTCACGCAGTCTCCTCTGAACAGTTGATGTTGAGATGTGTCTGTTACTTGAACTCTGTGAAGCATTTATTTGGGCTGCAATTTCTGAGGTGCTGTTAATTGCTGATTTCTAAGACTGGTACCTCTAATGAACTTATCCTCTGCAGCAGCTCTGGGTCTTCCTTTCATGTAGCGATCCTCATGAGAGCCAGTTTCATCATAGCGCTTGATGGTTTTTGCAACTGCACTTGAAGAAACTTTAAAAGTTCTTGAAATGTTCCACATTGACTGACCTTCATGTCTTAAAGTAATGATGGACTGTCATTTCTCTTTGCTTATTTGAGCTGTTCTTGCCATAATATGGACTCAGGATGATGGTGATTTGTTTAACTAATTATCTCTATTTCATATACGGGATGATAGTTCTCATCTGGTAAAGGTTTTCATTTATTCATCATAGCTTGATAACTTTTTTCCTGTGCTGCTTYGGTGCATTTGTGGTCAACACTTTTGTCACCGTGCGGCACAGGTTTCAGGGTGCCTTGGGGAATGACGATTCGTTGACATTTGTGTGTGCGGGTAGGTGTTGCTAGTGACCATGAATGAATCCTCTGTTTTTTTCTGTTTTTTTGTTGTTGACATGGTCATGTGGGGCTAAATAATCCCGTCATCATTGTTGACGACATTTTCCGCTTTGATTGATTTTGTGACTCGACTGACAACATTTTCATATTACAGTGAACAGGCAATGCACTTTTATGTGCTATCTTGTACATATAATTTAGAATTGACCTACTTCAGGCGATGCTATGCATAGCAGATACATCTAGCTTAAAGACTAGTGTCTAGGGGTATGGGTTTTTAACTCCCTCAGTTTGGGAGGGGGTTGGGTGGGTTTGTGGTAGGGTCAGGGTATTAGCCCATGAGATGTTGACTATTTTATACTTTCATTTTGTACAATTTGTACACGCTCAACAAAATTTTAGTTACATCTCTTTCCCTCTTTCTTATTTTCTTTAAAGATGTCGACACCTAATATGTATACATTTATGACAACTAACATTAGGGATACTAAATGCCCAGTCAAGCGCAAACACATTCTGAATTATCTAAAGCAGCATAAGGTTGATATAGCTCCTCTTCAGGAGACACACCTGACTGACTCTGAGCATGATAAACTGAAGAGAGAGTGGGTGGGTCAAGTGTACTATTCATCTTTCACCTCTCGGGCAAGAGGGGTGGCCATTCTCATGAATAAGCAATGCCTCTTTCAGCTTCAATCTCAGATTAAAGACAAAGGAGGTAGGTTTGTGATCATTCAGGGTTGTATTAATACTGAGCCCATTACCATTGTGAATGTGTATGGGCCTTGTAAAACAGGGGTGGGCAAACTTTTGCATATGTTTTTGTCCTGCCCTGAACTAGGCAATTATTGGGAAGAATTATTCAGATCTTATCCCAGGTCACTAATATGACTGTACCACTAGATCCTTCCCTTATTCTCCTTGGAGATGACTGTTCTACCAGTTAATATTGGTAGCAAAACCAGATTCATTAAATTTGCAGTCATTGCAGCCAATAAATGCACAGCGTTTCTATGGAAGAGTGACACTCTGCCAAGCAAGCAGATCAAATCAAATCAATGTTTATTTGTCACATGCGCCGAATACAACAGGTGTAGACCTTAAAGTGAAATGCTTACTTACAAGCCCTTAACCAACAATGCTGTTTTAAGAAAATTAAGTGTAAAGTAAAAAATAAAAAATAAATGTAACAAATAATTAAAGAGCAGCAGTAAAATAACAATAGCGAGGCTTTTTACAGAGGGTACCGGTACAGAGTCAATGTACGGGGGCACCAGTTAGTCAAGGTAATTGAGGTAATATGTCTCATCGTTGTCGGTGATCATATTTGACTGTTGTGTCATCAGCAAACTTAATGATGGTGTTGGAGTCATGCCTGGCCATGCAGTCATGAGTGAACAGGGAGTACAGAAGGGGACCGAGAATGTGTTGTTGCCTACCCTTACCACCTGGGGGCGGCCCGTCAGTAAGTCCAGGATCCAGTTGCAGAGGGAGGTGTTTAGTCCCAGGGTCCTTAGCTTAGTGATGAGCTTTGAGGGCACTATGCTGTTGAACGCTGAGCTGTAATCAATGAATAGCATTCTCACACAGGTGTTCCTTTTGTCCAGGTGGGAAAGGGCAGTGTGGAGTGCAATAGAGATTGTATCATCTGTGGACCTGTTGGGGCGGCATGCAACCTGGGGTGGGTCTAGGGTTTCTGGGATAATGGTGTTGATGTGGGCCATGACCAGCCTTTCAAAGGACTTCATGGCTACAGACGTGAGTGCTACAGGTCAGTAGTCATTTAGGCAGGTTACCTTAGTGTTCTTGGGCACAGGGACTATGGTGGTCTGCATGAAACATGTTGCTATTACAGACTCAGACAGGGAGAGGTTGAAAATGTCAGTGAAGACATTTGCCAGTTGGTCAACGCATGCTCAGAGTACACGTCCTGGTAATCCATCTGTTGCGCCTTCTTCATCACACTGTCTGTGTGGGTGGACCATTTCAGATTATCAGTGATGTGTACGCCGAGGAACTTGAAGCTTTTCACCTTCTCCACTGTGGTACCATCGATGTGGATAGGGGGGTGCTCCCTCTGCTTGGGAGATAGTACGGTCGGCATTTGATTGTGAGATATTCTAGGTTAGGTGAACAGAAGGACTTGAGTTCCTGTATGCTATCACAGTTACACCATAAGACGTTAATCATAAAACATATACCTCCACCCTTCTGCTTCCCGGAGAGATGTTTGTTCCTGTCGGCGCGATGTACTGAGATCCCAACTGGCTTTATAGAGTCAGACTGTATATCTCGAGAGAGCCACGTGTCCGTGAAGCAGAGTATGTTACAATCCCTGATGTCTTTCTGAAAAGTAACTCTCGCCTTGAGCTCATCAATTTTATTATCCAGAGATTGGACATTAGCGAGTAAAATAAACTAGCTTATATTTTGGGTTCTAATGCGGTACGACAGTTCAACTAAGATCATGAGGCATTTCTAAGTTATATTCTTCAAAAATCTATATGTACATATCATTCATTTATAAGTCAAAAAATGGACGTAGCAACTGCAGATTGCCCCTTTAAAGTATTATAGCATTATAATTAAACCAATTATGCCATAGGCCTAAGTATGTAAATTGACTAACCTGTAGGTACACCCTGTCATGTTGCATTTTACAACTTGTCATGTCTTCCTCTTGTCCTCTGTTTTCTCTGCAGGGATCATGTCAGCCATAGGAAATGGCTATGTTATATACATGACCATCAAACGCAAGACAAAGCTAAGGCCGCCTGAGCTCATGACAGTCAACTTAGCCATATTTGACTTTGGCATATCAGGTAAACCATCCGTCTCTTCATACAGTATGTCCATGTACAGTGTGTTTCTGTACAGAACAGTGTATGGTGGATTGGTCCTGTGTAGTCTGTGTATTTCCATTCAGAACAGCATGGATATGAACAATGGTAGCGCTGCATTAACATTTACTCATGTACTGTACATCCTGATACATGGGAATGGTTGTCATGGTTGGAAGAAGATGAAGTGGTGGAATATAATGACAAGAAAGCGAGAGAGTAAGAGAGAGAGAGAGAATCACTGAGTTGCTTTAAAGTCATAACTTTTTAGGCATGTTTGGTAACTGCTAAATTGTGGTTTAATCTGGAATTAGTCCTTTATCGCCATCGTTTGGATATTAGAGGAACAGCATCACGTAAAAAGAACTCACCTCTAATATTACTCTACCTGGCATATTGATCACACTATATCGAAAGACTAGGCCTTTGATGTACAAGAGATTTAGTTCCACTGTAAGCAGTCATCTTAGTTAAGAAATTTTGTTTTAAAAATCCCCTTTATCTGAGAATATTCTAGTTTCTCAAAGAGTCCCTGTGACCCAGCCAGAAGCAGAATTCACAACAGTATGTCTCAGTCTCAGAACAATCTCTGGCCAGCTCTCTCTGTGTCTCATACAACCACGGGATGCTCACTTGTTTATCTGTTAATTTCTTGGTCTTTGGCCCAACTATGTCTCTCTGTATGAGACGCCTGCATTGCTCTCTAGGACTTGAGCCAACGTCCACAGCAGACAACAAGCATGATCTATTTGTGTCTGCCAGCTTTGCCTGCATCTTGGGAATATCACTCAGATGTTGGAGGTCCAAATGAAAAGAGMGCCAGAATATTTCGTAGCCATTTTACCGTAATACTGTAGGAGTCATAAAGTGAGAGAAAGACTATTTTATTAACTATGAGGGTTGGTGGAGAGTGCAGTGTGTGTACGTCAACATGTACATAGAGACAGGGTCATAACTGTGCTCTCTGAACCTCTGTGGCCTCAGACCGGTGAGGATGCCACTTTCTCCTCACACGATAGAAACACTATTCATTATCACCTCTTCTGTCACATGCTATGCCTCAGGATTGTAACTTTACTGTATCTGTTATCATTGTGGGGTTTGAAGAACCAGCACTTCTGTTATGTCAAGTGGATGAAGATGATGGTTTTTCATTGGAATTCTCATGCATTTTAAGGCCTGCATTACTATGTTACTGTACATGTATACTATATATTCGCATGTCTTCACAGCACACACTGATCATTTGAGGTAGTTAACAACTGTGTGTGTTTGGTCTTGAAGTCACAGGGAAGCCGTTCTTTGTGGCGTCCAGTTTCTCCCACCGCTGGCTGTTTGGCTGGGAGGGCTGTCGTTTCTATGGCTGGGCTGGCTTCTTCTTCGGTGTTGGCAGCCTCATCACTATGACCGTAGTCAGCCTAGACAGATATCTCAAGATCTGCCATCTCAGATACGGTACAGTGGGCTATGTTCTCAGTTTGTGTTTGGTTTACAGCAGGGGTGTCAAACTAACATTTGTCCCGCGGGTCGTATTCGGTCTTCAATGGTGTCCGTAGGGCTACACGGAAAATCGCTTACATTTCCGTGCCTAGCAAAGAATTAGCAAAGAATATCCTCTAACAAATAAATTACTAACAGTGAAACGCTTACTTACGGGTCCTTCCCAATAATGCAGAGAGAAAGAAAATCTAGAAATAATTGTCACGATCGTCGAAATAACAWTCGMACCAAGGCGCAGCGTGATATGCGTTCCACATCTTTTTATTCGTGAAACGCACAAAACAATAAAAAATCAGCAAACGATACGTGAAGCTATGGAGTGCTCACAGGCAACTACACATAAACAAGATCCCACAAAACACAGTGGGGAAATGGCTGCCCTAAATATTGATCCCGATAAACAGCTGCCTCTGATTTGGGAACCATACCAGGCCAACATAGAAAAAACTACCTAGGATTACCCACCCTAGTCACACCCCGACCTAACCAACATAGAGAATAAAAAGGCCTCTATGGTCAGGGCGTGAAAGTACTGACTCCATAGGGGAGGGTCCGCCGTGCCTGGACTGGGCCTCGCGCAGAGGAAAGAACCCGGCCATGGAGCTGGGCCTTGGAACGCGGCACCCGGACTGGGCACAGTGAAGGCGCCGAGGTAGGCCCCGGCCACTGGAGCTGAGTTAGCCGCCGTGGCCTGGACTGGGCACCGGCGCAGAGGAAGTCTCAGCCATAGAGCAGGACTGGACGCCGTGCTGGATCTTGGACAATACGGCGCAGAGGGAAGGCCTCCGGCCTTGGAGCGGGACTTGTACGCCTGTGCCTGGATGGCGCACGGCGCAGATGGAAGGCCTCACGGCCTTTGTAGACGGGGACCTGGACCGCCGTGCTGGACTGGGACATTGGCGCAGAGGAAAGGCTCCTGCCCTGGAGCTGGGACTGGACGCCTTTGCCTGGAAGCTCCTGGACCGTTCGACCTCAGCTGGAGGTTTCCTGGTACTTGTGGACTCGCTTAGAGGTTCCGGCACCACATGGACCGTCGGCTGGGTTGGTTCCGGACCGGTCGCTGGAGGTTCCGGACCGTGGACCGTTCGCTGGGAGTTCGGACGTGGACGTCGCTGGAGTTCCGGACCGTGGACCGTCGCTGGAGGTTCCGACGCGTGGACCGTCGGCTGAGGTTCCGGACCGTGGACCGTCGCGGAGGTTCCGGACCGTTGGACGTCGCTGGAGGTTCCGGGGACCGTGGACCGTGCTGCGGAGTTCCGGACCGTGGGACCGCTCGCTGGAGGTTCCGACCGTGGGACGCGTCGGCTGAGAGGTTCCGGACCGTGGACCGTCGCTGGAGGTTCCGGGACGGACTGGGTTCGGACCGTGGACCGTCGCTGGTGGTTCCGACCTGGGACCGCGCTGGGTTTCAGGACCGGTGACTCGCTGGAGGTTTCCGGACCGTGGACCGTCGCTGGGCAGGTTTGCCGGACCGTGGACCGTCGCGTGGAGGTTCCAGACCGTGACCGTCGGCTGAGGTTCCGGACCGTGGCACCGTCGGCTGGAGGTTCCGGACCGTGGACCGTCGCTGGAGGTTCCGGACCGTGACCGTCGCAGGAGGTTCCGGACCGTGGAGCGTCGCGTAGCAGGTTCCGGACGGCGGGTGGACCGTCGTGAGGCAGGTGGCCGGACCGTGGACCGTCGGTAGGAGGTTCCGACCGTGGGACCGTCGTAGGAGTTCCGGACCGGTGACTGTCGCTGGAGGTTCCGGGACCGGGACCTCGCTGGAGGTTCCGGCACGACCTTCGCAGGAGGGTTCCGGACGCGTGGACCGTCGGTAGCAGGTTCCGGACCGTGGACCGTCGTAGCAGGAGTCCGGACCGTGGACCGTCGTAGAGGTTCCGGGACCGTGGACTGTCGCTGGAGGTTCCGGACGCCGGACCGCGCGCTGGAGTTCCGGACGACCGTCGCTGGAGTTCCGGACGACCGCTCGCAGGAGGTTCCGGACCGTGAACCGTCGCCGAGAGCTCCGGACCGTGAACCGTCGCCGGAAAGCTCCGGACCGGGCACGCGTCGCCGGAAGTCCGGACCGGGATCCGTCGCCGGAAGCTCTGGACTGGGGACCGTCGCCGAAGCTCTGGACTGGGGACCGTCGCCGGAAGCTCTGGACGGGGACGCTCGCCGGAACCTGGACTGGTGACATCACTTCAGGTGACACGCACTGCTTCCAAGGAAGGCTTTCGTGTACTCCCATTATTTCCTCCCAAGTCCAGATATCTTCTCCTCCTTGATCTCCTCCCAACCCAGGATACCTTCTCCTCCTGGGCACGCTGCTTGTCCTGGTGTGGTGGGATCTTCTGGCACGATCGTCGAAACAACATTCGGACCAAGGCGCAGCGTGATATGGGTTCCACATCTTTTTATTCGTGAGAACGCACAAAACAATAAAAAAATCTGCAAACGATACGTGAAGCTATGGAGTGCTCACAGGCAACTACACATAAACAAGATCCCACAAAACACAGTGGGGAAATGGCTGCCTAAATATGATCCCCAATCAGAGACAACGATAAACAGCTGCCTCTGATTGGGAACCATACCAGGCCAACATAGGAAAAAACAACCTAGGATTACCCACCCTAGTCACACCCTGACCTAACCAACATAGAGAATAAAAAGGCTCTCTATGGTCAGGGCGTGACAATAATAGAAAAGTAAAACATACAATAAAATAAGTAATAATAAATACACAATGAGTAATGATAACTTGGCTATATACAAGGGGTACCAGTATCGAGTCGATGTGCAGGGGCATGATGTAATTGAGGTAAATATGTACAAAAAAACTAGGAATAAAGTGACAAATCTTAAACAGTAGCAGCAGTGTATGTGATGGGTAAAAAAATGTGTGCAGTCAATGCAGATAGTCTGGATAGCTATTCGTTAACTATTTACCTAACCACACTGAACAAAAATATAAATGCAACATGCAACAATTTAGTTACAGTTCATATAAGGAAATCAGTCAATTGAACTAAATTCATTAGGCCCTAATCTATGTATTTCACATGACTGGGAATACAGATATGCATCTGTTGGTCACAGATACCTTAAAAAATGATAGGGGCGTGGATCAGAAAACAAGTCAGGATCTGGTGTGACCACCATTTGCCTCATGCAGCGAGACACATCTCCTTTGCATAGAGTTGATTGTGGCCTGTGGAATGTTGTCCCACTCCTCTTCAATGGCTGTGCGAAGTTGCTGGTTATTGGCGGAAACTGGAACACGATGTCGTACACGTCGATCCAGAGCATCCCAAACAGGCTCAGTGGTTGACATGTCTGGTGTGTATGCAGGCCATGGAAGAGTTGGGACATTTTCAGCTTCCAGGAATTGTGTGCAGATCCTTGCGACATGGGGCTGTGCATTATCATGCTGAAACATGACGTGATGGCGGGGGATGAATGGCACAACAATAGGCCTCAGGATCTCGTGACTTAAAGCTCTCCACCCGCTCCACTACATCCTTGTCGATGTGAATGGGTGCGTGCTCAGCTCTCCGTTTCCTGTAGTCCACAATCAGCTCCTTTGTCTTGCTGACGTTGAGGGAGAGGTTGTTGTCCTGGCACCACACTGCCAGGTCTCTGACCTCCTCCCTATAGGCTGTCTCGTTGTTGTCGGAAATCAGGCTAACTTAATGATGGTGTTGGAGTTGTGCTCTACCCGCAGTAGCGGGTGAACAGGGAATAGAGGAAGGCATCTAAGCATGCACCACTGAAGGGCTCCCATGTTAAGGGTCAGCGTGGCGAATGTGTTGTTGCCTACCCTCACCACCTGGGGCCATCCTGTCAGAAAGTCCAGGATCCAGTTGCAGAGGGAGGTGTTCAGTCCCAGGGTCCTTAGCTTACTGTTAGCTTGGAGGGCACTATGGTGTTGAACACTGAGTTGTAGTCAATTAACAGCGTTCTCACATAGTGGGAAAGGGCAGTGTGGAGTGCAATAGAGATTGTGTCATCTGTGGATCTGTTTGGGCGGTACAGTGTATCATCTAATCGTTAAAAAAAAATTGTAGATACTTCCTGACTGTTTAGCTTTCAATTCAGTGATTATTATCGAGCTAGACACAGTCAACAAACTTTATGAATGTACTGTAGGTCCATTATCATTTCTACACAGTTTGATTTAGTCATTTTAAAGTATAAAAAAACTTTACAAGTTGTATTTGTTTTACTTAAACCACCCGGGAGCCGGATTGGACCCGGAGTGTATGTTTGACACCCCTGTTTACAGTAACACAAGACCTTTATAAGAATGAATGAGCACTTTTTCATGAATAAGTTAATTGAAATTATGATCTGTGATATCTGGACACTTTATTATTATGATGAACCAATTAATTATCAATCTTTCTGCCCATAATTGTACCCACAGGGACGTGGCTAAAGAGGCAACATGCTTTCCTGAGTATGGTGTTTGTGTGGCTGTATGCAGGCTTCTGGGCCACCATGCCCCTGGTAGGCTGGGGCAACTATGCTCCCGAGCCCTTTGGCACTTCCTGCACTCTGGACTGGTGGCTGGCCCAGGCCTCCGTGGCGGGCCAGAGCTTCGTCATTGCAATCCTCTTCTTCTGCCTCATCTTCCCCACCGGCATCATCGTTTTCTCCTACGTCATGATCATCTTCAAGGTCAAGTCCTCAGCCAAGGAAATCTCCCACTTTGACACCAGGAACCAGAACAGCCATAATCTGGAGATGAAACTGACCAAGGTGTGTGTGTGTGTGTGTGTGTGTGTGTGTGTGTGTGTGTGTGTGTCAGAGCCCTGAACAGACATGAATTTTAAGCCCGAGCCCTACCTATGCCTACAACGTTCAGGCTCTACCCTACCCAGGCCCGATTGCTTCTGCCAAATATAAGGCCCTACCCGAAATCAGAAATAACATCCTCTGTTAGTAAATCAATTAGCTGCTCCTCTCTGTCTGTCACTCGCTCCCTGAGCGCTGCTCACTCTGCATGCTCTCTGCTCATGACGAATCTGAGTCTGTGAGTATCCATAGCAACGGCTCCACTTGGGCTCCTCTGCTCAATTATGAGACATGAGAGAGCAGTTTGCTGTTAGCAACTTTGTCACTCTAAACTCTGACAAAACTCAAGGAACATCATTKTTTTCTGTGAAATAATCTCTCCTGTCTTATATTTGAAAAAGAACTTCTGACACAATGTTATGATCTTAGTTAGATATGACTGTACTGCGCAGCTTCAAAATGTTAGTGATCAATTTATGGATACCCAAGCCCTGCCCGTACCCTAGTTATTGAGGAAAAAACAGGCCCTACCTGGCCCTAACCCGATGTATAATGTCAGGGCCCGTCGGGCTCGAGTCGGTTAGCAGATCTCTTGTGTGTGTGTGTGTGGACGTGTGTGCACGGAACCTCACCTCAGAGATACTTTAACTATTGTGAGACTGACCAATGATGTGGTTCTACTTGTGTCCTCCAGGTGGCGATGCTGATCTGTGCCGGTTTCTTGATAGCGTGGATCCCTTATGCAGTGGTCTCAGTGGTGTCTGCGTTTGGCGAGCCCGACTCAGTGCCTATCTCGGTCTCTGTGATCCCCACTCTGCTTGCTAAGTCCTCTGCCATGTACAACCCCATCATCTACCAGGTCATCGACCTGAAACACTCCTGCGCTAAATCCTCCTGTTTTCAAGTTCTGAAGAAGCGCACACATTTTAAAAAGTCACGGTATGGAGTACTATTCATTTCATGGCTTTCTCTTCTACTTTCTATTCCCCTGGAATGACAGTTAAAACTGTACAGACCTAGTTTAACATTTCCCTTGTTTAATGGCTTGCAAGAATTAAAACAATATAGTTTAAAATTTTCTCAAACAGCTTGCTAGATCTAAAGTTAAATGCTAAATYACGTTGCCACAAGCAGCATCGCAGATATTAAGATGAGCGAGATGCAAGACTTTGCTCTCACACAGTCATACATAATATCTGCTCATGTGCACGGGTTCGCTTCACGCTGTTCACAGCGTGGTAGTCAGGGCACCAAAACAGCTGAAAAGTTGAGCCTCATGCTTCAATGCTCTTAGTTGTTGTGGAAATTGACCCACTATGCTGTTTACTTTCTGCATGTACGTCATATCGCCGCTATACCTTATAAAAACTGCATCGTTTTCAATGCAACTTTTCTAACTTATGAAACTTTTCTCCCATTGTATCTTCCACAGGTTTTACACAATTTCTGGCTCACTTAAAGTCAGTCCGTCCAGTAATGAGTCTCACATTTAAATGTGAGAGAAAGACAGTGGTAATCTCCTATGATTTGACACCTGTCCAATCACAACCCTGCTATCATCTGCAAAGATATTGACCACCGCTCATCACCCAGACTTACTGTACGCTACCCAGCCTTGCTGTATCTATGTTCCTGCTTCAAACAGCTCTCTGTACTCTCCTACCTCACGTCCCTCTGTGTTTACAGCTCAAGGCTGTTGTCAAGATGTATTTTTACACTTTGTACAGATTGTGCATTGTGACACCTGTGACATGCATATTTAAACTTTAACCTTTATGTGCTCCTGTAAGATCTAAAGTGTTGTTAAGAATGAGGTATGATATACAGATGTTGGATCTTAATTTGACCAGTTTCGTTGCAGGAGTAAAATAATCCTGCAGCAGGAGGAGGATTATTTGATTATTCTCCCCAAAAAGTTATTTCTAACAGGAACATTGTTTTGATAGGCTACAGTAGGCTATAGTTTAGGTGTGAGATCTAGTGATAGAAAGAGAAACTGCAGGTTTTCAMGGACATTATGGTACTACTAGGACTCTTAAAAATGTTCTGTGGAGTAAAGTGATCAAATGAAGATACCATATCTGTACAGAGAGCTGGAGAGACTGTGGTGTTGATGTTGGGGTTAAGTGTTATTCCCTGCTTCATGCAGGTTTGACCGTAGCAGCACTTTTTATCAACGGTCAAAGTCATCATATGATTCTTAGTGTCACTGGATACATGTTAAGAGACGTCATTGACATCATGAAACAAAATACTATTTTAGCTCATGCACAAACTGCACGCTCCACTGCGAGGTAGCCACCAGCGTATGTTAATTGGACCAAATATCAAGTCACAGCACAACAATATCTGTTAAGAGTAGTGGCTATGTGGTACAGCACTATGCTCCTGTCATCGTTATCCATTCTGTATGCGCAGATGTTAGCCTTTACGTCTCATATACAAGACATTAAGAACACCTTCCTAATATTGAGTTACACCCTCCCTTTAACCCCCAGAACAGCCTCAATTTGTCGGGGCATGGATTCGACAAGGTGTCAAAAGCGTTCGACAGGAATGCTGGCCCATGTTGACTCCATTGCTTCCCAAAGTTGTGTCAAGTTGGCTGGATGTCCTTTGGGTGGAGGACCATTTTTGATACACACTGTAAAATGTTGAGCGTGAAAAATCAYGCAGCYTTGCAGTTCTTGACACAAACCAGTGCGCCTGGCACCTACTACCATAACCCGTTCAAAGGCACTTCAATGTTTTGTCTTGCACTTTCACCCTCTAAATGGCACACATACACAATCTATGTCTTAAGGCTTAAAAATCCTTCTTTAACCTCGCTCCTCACCTTCGTCTACACTGATTGAAGTGGGTTTAACAGGTGACAGCTATAAAGGATCATAGCTTTCACCTGGATTCACCTGGATTCACCTGGATTCACCTGGTCAGTCTCTGTCATGGAAAGAGCAGGTGTTCTTAATGCTGTGTACACTCAGTTTATGTTGATTGACAAAGCACAATTTAATAAAAATAAAAATCCACATGATCAGAAAGAATAAGACAACCATAAATGTGTTTTTTGCTTGTATACCTTTCAATTACTAAATTAATTAAAGTAATTCAATGAATTAAAGTAAGTTGAGGTGCTATTAAGATCAAAGTCAGTTTTCTTTTGAGTAACATGTTTTGTTTTAAAGTATTTATACTGTGTGTGCTTGTGTATGYAGTCCAGGCTTTGAGTTATACGCAAGAAAACAATCTTTAGAAAAACATAAACATTCAGTGCAAATAATGATCCTATTGGTTATTATTACAACTGTCATATTGTCTATTATTGCCTTTTAAATCTTTCATCTTTACTCTAACTGAGGGTGTCTGCATTCAACACACGGTAAAAACAAAAGAGGCCCTAGTCTTGCTGACCTCCTTAGAACAATAGAAAGGCAGAAGGATCAACACACCTGCACTCAGCCTAAGGTCCTAACATTGGCAAGAACAATCAACAATCTTTATTTGACGGGATTTATTCAAAATTATACAACAGGTGGGTCTAATCCTGAATGCTGATTGGAAAACCGCATTCCAGCTAGCGTCTATTCCACAAGTTACCACCGGCTAAATCTATGATGTTAAAATGCCTATTTACTCTGTTCCATCTGACGGTGCAATCCACTGTCTCATCAGCCCAGCCAGGCAATTTATAAACTTGATCTCCACTATAAAAAGCATCTAGACATTATCTCATATTTCTTTTAGACTAACATTTAGTTTTCAACAGCGGAGATTTGTATAAACCTTGCTGTCTGTCTCTCTGACATTTACAACATTGCTTCAATATTCAAATTCGATCTCCAGCACATGTTGGGACGAGACAGGCAGGCAACTTTTCTCAGACAATCGAAATCATGAATCAGCATCATTTTTATGGATATATACAAAGAACTATCAATAGAAAACTGGTCAAACGAAACGTTTGCAGTCTTTCTAGCTGCAGTTTGAAGTGATTATGTTAGCTGTGTTGTTGGCTAGCTTCTCTGAACAACAGTTTCCTGAGGAGAGAGCACATTTTCTATGCCAGGCAAAATCGTGCCTCATTAGCTCATTGTTATGGATGTATCCGATTAAATGTCTCTAGAAAACATTTAAAAAAGGCAAATGCAGCTACTGTTGTTATTCTAGCTGCACTGTTTGACGTGACTGTAAGTTAGCCATAGTTGGATATCTAGAAAGCAAGGGATGAGTACGTTGCCAGCCAGTATGGCAATGGAACATTTAGAACAAATGACTGGGTCGCATCCATAGATACAGAACAAAAAGACTGAACGAATGGGTCGCGTCTCTGTCAACCGAACCGATAGAACGAARGACCAGACGGCTTGGGTAGCAACTCTAGATTTGTGTCGGCACTATATCTTGTGGAAGGATGAAATAGTATGAATAAATTCATCAAAATAATGTTTTTAATGAAAATATGTCAATCATTATGTGAATATGTTGGTTACCCGTTGTATAAAAGTGATAATGCCCTTGAAGCCAGTGTTTGGAGGATATATTGGCACGGTTTGCCGGCCCTCGACTTACAACACCCGTGCCAATATATCCTTCAAACACCGGCTTCAAGGGCATTATCACTTAAGCAATATCACATTTCTCAGTGTCTTACTGGATCTGTGTTTTTGTTTGTTTGTATGATTTTCAGTTTGTACTCTTTCATTGCCTTGCTAATCATTTGATTTGATTTGTTTATTATTGTGTAAAGTTGTGAATGACAGTATTAGGAGAGCTTATTGATATCAAATGTTCTATAATGTTATGCATTTTCTTTCCATTTTTGAGATTTGCATCTGTACAAAATGTATGTCAACTAAGAGCTTAATATTGATGTCAAAGAGGTAGTAGTCAACTGTAATGCTAACCTGTCATCACATCTTGCTTATGTACAAAAATTATGAATGAGGAAGGAGATAGCTAATATGATGTCGTTATTTGATCTCAGGTATAGGTTAAGACAAGGTGTAATTTTTTTCCTTGGTGGGCTGTCTGTATGTCTCCACATCACAGTATTAATCTCACCATCTCTGTTGGGTTTCTTAAAGGGGTTTAAGGATGATGCACTAGTATACTTCAACAGGGTTTGATTGTGTCTCAGAAAAGAAGGCTGCTCTACAGGTGTAGGATCTTAATTTGAGACAGTTTTCTGCAGCAGGAAAGTAATTATTCAGCAGGAGAAAATTAGAATTATTTTGTGGATTATATTTAATGTTCATTTTTGTTGGGGTTGATAKAWWWTTTTGTGCGGGAATCTCAAGTCTGAAATTTCAAAGTGGAAATTACAAACTTCAGAAGCCTTTTTAAATTTCCTGCAGCAGTGTGATCAAATTAAGATCCTACATCTGTCATTCATTGCATTTTCCAATCTAAATCACTGAAAGTGTTTTGTTTTAATGTTTTATCATGAAGAACATCATCTGAAGAAGCAAGTACTGTGGTCCAGGAGGAATATGTCACATTGCTTATTGTCATATGTATTTCCTAAAAGCATACAGTAATTGTATTAATTTATACTACCTGTAGTTTGCTTTCAAGTACCACATGTCACACCTTATACTTCATTACACATTCTTTGAGGAATTCATTTTGTTCCTTTATTTTGTAAAGAAAAAGTACAGCATTCCATAGCCATTGCAAATCTGTTGTGTTGAATAAAGATGCAAATAAAAGGTGCAGTTATGCACATATATTTAGATGATATATATGTTTTATTTATGTTTGATAAGGCAGCCTCATGAGGCATTCAACACCCTCATGAGGAGAGAATAGAATGGTACACAAATAGTCTGTCTCCCATGTTGATACACACTTAATTCAGAGTCACATAACACTTCTACTGGAAAGTCTGGTTCAATCATCATGAGTTACATGCACAATACCCTACAATAAATTGATCCTAAAATGTAAGATATCTGTATAATATTCATGTGAAGCATATATATATTTTAATATTTTCTGCAGAATTTTAACTGAACATTTCCATGCCTTTGAGCAAGCATGGCCTAAACATTTTATTGCTGTATTTAGTTGCTGACAATGGCACTTAACAGCAAACCATTTTATTTAATTTGGCAAAGGCTCAAGATCTTGCTGTAGAAATGGATATCCAGTACCAAGATAGCAGATTTTCCTCAGTTTTAACTACATGCTTACAGTGCATTTGGTAAGTATTCAGACCCCTGCCTTTTTTCACATTTTGTTACGTTACAGCCTAATTAAAAAATMTATTAATTKGTTTTTTCCCCCCTCGTCAATCTCCACACAATACCCCATAATGACAAAGCAAAAACAGGTTTTTAGACATGTTTGCAAATGTATTAAAAAAATAACTGAAATATCACATTTACTTAAGTATTCAGACCCTTTACTCAGTACTTTGTTGAAACACCTTTGGCAGGGTTTTCAGGCTTGTATCTTGTTCGGTATGATGCTACAAGCTTGGCACACCTGTATTTGGTGAGTTTCTCTCATTTTTCTCTGCAGATCCTCTCAAGCTCTGTCAGATTGGATGGGGAGCGTCACTGCACAGCTACTTTCAGGTATCTCCAGAGATGTTCGATCGGGTTCATGTCTGGGCTCTGGCTGAGCCACTCAAAGACATTCAGACACTTGTACCTACAGTTGAAGTCGGAAGTTTACATACACCTTAGCCAAATACATTTAAACGCAGTTTTTCACAATTCCTGACATTTAATCATAGTAAAAAGTCCCTGTCTTAGGTCAGTTAGGATCACCACTTTATTTTAAGAAGGTGAAATGTCAGAATAATAGTAGAGAGAATTATTTATTTCAGATTTAAATTCTTTCATCACATTCCCAGTGGGTCAGAAGTTTACATACACTCAATTAGTATTTGGTAGTATTGCCTTTAAATTCTTTAACTTGGGTCAAACATTTCATGTAGCCTTCCACAAGCTTCCCACAATAAGTTGGGATAAATTTGGCCCATTGCTCCTGACAGAGCTGGTGTATCTGAGTCAGGTTTGTAGGCCTCCTTGCTCACACATGCTTTTAAAGTTCTGCCCACACATTTTCTATAGGATTGAGGTCAGGGCTTTATGATGGCCATTCCAATACCTTGACTTTGTTGTCCTTAAGCCATTTTGCCACAACTTTCTAAACTTGCTTGGGGTCATTGTCCATTTGGAAGATCAATTTGCGACCAAGCTTTAACTTCCTGACTGATGTCTTGAGATGTTGCTTCAATATATCCACATAATTTTACTCCCTCATGATGCCATCTATTCTGTGAAGTGCACCAGTCCCTCCTGCAGCAAAGCATCCCCACAACATGATGCTTCATGGTTGGGATGGTGTTCTTCGGCTTGCAAGCCTCCCCCTTTTTCCTCCAAACARAACAATGGTCATTATGGCCAAACAGTTCTATTTTTGTTTCATCTGACCAGAGAATCGTGTTTCCCATGGTCTGAGAGTCCTTTAGGTGCCTCCAAGCAGGATGTCATGTGCCTTTTGCTGAGTCTGGCCACTCTACCATAAAGGCCTGATTGGTGGAGTGCTGCAGAGATGGTTTTCTTTCTGGAAGGTTCTCCCATCTCCACAGAGGAACTCTGGAGATCTGTCAGAGTGACCATCGGGTTCTTGGTCAACTCCCTGACCAAGGCCCTGCTCCCAGATTGCTCAGTTTGGCCGAGCAGCCAGCTCTAGGAAGTGTCTTGGTGGTTCCAAACTTCTTTCATTTAAGAATGATGAGGCCACTGTGTTCTTGGGAACCTTCAATGCTGCAGACATTTTTTGGTACCCTTCCCTAGATCTGTGTCTCYACACAATCCTGTCTCGGAGCTCTGCGGACAATTTCTTCAACCTCATGGCTTGGTTTTTGCTCTGACATGCACTGTCAACTGTGGGACCTTATATAGACAGGTGTGTGCTTTTCCAAATCATGTCCAATCAATTGAATTTACCACAGGTGGATTCCAATGAAGTTGTAGAAACATCTCAAGGATGATCAATGGAAACAAGATGCAGCTGAGCTCAATTTTGAGTGTCATAGCAAAGGGTCTGATTACTTATGTTAATAAGATATTTTGTTTTTTTTATATACATTTGCAAAAATATCTAAAATGTCATTATGGGGTCACTTTGTCATTATGGGGTATTTAATCTGTTTTCGAATAAGGCTGTAACGTAACAAAATTTGGAAAAAGGGAAGGGGTCTGAATATTTTCCGAATGCACTGTACGTCTACTATGTCCTATAATCAGATGGTCAACACAATCAATAGGGAGAAGATGAAATATTTTAATTTCATAATTAGCAAGGAGATCCAAGGAGACATCGTTTTTTGCATCATGCCCTTTAAATGCCATTCTTAAATGATATCTGATGATCTGATGAGATTGTGGCTTTAAAAGATAGGGTCTCCCAAAATTCAAACTCATAAGATAATTGTGACCTACTGTAATACTTGGCCTGCTTCAGATGGAGACTGGGTCACTAGGCGTCCATTGGATATATTCTATCCACTATCCTTTACTGCCACCAGCTGGTAACTGAGATGAACTACACCATATTTGCCTCCTGGATGGAAGTGGTTGGTGATGCAAGTTACGTTATTTTGTGTAGACATTCTACAAATATGAAATATATCGAAGGCAGTAGCCAGTACTGACTCCTAGTATGGCTGTATGATTGCTGTTTTTTTTAGATCCTTTTGTTTCGCAAAGCGTATTCCCTGATGCTCACTAGGGTGGTTTTATTTAGACATTTACCAATTGTAGATGTTCATCTCAGAGTGAAGTTTTTCCCTTCATACATCTGCCCTACGCTTCTGTGATTGATGTGATAATCCTGTAAAACAATCTTAATATTGTAAAAAAGTACACATATTTAAATGATCAATTCTACTGTCAACATTGTCACCCATCATCATCAACAATCAAATACATTTAACTTGTAAAGCTTTTACAAAGTAATTAGTCACAAATCAATTTAAACCCCCAAAACAAAGATTGCAAAGAAAATGAGAGACTGACGATTAAATATGCTTTTAAGCCCTGTAGAGGGAGCCATCTACCAAGGCTTTAAAAACAAAACAACCACTGTTTTTCACTCTGTAATGGAATCAAATACATCAAACACATGGTTTCCGTGTGTTTGATGCCATTCCATTTACTCCGTATTCCAGCTATTATGAGCCGTCCTCCCCTCAGCAGCCTTTACTTCATTCCACTTATTCCCAACTTTTTGATTGTATCATTAAATTCAGCATGGGGGTGTGGAAAAAAATATGTGTTAAATAAAGAAAAATATATTGTGTTGTAGAAACAGTCAAGTGATTGCTACTAGGAATGACTAGCTCCACCTTGGCAGCAGACATCTGGAGATGCATTCATTCATTATCCATTTCCGTGACACGCTTTTGCATTTCTTTTAGTGGAAGTAGGATGGATAGAGGTTGCTGTTGCCAGGGCTCTGCTCTTATAATACACTGTGTGAACTCGGTGGGGGACGGCTGTATGATAGGCAGCAGATAAAATCCAGGTCTTCCATCAATATTTCATTCCTTGAGAGACAGTGGAGTGGGTGAGGAGCAGAAAGAGCGAGAGAGAGTGAGAGAGAGAGAGAGCGAGAGAGAGGGAAAGGGTAGATGAGTGAGGGGGTGAGGGAGAGAGAGAAGGGGCATAGCTTGACATAGCAACAGCACAAACACGCACAGCTGATGAGAGATACTAAATCTCCAGGCCACAGCACTCCCTGTCTCCCTCTGCCTCCCTCTGCCTCCCTTTGCCTACACCAAGCCAAATGGACTGTTTTCATAATCTGATGGGATTTTATAATTAGTACAGATTAAATTCCCTCTAACGTAATTAATTTTGAATCAGACATGAGATTGTCATTCTTCTTTGCATGGCTAGATGTGCCAGGGAGATATTCCCAGTTAGTCAGTTTCATTGGTGTAGCAGGGATCTGGTGGCCTAGCTGGTTCATTGGAATACAATAGGAAAAACCTGGGCGCTGGTGTTTGTGTGGAGAAACTCAAATATTGGGTCCTGTCAGATGATTACATTAATTTGTCTAGCCGTGATCCCCATGTTAATTCAAAGTAGAGTCGAATCACATCGTATGCTTCAGCACGGCGAGGATTGATAAATGGATTGATCATTCCTTGGCTTCGCATTTCCACTGGATTCATAGTAAGAGTGCCAGGAATAATTTTGTAAACAAAGATACTTAATATATATGATAAATATGACTGGCAGGTTTGAATGAATTCCACTCTGACTGTTCCTTCATGAAATATATCATAAAAACTATAGTGCCATTAAATATGAATTCATCTAAGCCCTCATTGTAGCTACACAGGAGTAAAAAAACACACACATTGAATGGGAGGCGAACTGAACTGTAGGAGTAGTGCTATGCATTGTGAATTGATTGAGGTTATAAATATTCCCCGCCTTAGGCAGTGCTAGTCCACATACATAATCAATGTGGCTCTAACAGATGTCTCAGCCCTGCCAAAAAAKAAKAAAAAAACAGCATAGACCAGCATACATTTCAAGCTGTTCCATGCTGATCTTTGCTGTTCGATGTTGGTCGAGCTGGTCTGACCAGCTTGTCTAACTGGTTCGTCTGGCCGACCAGCATGGTCTAGCTGGTTATGCTGGCCGACCAGCATGGTCTAGCTGGTTATGCTGGCAGACCAGCTTGTCTAACTGGTTCGTCTGGCCGACCAGTATGGTCTAACTGGTTCGTCTGGCCGACCAGCATGGTCTAGCTGGTTATGCTGGCCGACCAGCACATGGTCTAGCTGGTTAGCTGGCCGACCAGCAATTTGTCTAGCTGGTTATGCTGGCAGACCAGCTTGTCTAACTGGTTATGCTGGCCGACCAGCATGGTCTAGCTGTTTTTTCTGTCAGATCATCCTTTGTTGTGTTTTTGCTGGTGACCTGCCTTCGCTGTGTTTGGTGACCAGTATAAGCTAAAGTGAAATCAGCATCAAGTCACATTATGCTGGTTTACAAAGTGATGTTTAATTCCTAGAGTGGATCCCACAATCTGCATTTAGAGTGACCACTAAGGTTAGAAAGATGAATGAATGAGACTACCTAAACCATATAAAGTGGAACAACCATTTCAGTAATGGGCGCAATAAATCAAACTAACAGATTGGATTAGTTTAGAAAATTTATGCTATCTTTGTGTAGCATAAAACAAATTAATTGTTTAATTAACCAATCAATGTACATGCAAAAACACAGATACTGCAACAAACAATTCAAAAAATCTAATGACGGAGTGGTTTTGCAGACCGTCAAAATTCAGATTACTTGGGCATCAATCTCACTGGGGAGTTGAGTTCACTACCTCTCGGTTGCCAGTGACCTGAATTTCCTGCTATCTGTGGGTATGATAAAGATTGTTAAAATATTAGAACCAATAGACATTAGAGAGAACCCTTTTGGGTGCTACATAGCACCCTTTGATTTGCCACTGTAGGGGAACACTTTTGAGTTCCATTTAAAACCAATCATGAAGAAGCCTCTGGTTCCAGGTAGAACCAATGACAGGTTCTACAGTTATACTTCCAGGATACTTCTGATGTACTTATGGCAGACACTGTTAAAAAGTACCTATAATTTGACAGTAAGTTACTGGCTACTGAGTTGTAGTAAAAATACAGTATTTTTACAGTTGAATTAAGGAGTTATTGTTGTAAAATAACTTGTTGTTTACCTTACTGCAATTTGAAACATAGGTGGGCGGGAGAAATATGCTGACAGGGGCTATTTAACATATTTGGGGGTATGGTTTAAAATATGATGTATTTGTGCCAACCGTTAGTGGAAGTGTTGTACCAGTTTAAGTGGTGCATTATTGTTATATTTATTAATTTGTCCTCTCCCAGTTCTATAGTCTTTGTAAGTGCGGGGGCAGACGGAGCGGTCTTCTGGTCAGGCTCCGTAGACGGGCACATCGCGCACCGCTCCCGAGCATACTACTCGCCAATGTCCAGTCTCTTGACAACAAGGTAGATGAAATCCGTGCAAGGGTAGCCTTCCAGAGAGACATCAGAGACTGTAACGTTCTTTGTTTCACGGAAACATGGCTGACTCGAGACACGCTATCGGAGTCGGTACAGCCAGCTAGTTTCTTCACGCATCGCGCAGACTGAAACAAGCATCTTTCTGGTAAGAAGAAGGGCGGAGGTGTATGCCTTATGATTAACGAGACGTGGTGTGAACATAACAACATACAGGAACTCAAGTCCTTCTGTTCACCTGACTTAGAATTCCTCACAATCAAATGCCGACCGCATTATCTACCAAGAGAATTCTCTTAGATTATAATCACAGCCGCATATATCGACACATCGATGGCCCTGAACGAACTTCATTTGACTCTATGTAAACTGAAAACCACATAGCCTGAGGCTGCATTTATTGTAGCTGGGGATTTTAACAAGGCTAATCTGAAAACAAGGCTCCCTAAATTCTATCAGCATATCAATTGTGCAACCAGGGCTGGCAAAACCCTAGATCATTGTTATTTTAACTTCCGCGACGCATATAAGGCCCCCCCCGCCCTCCTTTCGTAAAAGCTGACCACGACTCCATTTTGTTGCTCCCTGCCTATAGACAGAAACTAAAACAGGAAGCTCCCGCGCTTAGGTCTGTTCAACGCTGGTCCGACCAATCGGATTCCACGCTTCAAGATTGCTTCGATCACGTGGACTGGGATATGTTCCGCATTGCGGCGAACAACAACATTGATGTATACGCTGATTCGGTGAGCGGGTTTATTAGCAAGTGCATCGGCGATGTCGTACCCACAGCATCTATTAAAACATTCCCAAACCAGAAACCGTGGATTGATGGCAGCATTCGTGCAAAACTGAAAGTGCGAACCACTGCTTTTAATCAGGGCAAGGTGACCGGAAACATGACTGAATACAAACAGTGTAGCTATTCCCTCCGCAAGGCAATCAAACAAGCTAAGCGTCAGTATAGACACAAAGTAGAGTCGCAATTCAACGGCTCAGACACAAGAGGTATGTGGCAGGGTCTACAGTCAATCACAGACTATAAAAGGAAAACCAGCCCCATCGCGGACCAGGATGTCTTGCTCCCAGACAGACTAAACGACTTCTTTGCTCGCTTTGAGGACACTACAGTGCAACGGACACGGCCCGCCGCAATCGCAATCACAATCACACTGCACACTGCCKTAAGCCATCTGGACAAGAGGAATACCTATGTGAGAATGCTGTTCATTGACTACAGCTCAGCATTTAACACCATAGTACCCTCCAAACTCGTTATCAAGCTCGAGACCCTGGGTCTCGACCCCGCCCTGTGCAACTGGGTCCTGGACTTCCTGAACGGGCCGCACCCAGGTGGTGAGGGTAGGTAACAACATCTCCACCCCTATGATCCTCAACACTGGGCCCCACAAGGGTGCGTTCTCAGCCCTCTCCTGTACTTCCTGTTCACCCACGACTGCATGGCCATGCACGCCTCCAACTCAATCATCAAGTTTGCAGACGACACTACAGTGGTAGGCTTGATTACCAACACAATGAGACGGCCTACAGGGAGGAGGTGAGGGCCCTGTGTGTGTGGTGTCAGGAAAATAACCTCACACTCAACGTCAACAAAACTAAGGAGATGATCGTGGACTTCAGGAAACAGCAGAGGAAGCACCCCCTTTCCACATCGACAGGACAGTAGTGGAGAGGGTAGAAAATGTTAAGTTCCTCAGTGTACACATCACGGACAAACTGAAATGGTCCACCCACACAGACAGCGTGGCGAAGAAGGCGCAGGAGCGCCTATTCAACTCAGGAGGCTGAAGAAATTCGGCTTGTCACCAAAAACACTCTTACAGATGCACAATCGAGGCATCCTGTCGGGCTGTATCATCGCTTGGTACGGCAACTGCTCCGTCCACAACCGTAAGGCTCTCCAGAGGGTAGTGGAGGTCTGCACAATGCATCACGGGGCAAACTACCTGCCCTCAGGACACCTACACCACCGATGTCACAGGAAGGCCAAAAAGATCATCAAAGGACAACAACCACCTGAGCCACTGCCTGTTCACCCCGCTATCATCCAGAAGGCGAGGTCAGTACAGGTGCATCAAAGCAGGGACCGAAAGACTGGAAAAACAGCTTCTATCTCAAGGCCATCAGACTGTTATACAGCCATCACAAACATTGAGTGGCTGCTGCCAACATACTGACTCAACTCCAGCCACTTTAATAATGGAAAAAATTTATGTAATATATGTATCACTAGCCACTTTAAACAATGCCACTTCATATAATGTTTACATACCCTACATTACTCATCTCATATGTATATACTGTACTCTATACCATCTACTGCATATTGCCATTGATGTAATGTATCACTAGCCACTTTAAACAATGCACTTCATATAATGTTTACATACCGTACATTACTCTCATATGTATATACTGTACTCTATACATCTACTGCGATATGCCAGCTTGATGTAATGTATCACTACCACTTTAACAATGCCACTTCAATATAATGTTTACATACCTACATTTTACTCATCTCATATGTATATACTGGTACTCTATAACCATCTACTGCATATTGCCATCTTGAATGTAATGTATCACTAGCCACTTTAAACAATGCCACTTCATATATGTTTACATACCCTACATTACTCATCTCATAATGTATATACTGTACTCTGAAAATACCATCCATTGCATCTTGCCTATGCCTTTCTATACCATCACTCATTCATATATTTTTTTATGTACATATTCTTATTCATTCCTTTACACTTGTGTGTACAAGGTAGTTGTTGTGAAATTGTTAGGTTAGATTACTCGTTGGATATTACTGCATTGTCGGAACTAGAAGCACAAGCATTTCGCTACACTCCTTCAAATCTGCTAACCATGTGTATGTGACAAATACAATTTGATTTGATTTGACACTCGAGAGGTGCACTGTGAAGAGATTGCTGTGCATTTTCTAGTAATTTAGTGGCAGTTAGTCATTGGGAAGTTCATGTTTAATTTTCAGTAACTTACTGTCAGCTTGCTGCGATTAGTTATTGATAAATTCACAGTAACTTACTGTGGCTGATCACCGTAATGGTCACTGCACTGATGGTGTGACAGGAAGGTCAGTCTGATGCCAACAAAGAAGGTGAGGCTGGATCCCAAGTGTGCTCACTATAACGAATACTTAGTTGTTACTTAATGTTTCAAGCTTTTCTGTAATCAGAAAACTACTGCTAGCTACTGGCAGCTAGTTGCAAGTGCATTTTACAATAACTTACTGACATCGGTTTGCCAATGCATTGCTAGCAGTTACTGTGAGTTTTACAATAACTCACTGACAGCTGGATGCCAATTAGGTAATACAAAATTCACAGAAACTACTTTTCATTAAATGAATGTGACATGCACAATAACGTTTTAACAGTGCAGCTCTTTCATGTCACATGCGCTTACAACAATTGCAGAACTGCCCATGTTAAAAAAGAGGTGACAACCTTTGACAACATAATCATCAACCACTTAAACTGGTACAATACTTCCATTGACGGTTGGCACAAATACACATTTAGTAGATCACAATTCCAAATATGCTAATGAGTCCCACAGGTACATTGCCTCCACATACATTTCAAAGTGCAGCGATGACTGTACCTTATTTTTAAAATATTGGGTAGAAAATTTTACCATTTACCATGAAGTTTGTCATCAATTCTTGCATAACCTACTTTTATCGCACATGGACTACTGCCCAGTCATATGGTAAAGTGCCACAAAGAGGGACATAGGCAAATTACAGTTGTCCCAGAACAGAGCAACATGGCTGGCCCTTAAATGTTCATCGATTGCTAACATCAATAAAATGTATGTCAATCTCTCCAGGCTCAAAGTAGAGGAGAGATTGACTGCATCAGTACCTGTCTTTGTAAAATGTTGACATGTTGAAAGCACCGAGCTGTCACGCCCTGACCATAGTTTGCTTTGTATGTTTCTATGTTTTGTTTGGTCAGGGTCTGATCTGAGTGGGCATTCTATGTTGTATGTCTAGTTATTTCTATGTGTTTGGCCTGATATGGTTCTCAATCAGAGGCAGGTGTTTGCCGTTGTCTCTGATTGGGAGCCATATTTAGGTAGCCTGTTTTGTCATTGTGGGTTGTGGGTGATTGTCTATGGTTAGTTGCCTGTGTCTGCACTTGTTTATATATAGCGTCACGTTCCTTTTGTTGTTTTTGTATAGTTTGTTTAGTGTTTCTTCGTTAATAAATAGAAGAATGTATTCACATCACGCTGCGCCTTGGTCTCCTCCATTCAACGAATGTGACAGGATCACCCACCACCTAAGGACCAAGCAGCGTGGTAACGGGCAGCAGCAGCGATCGCAGGACTACTGGACCTGGGAGGAGATTCTGGACGGCAAGGGACCCTAGTGTTTAGTGTTTCTTCGTTAATAATTAGAAGAATGTATTCACATCACGATGTGCCTTGGTCTCCTCCATTCAACGAACGTGAAACAGACACCCAGGCATACCCCACAAGACATGCCACCAGGGTTCTCTTCACAGTCCCCAAGTCCAGAACAGACTCTGGGAAATACCACATCAAGTAACTCAATGAAGCAGTAAAATCAGATTTAAAAAACAGATAAAACTGTACCTTATGGACAAACGTGGACTTTGAAGACACACACACACAGGCACACACACGCACTCTACACACATGTACATTGCAATGTTGTAATATTGTGGTATTATAAATGGTGTATTGTAGTAATGTAGTGGTAGTGTCACGACTTCCGCCAAAGTCGGCTCCTCTCCTTGTTCGGGCGGCGTTCGGCGGTCGACGTCACCGGCTTTCTAGCCATCGCCGCTCCATTTTTCCATTGTTCCATTTGTTTTGTCTTGTTCCCTGCACACCTGGTTTTCATTCCCTAATCACACTGCATTTATTTATTCCTCTGTTCCCCTCCATGTCTTTGTGTGAATTTGTTTTTGTTACATGTTTGTGTGTACACGCCAGGCTGGGTTTTTCCCCGTTATTTCCGTGGCTTTTCACGAGGGATGTTTATTGTACAACATTTGCTAAATTTTTGTGATTGTTTCGCGCATAAACCTTTTACCTTTGGCTTGAGGTTTTGACGCAGTGGCGTCTGTCTGTTTTATTTGCCTCTGCCTTATTAATAAGGTGTGCGCCTGTTCACAACTCTCTGCTCTCCTGCACCTGACTTCTCCACCAGTAGCGCACACCGTGACAGGTAGAGTGGTGTAATAATGTGTTGCATGTGTGATGCAATTGCCTTAATCTTGTTTGAACCTCAGGAACTAATGGGGATCCTTAATAAACACAAATAAATACAAATACAAATCACATGACATCACATTCCCAGGATGGACAGACAAATGTAATGGTTTGAACCACATATTGAAGAAACAAGGACACAGAGACTCTGGGGTTTCGTTTGAGTGTGTGTGTGTGCATGCCTGCTTGCGTATGTATGTGCCTGCGTGTGTGTGTGTGCATGAATATGTGTGTGCTTAGGTGCATGCGTGAGTTGTTCAGAAGAGCAGAGTTATTTTCTGATACAGCTCCAGTCTGAAACAGAGACCGATCTCCTAGTAAAGTGGAAATGTGTTCAGCTGAAATAGTTTTAAAAATGTTTTGGGTGGCCTGTAATGTTATAAAAAGGCAAACGGGTGAGTCAAACTGTAATTGTGCTGAGAATCAGGGCCAATTACTTAATCCCTGTTTATACCTGGTACTAACATGGGTCCTTTGTCTTGCTCTTGTCTACATTCTGATTGTACCCATATTTCCCGAAATGTGTCTTTGCATTGTATTAAAATGTGTCTGTTATCCATCTACTGTGTCTGCATTGTGACCAGATTTCCTGGTCCCTTCCTTTATGCAAATTATTTCACAGATATTCATTCAAAATATGATTTATTTATTTAATGTAAGACACATATGGATGTAATTAGTCAGTGGTGCCACCTGTCGATGATTTTAGAGTGCAGAAAAGTATGATTTAAATGGTTTCTCTGTCCAGATCTGTCTACACCTGTAAGATATACAGACACAATGCGTGTCTGACCACCTCCGGGGGTGGGCAGGTTGATCTGATCACAATCAGACCACAATGTGTATTTTGATTGTCTACACCTGACTAAAAATGTGGGCACAATCAGAATGTGGACAAGATCAGGACAAAGGACGCAAGTTAGAACCAGATATAAATAGGGCTTAATGAGAGCAAGCGAGACCTTGTTGCCTGCTGTATAATATATGAAAACATTGTTGGCTAATACTAAATGAAGATTCATCAAATAATAAATGAAGATGAAACATTTTCACTTTAGTTAGGTTGAGAGTAAAGAATCACAGTCAGTTAAATAGACAAAGGTTTTAATGAAAATGTTTTGGTCATATAAAAATTTCACATATGCATACTATTTATAGCTTCAACATAGCAGGCAGTAGAAAATAGTTTACAATGAAAATATGAATAGCATTCAAAAGCATACTTCTAATAAATTCACACTGAAACATTCCTTTACATAATCAATTCACTATGGTTTTATTTTTGGCTGGTCAGGTTGTTATACGTTACAATTCAAATGTAAAGATGTTCCTGGAGTTGGATTCCTTAAATTCAGCTAGACACCTGCATAGCTAAACTTTTGTCTAGAGAACGTCAGCTGAGATGTACGATAATGTCCTAGAGACCATTTATTACGGCGATTTCTGCATTTATGGAAGACTGTAGTTCATTTGGTGCTATGACCATTTGTAGTATTTTGCTTAAGTAGATATATCATTGAAGATACAACCGTACCGAATGTGGTCTTCGAGAGCAGGTGAATGAGCACGCTTGCAACAGAAGTTCAAAATCAACTCACTCTAAACACTGTCATCATCTAGCCACAGTGAAACATAAATCAGAACATCGTCTGACCACAACAAGGCTCACTCATACTAAACAGTCAATTCTCTGCCCCAAAACACAGTGTTCAGCTGGGTTGACATCCCCCGAAGAAAGAAAGTGGCAGAAGTGAGGGGGAAGAAATCACTGTAACTTGGTTGAAGAATTTTACCACCACTAGAGTGTGATGGGAACAGTTAATTGAATTAGCCACCTGCGGGCAGCAGTAGCCACACCGGGCCCAAGCAGTCCAACAGACAGGTCGGTGACGAGGGAAGGAGAGCCAGAGACGCAGCACACATAAGCCTCAGCAGAATCAAAAACAGGAGCCAAGAATATCCCTCTCAGCATACAGAACAGTAAAGACACAAACCAAATACATGACACAAACCACCCTTCATTCTGCCAACTTTTCCTCTCAGGTAGTCTATGGAGATTTWAAAAATGAGTGTGGAAACTCTGGGTGTTTGGATCCAACTCTCCAACATGAGGAGTAAACGTTGCGGGTTGAGAGTCCTTCTGCTGTTGCAGCAATCAGACAGCTTGCAGTCATCTTCTGTAATGACTATCACAGTTTCCTTCCTGCGCTAGCTGCTAAAATCGTTTGAGATTAAAATGAGGGCTTACCTCTCCAGTTCTCTGAATCTTTTAAATATTCTCCTGCTGCCACAAGATAAGGAAAAAGAGAGAGAGAGGATTGCTGTCAGCCCTGCCAGCTTGCTACCACAGCACTGGAGCCTAGAAAAGCCTATTCAGTCAGCCACTGAGGAGCTGGGTAGAGCATCAGAAATGATAGTTCTACATTTCAACACTAATGGCCTGGTCTGAGGGCTCCCTTGTCTATGCTACTGAGGGCGAAAGAACATTGTGGTAGTCACAGGGTCACTAGCCAGTGTTCCTGTGGTATTGTTCACTTCACACCCCTGTGCCTCCCTCCTCCCTCCATAATTCTCTGTACGCCGGGCCGATTGTCTCTGAGCCATGGGAAGACCTAATGGATGACTGACCACATTTGCATTTACATTACAGTACATGGATTACATTTGGGGTGATTACACATGGAGAAACGTTGTCCCTATATACAATGGTTTAGCCAAAATATGCTAAGTGATTTAGCTTAAACATTGGCGGTCGGTGCCGTTTAAAATGAGGGAGGACAATCTTTTTTAATGAGCATGGCCTTATTTCTATTACAGCATATTAGATTACTGTAACATCAATAGGTTTAGGCTACTACATGATACTCAAATTTTCCATATTCCCATCATGAGGTTGCTACTGTACAACCTAGCCTACAAAATTAAAGTTTACAACGTAGGTGCACAGGTTGAGATAAATATTTGTGTATTCAAGGTGACAGACAGTGACACATTCAATAATGCATTGCACACTCTTGTCTGCATCTAGCTGATCTAGGGTGTAATCATTAGTCCAACAGTTGCAAACGAGAGTTTCTATTGGAGAAATTCAAGTATGTTTATCCCCGTTCCCTTCCGTGTGCTTCCATTTAAGAAACGTTTTTCAACAGAATCGGTGGAATGAATACACCCCTGATAACCTCAAACAGTTCACTTTCATAGCAGCCACATACAAACACCATGATAATTTGCTCTTTGTACAATTCCTTCTCGCATCTACGTGCTCTCCTCATCTCACTTTTTCCCTTGGCTTGTGGAATGCTAGCAGCTACACACAGCATACATCGTTGCTGCCATTTTAGCTAACGTCATAGTCAACATAGCTAGCTACTATAACTAACGCGTTAATAAACCCGCTACGATAATGCAATACAATGTACAGCAAGCAGTTTAGCAGTTACACCGGCAGGCCCCAGTGGCAATAAATGTATAAAACCAAAATCTTACCTTGATAATATATTCAATTTTATTTGGAACAGCAAGCCACACAAAATTAAAATGGCCTATTTATATAATGCATATGAATTAAGAGGACAGAAATTACGAAATATTAAAGCATTAGAACTTTTACTAAAGGCTTCAGTCATAGAAAAGTTATACTTAAATCCAAACTGGTTCTCTAGCAGATAAGTAAGAATGTCTCACCTCATAGTCAAGAATGGCCTTTTTCCTTTTATTCAGATTACAACCTCTCAATTTCAGTTATCTCCAAAATATCGCTATTTTTAAAGTTGGTTGCAATAAAAAGTTGGTTGCAATTTCAAATAATACAACAAATATTATGGTTACTCAAATATACTAATTGATATTTTTTTTAAATAAAGTATAATCTTTGTAAATGATATCATAGGACTGGTGCAGTTATGTCACACATGCAGCTAACAAAAATATATAGAAAAGTCTGCTCTACCCAAAATTACAACCAACTAATTGCAGCATTACCGCAAAAATGGAAGAAGCAAGTGGAAGGGGGATAAAGTAAGGAACTTGTTTCTCGGCCCTGCATTAAAGATCAAAATTGGTTAAAGAAAATTGTGATACATAAAAAAGTATACCAGTTTAATTTAATAAGAACCTAAACTGACAGTTGTGCCATATAGTTGGGAATAATTTCCGATGTACCGATTCCACGGTACATGGTTTATGCAAAATGACACCGGACTCAAAACTTTGCAACCAATAGAATGTTATATACTGTATATGGGGGATACAACCATCCCAGCTCTGCAGATTTAGCTGTGAAGAGACAGAATCATTATATCATTTGTTTCGGTACTGCCCATATGTAACTTGTTTTTGGTGGCAGGTCCAGGAATGGCTAAAGAATTGCAACATTTACCTGGAGCTAAGTCTGCAAATAGCACTGCTGGGTGATTTGAAAAGTCATAGTCAATCGATCAATAATATAATAATACTTTTAGCAACAAAAAAAAGATCTTTAATTTACAATCTGTAGAAACTATGAGAATAGAAAGGTTCAGAACTTTTGTGAAACAGCAATTAAAAAAATATGTCAAATAGGGTTGAGGGAATCTGAAGGATGGGATTCAAAACAAAACAATTATAACTATAGTAAAATAAATTATGTTAGTATGTATAAGTTGGAAGTAGAAGCCTAAGTGGTGATGTTCACTAGTTTACTCCAATTAGGCTAGGGTTGGTAGGGTTAGGGGAAAATAATAAAGGAAAATATATATATATACAGTACCAGTCATAAGTTTGGACACAACTACTCATTCAAAGGTTTTTCTTTATTTTTTTACAATTTTCTACATTGCACAAGAATAGGGAATACATCAAAACTATGAAATAACACATATGGGATCATGTAATAACCAAAAAAGTGTTAAACAAATCAAAATATATTTGAGATTCCTCAAAGTAGCCACCCTTTGCCTTGATGACAGATTTGCACACTCTTGGCATTCTCTCAACCAGCTTCCCCTGGAATGCTTTTCCGAAAGTCTTGAAGGAGTTCGCACATATACTGAGAACTTGTTGGCTGCTTTTCCTTCACTCTGTGGTCCAACTCATCCCAAACCATATCAATTGGGTTGAGCTCAGGTGATTGTGGAGGCCAGGTCAACTGATGCAGCACTCCATCACTCCTTCTTGGTCAAATAGCCCTTACACAGCCTGGAGATGTGTTGGGTCATTGTCCTGTTGAAAAACAAATGATAATCCTACTAAGCGCAAACCAGATGGGATGGCGTATCGCTGCAGAATGCTGTGATAGTCATGCTGGTTAAGTGTGCCTTGAAATCTAAATATATCACTGACAATGTCACTAGCAAAGCACCCCCCCAACATCACACCTCCTCCTCCATGCTTCACGGTGGGAACCACACATGTGGAGATCATCAGTTCACCTACTCTGCGTCTCACAAAGACATGGCGGTTGGAACAAAAAATCTCAAATTTGTACTCATTAGATCAAAGGACAGATTTCCACTGGTCTAATGTCAATTGCTTGAGTTTCTTAGCCCAAGCAAGTCTCTTATTCTTATTGGTGTCCTTTAGTAGTGGTTTCTTTGCAGCAATTCGACCATGAAGGCCTGATTCACACAGTCTCCTCTAAACAGTTGATGTTGAGGTGTGTCTGTTACTTGAACTCTGTGAAGCATTTATTTGGGCTGCAATTTCTGAGGCTGGTAACTCTAATTAACTTATCCTCTACAGCAGAGGTAACTTTGGGTCTTCATTTCCTGTGGCGGTCCCCATGAGAGACAGTTTCATGTCAGTCAATGATGGACTGTAGTGATGGACTGTTATCTCTCATTGCTAATTTGAGCTGTTCTTGCCATAATATGGACTTGGTCTTTTACCAAGTGAAATGCATTCCAGGTGACTACCTCATGAAGCTGGTTGAAGGAATGCCAAGAAGCTGCCATCAAGGCAAACAGTGGCTAATTTGAAGAATCTCAAATATAAAATATATTTTGACTTCTTTAAACCCTTGTTTGGTTACTACGTGATTCCACATGTGTTAGCTATAATTTATCTGAAATATTAAAGCTGATCTACTTTCCATTACTCTTGACTTGGAAGAGTTCCAGTGTTGGATAGCCATAGCCAGCTCTGCTTGAGTAGGCTAAACTAGCTAGCTGCATTCGCTAGCTAGGTAATTCAAAGTGAAAGAAAAATACTATGAAATGTAGCTAACTAGCCATCTCTCTCTCTCTCTCTCTCTCTCTCTCTCTCTCTCGCTTCTCCTTTATTTTTTAAGAAATTAATTTGTTCAAAACTGTTCAACTATCGTCTTTCTCTCTCTTTGAGCCAAAAAACTCACCACATTGTATGCACTGCAGTGCTAGCTAGCTGTAGATTATGCTTTCACAATGAGATTAATTCTCTGATCCTTTGATTGGGTCGACAACATGTCAGTTATTACTGCAACAGCTCTGATAGGTTGGAGGACATCCTCTGGAAGTTGTCATAATTAGTGTACGTATGGAAGGGGATGAGAACCATTAACCTCCTAGGTTTTGTATTAAAGTCACTGTACTCAGAGGAGGAAGGAAGCTAGCTGTCCTCCGGCTACACCATGGTGCTACCCTGCAGAGTGCTGTTGAGGCTACTGTAGACCTCCACTGCAAAACAGTTTGTTTTAATCAATTATTTGGTGACGTGATATTATTTAGTATAGTTTTATCTAAAAAGCATTACTTTTTTAATGTTTCACAATTTATATTTTCATGAAATTCACTGAGGAGGATGGTCCTCCCCTTCCTCCTCTGAGGAGCCTACACTGATGTGCACTTAAACAAAGCTGTGATTACTCCTCATGCAATGTCATCTGTTTTCACCATAAGCCTCATAGCAGCATGGTGGTTACAGTTGGTGTATGCAAAGTAAATTAAGTGTAATTTTAGGGATTAGGGGGTGTGTTAACTATAGTACACAAACACAAATTGTTGTCATAACCACATCCTTACACTAGCTGCTTGATTCAGGGCCTACATTCTATGTATCCTATCTATGTACAGCATATCCAACATAACATTCAACCTTGGTCACAATCAAACTCCAAATACCATGTATCGATTGATATACAGTCAGCTCAACCCACCACCAGTTTTCAACTCTGTCTGACAGGATCACAACAGCACCGACAAACCATTCACCAGAATCCAAACAGTTATTTTGCATAAAAGACACATAAAGCATTGAAAAGTAAAGCAATGCAACCAAACCATTCTGACAAATCAAAAGTAATTCTATTGTAGATAAATGGTGTGCATCTATCCTGGACCCCACAGCCTTATGTAGAGCTTATGACGTGCACAAAGACATGTTATTTCAAGCTTATGATGACACGTACATAGCCTCAGACATTAGCGTTTTTAAACCTAATCCAGACTCCAAATAAATCATCAAGTCATTCACTTTCTATCTTTAACACTGAGCACTTTGTACTGTCTGAAAGATGGCTGACATGCATGTTCACTATGTTAGTAGCATTGTATTTAAACTGGCCTAGCACACACAAGTCGTTATGAGACAGTTCCGTTTTCAGTCTTTTGCTTATTCTAAGGGGGGAAATCCTACTGCAGTACTCAATTGTTGACATTGACATGTGGTGTAGAAATGCTGTATGAAATTGCAAATGTAAAAAAGGGGATGACTACAGTATTGATGAATGAGCAGAAAATACATTGGCTGGGTTCACAGGAGGTTGGTGGCACCTTAATTGGGGAGGACGGGCTCGTGGTAGTGGCTGGAGCGGAATCAGTGGAATGGTATCAAATACATCAAACACATAGTTTGTTGCCATTCCATTTGCTCCATTCCAGCCAGTATTATAAACAGTCCTCCCCTCAGCAGCCTCCACTGTCGGGGTTACAACCAATGAGGAAATGGATACCTAACAATACAGAATAAATGTGTTCTTGCTGTTATAACAGTAATACAGCGTAGTCAACTACAGTTTATAATTGCATAATCGTATTGCACTGTGTTGTTGTATACCTGAACATGCAAACGTAACTAAGCTTGTGTATGATCGAGGGGCAGACATTAATTCACCTGCTGCTTGGGTTATTCTGACTTTCCTATGCATCTTTCAACATTCTAATTCAGTCATCATGTTCAATGGTTGTTTCACACATCTTATTGCAGTGTTTTCCTGGCAAGTAGTATAAGCTAGAATCATGAGCCCAACTGCAGCAGGTTTGATGCCTATCCTTAGTATAACAAAGTGTGGTGGAATGTTAAAGTAGCCTGCTATCACCTGCTACTCAATAACAGTGTTTGMGTTTTTATATTCACACACAGAGCATCAGACACCACAGTGATCAATACCAAACCTCAGATAATGACGTCTTCACCGATGTCCTCAATCAACGACCACGTTCTGTCCAAACTCAAAACTCAAAATTACACCCTACCACACACAGTAAGCACCAACAAATGACTGCATCAGACAGCCTGCTTTAAGGGATAAATAAAACCATAAGCAAGGGAGTTTGGAGATCGAGAGGATTTGGACACTGGACAGCCACGTACTGTATTTTGGATATTGAATACTTAATGATGACAAATTAAACATTGGTGGAGGTACTGACTTTCTCAGCGGAGCAGACAGTGAAGTTGTTAGACAAGTGATGATTGGTCGCACGTTTGAACACACAGTAGACTCAGAAAGACAGCATTAAACATAGCTTCATCTGAGATGACTTGTACAAAGTAACCACAGCAAGCAGAGTATTTGAAAATATGAATCGACTATCCTGTATCATGAGAGTCTTGCAAAAAAGCAATGAAAGTTATTGTAGGGTTAAGCATGTTCATGGATCATGTATAATCATATTGTAATCTGAATATTCAACAGAAGTTATGTACATATGGGTCATAACAGCACGGCAAGCCTTTAAGCTCAATCTTAGACATTTTCAGCGTATAAAATGTAAATACTTTGTCGTTAATGTTTGTTATTTTGCAAACTATTCCGGTAGACTAACCAAGCCAGATCAAATTGTGGTGTAGTAAAAAGAGGCTGTAATATTTCCCTGTAATATAATGGCCAGGTAGTGAGGAATAGACAAACAAACAAATAAACAACCAAAGAAGTCTCCCCATAGAAAACATGTTACATTTGTTGAAGCACAACAAACATGTAGGTCCACCGCAGTCTGCGATGGGTCGACCTATTCTGTATACTGCTGGCATTCCACAGTTTATTACTGGCCTACTGTGTTCAACCTTTTTTTTCTTTATTGCTTTTTTATAATAACATTTCAGCTTAAAAAAATCTTATATTGTAGAGTTTTTTCCTATTTTTCTTATAAAATCTTACAAAAAAATCATATACAATTATATTACATGTCATAATATGATTCTCTGGCTTTTGTCTTGTTGAACATAAAGGACATTTAGTTCTCTTTTTTGCACAAGATGTTATAGAATATGCATTGAAATAGGTTACTACAGAGTAGCAAAATGAGGATACACAGACGAAATGTACAAAAATTAAATACATGCATACATACATTACAGTGCCATGCGTACAGTCATTTTGGGAAGTCAATGATTTCAATTGGCATTTTGTTCCCATTATATTAAATGTTCATGCTTTCTTGCTATACATACATGACATGGCTTTTACAAACTGCAGAGATACCAACAGCTACAGGTGTTGTAGCTAGCCTATACCCCTCACTAAACTATGTCTGGTTCAAAGGTACCAGATTCTCTCTTGCTATTTAGGTTTCAATGCTTATGATTAATCATCACCACAGACAAGAGATTTGAGAATGAAACGAGGGATTTACCTTGTCAACATTTTTAACATGAGAGATTCATTCTTTGCTAATAACTCTGAGACAAAGAATTMTGTAAGGAGGGTGATTGTTTCATGATGGAGGACCCCTTTAATTGCATTTATTTCACTAACGGAGGAATGGGAAAGCCCATGTGCAGTTAAAGGCATTATCTTGATAACTAGCGAACTATCATACTGAAGTATAAACCACTCTTCTATTCTTTACATTAATATGTACGCCTACAACATGATGATTTCATGATGGTTAATTCTACTAACCATTTTTCTCATGTAAACTTCTCTAACTTTTGGTCCAAACACACACAAATCTGCTTCAGCTGCCCTGCTAGCTTTATCTGTCCTTTTTGAGGAGTACCTCAACCCTTTCAAGCATCATATAAAGAAAGCAATGCTTTCTCAAAGTCATAACTTTCAAATAAGAATAACCGAAGGACAGCCACATCCTTTTACATGAGAGGCACTCTGTCACATGCCACAAGCCACTCTAAGATTATGTGTCAGAGGTCAGTGATGACTATCTCCTGCAATCTGACCTTGAGAGTGTGCTTCTCAGCCCTTACAGAGATCTTATCCAGACATAGCTAGTTAATGCGCTTGGTTTTCCCCAGGGGAGAGGGACTACATTTTGGCCACAGGATCGTAGAGAGGCTACTGGAGGAGAACGTTGATATTCTCT
Source organism: Salvelinus sp. IW2-2015 (assembly GCF_002910315.2). NCBI lineage: Eukaryota > Metazoa > Chordata > Actinopteri > Salmoniformes > Salmonidae > Salvelinus > Salvelinus sp. IW2-2015. The sequence goes on along the minus strand of NC_036854.1, from coordinate 10,095,023 downwards.
GGAAAGTTCTAAAGTACATCAAGCATAGGGCCATAAAAGCAATTGGAATATGAATACCAATGGTTGCTTAAACTAGAATAATTGTGATGTATGACATTGCTTTGAGGTTAGAACCAATAAGACGTCTTTTACTTCCAGATTTCATTTGACAGAATGTCCACATTTACAAAACAAATCAAGTGTTTTATCTGCACCCAAAAGTTGTTTTTCCCTCTAATTATTTGGCACCATAGAATTTCACAAAAACAAAAAGAGCTAATATACAGTATCTCTGATTAAATGATGACCTAACATGTAGCCTGTCGTGTCTAACCCACCCAATCATTTATTTTGTTCATGACCCATAATCATGGGCCAATAAAACATGTGACACTGAAATGTGTTAAACACTAACCATGCCTCGTCAACCATGATGTTCAGATGACCCCATATCCGAGCCCAGTTATTATGGCAATACAATCTTCAACCTCTGCAGTACTCCATCCTTTTGGTTTTACTGCTTTAAAGAGACCCTAGTTCATTCTGCTAGGATTTCTAGAACATGCATGACTCTATTAAATGACGTACCTTGCTGCAGTTCCACTGTAATTGTTGGCTAAGAACAGATGTGAAAACAGAAATAAAGCAGATATACTTGTCTTCCTTTAAAATGTACCTTGACAATTGTACTGTGCAAGATAATTCTTAATAATGGACACAGTGTATGCCATCTGTCCAGTTCAGCTGTTCGCTTGGGTGTTCACCGAAAAGACCGAATGGAATGTACTGTTGGTATTCATTATCTCTGTGTACTCTCAAACAAATTCTAATGTATAGATCCTTCTGCCTGTCATTCATCAAACTAATCATACTATAAGGGTGGTCATATATGCCAGTGAATGGCCAGATTTACTATGACAAATGGTAGAAAACAATTTAGATAACTTTGACAACCATCCTGGAGGTAGACATGTCTCTCATTGTCATGCTAGCATGCTTTGCTCAAGGTACTGTAGATTTACAATTGTTAAAATAAGATGTATTATTCACATACACATAACACTGTAAGTGAATGTAGGCGTTTGTAGTTGCATCCTGGCTGTGTGCATGTGTCTGTATGAACAGCAGAGGGAACCATGAGCAGACTGTGCAGATAATATACACTGTCCCATCCAGTTTGAAGGCGTAGCTGATCTATGGGTCTGATCTGGTCTGGTTTCTACTCTGGACAGCATGGCTGCTGGCTGTCTGGCTGGGTCATGGCTGCTAGCCTATCTCTCCCTCCTCCCTCTGAGGACCGGTCAGCTCTAACCCCTTGGGCCCTGTGAGGTGCTACACCACATGGCCACCTTCACTTTAGGAAAGGTTTCCAACACCTCATCCACCAATCACTGAAGACCGTCCTGCTGACGCTCAACGTTCGCCGCTCACAGACACACGGCCTCTCAGACGTTAGTCACATGATCAGGGTTCTCCCTGACTTCAATGCACTCTATCTCCTCCCTTTCCCTCACTCTCTCCCTCTCCATCATCTCCCGCTCCCTCTCTCTCTCTTTCCGTTTGGCCCGTTTCTTCTTCTTGTGCCTTTTTTTGGATGGGGGGAAAAACGTTAGAAACACAGGCAGGATAACGAAACAGTGCAGCACTGTGCAGCCTGCGGTGAGGAGGGAGCACTTGAACAGCGTGTAGGTCAGATTGGAAGGCACAAACACCAAGGGCAACATCCCGATAACGAAACAGCAGGCGTTTTGCAAAATGGCCGCCCCGTGCTCCTCCAGCGAGATCTTAATGCACTGGGTCCTGGTGTGCTCCGTGGCCAGTACGAAGGTATACAAGTGGGGTGCACAGTGATCCATGGCAAAGTTTAGAGTATAAATAAGGCACAGGATAGAGATGCTGTCCATGTGTACATTCCAGAGGGTCATGAGGCCCAGGACCCCCAGCTCTACAGAGGTGACGGTCAGGATCAACCAGAAGTTCCCCAGAGGGTTTATGACTAGGAAGAAGGTGAGGATGAGGATGGTGAGCACACTGAAAGCTGAGGTGAGGATGGGCGACACTACGGAGGAACTGTAACGGTCCATGAAGACGAAGGTGGGGTTGAAGACGATGAACTTGATGTTGTTGATGAGCGAGAGTGGGCGGAGCCTCTCCAGCAGCTCCACCACTTCCTCCCTGGTCTTCTCCGTGGTCCGTGCCACCAGGTACATCCTGGAAGCGATGATCTCCATTTCATCCCCATCTGTCTTGGACAGAATGATGTCCTCCATGAAGTGCTGATACTCTGGGCTGCGCAGGAAGGAGCCCTGCAGGATGGTGATGAAATCACTTTTGGTCGAGGCGCTCACATTCACCACCTTCAGATACTGAAAGTAGTTATCCATCCAGGAGATCTTGTTGAAGCCATGGCTCAGCGTTGTGAGGTGCTCCTGCACCGTGGAGTTCCAGTACTCGATGGGTTCATAGATGTAGAAGCCGATCACGGGGCTGTAGTTACTGAAGTACTTCTGCTGGGTTGTGGCGTAGGACACACTGGGCGTGTTGCTGGCTAGGAGGTTGACGATGTTGGATCCATCACTGATTTGTAAACATCCCATGAAGGAGAAGGAGGCGTAGATCAGGTAGAGGATGACCACGAAGGGCTTGACGTAGGTGTTGGTGATCCACTCCGTGTAGTGCTCCCTCAGGAAGTGCTGGATGAAGTGGTTGTGGTAGGGCAAGACCTCGTGATGAGTGACGTGGTCATGGCCGTCGCTCATCATGGTCTTGAACCAGGTGGGCTGGCGGTCCAGGTACTCCACTGAGGGGATCTTACAGCAGAACACACTGTGGTAGCGGTTCTGCTCGAGCTGACCAGCAAACACCAAGCAGGAACCGTAGAAGGAGAACACGTAGAAGTAGTTGACCAGGACGGCCACGCACATGCTCTGGCAGAAGATCTTCACCGACTCGATGTTGGTGAAGGGGCTGGCACCCATGCCAAAGGTGATGATGTAGAGGGAACTGGTCATGGTATAGCACACCATCACGTCGGCGAAGGCGTCTGCCACGCGCTCCTTGAAGGGAAGGCTCTCTCGAGTTCTTCTCCAGCCCGCCAGGAGCTCAAACACTCCTTTGGTTCCATGACCTGAAATGACAGGAACACATACTTTGTTAATGCCAATGCCAGTGAATACACAGTACTCATGATCTGTGTATAAGTATGGTAAAATGCATGTGAGTTAAATCTGTGGGATCGCTCATGAGCTATAAAAATAGACATGAATAGACGCACTCAGGGGCATATTCTCCATATTCACCCACACAGGCACACACAGGCCGCGCACAAACAACGACACACCACACACACACACACACACCACACACACACACACACACACACCACACACACACACACACACACACACACACACACACACACACACACACACACACACACACACACACACACAAATATTACACACACACCCATATTTTGACATATTTCTGGCTGGGAGTTGCCTGCCATGAATGTGTTGGCTTTGAAACATTTGAATAAATTTAACGCTCCTCCATCTCCTAAATATTTCAGTGGGAGTTGTGGATTTGGCTCGCCTGCATGCTGTGTCCACACTGTTTTAAAGATTTCCTGAAAAATCTGCCTGGTTGGTTCCTCGCTCTCGACGGCGTCATAAATTTAGACTCATTTGACACAATGAAAAAAAGTTAATTAACTATAAAGGATTAGGCCAATATAATGAGTCAGGTGGATTTACTTGGCTTGCTTTTAGTTTTATTAAGCTGCGGTACAAGTCAATTAGTTAGTGTCAGTTCATTTAGATGGTGTGTGGGAATTTCGCACTACAGTATATGCAGCAGTTTACTAACATTATTCAGTAAGGATGGTACCCATGATTTCCATGTTCTACATATCTGGCATTTCTGTGTATGATTGGAAAAGCCCTGGGTTACATGAATGTGATTTATGAGTCACAGGTGGGGAATGGATAATAACGTTGGGCCCATCTGGTAAAATATCCCCAGATAATATCTCCACTCCATTACCAAAGCCTTGGTCTGATGTCACCATGTTGATGTAAAACATAAAAACTTCATAAGGCAGACTGGGACAGGGTTTCCACTCACTTTGTGCAGACTAAGATGTGTGCAAGAAAAAGGGGAATGAATTAGCCTCCACACACAGCCAATAACAAAGCTCCTCTCATTCCATTCCACCGAACCCCTGACAGGGCCATTATCATGAAACTCTACACTCTTAGAAAGAAAGGTGCTATCTAGAACCTAAAAAGGTCCTTTGGCTGTCCCCATAAGAGAACCGTTTGAAGAACCTTTTTTGGTTCCAGGTAGAACCCTTTTCGGTTCCAGGTAGAACCCTTTTTGGTTCCAGGTAGAACCCTTTTGGGTTCCAGGTAGAACCCGTTTTGGTTCCAGGTAGAACCCTTTTTGGTTCCAGGTAGAACCCTTTTGGGTTCCAGGTAGAACCTTTTTTGGTTCCAGGTAGAACCCTTCTGGTTCCAGGTAGAACCCTTTTGGTTCCATGTAGGACCCTTTCCACAGAGATAAATACAGTATGTTATCACTCCCTTCAGATGCTGCTATAACGCTGCATTTGTTAGCTAATGTAAGATGTGAAGCTGGCCATAAGCAGGGAGAGGATCTGGATAAAGAGGACTAGACGCCATGCGACGCGAGGAGGCACTCTCGGCGTGATACAGATGTGTCCCACGTGGCTGTATGAATCCCTGTTGCATATTCTAATCATGGCTGAGTGCCGGGCTGGCCAAGGTCAGGAGCACTGCTGGCTGCTTGATTCATACAAGTCTGCTGCTCTGCCTCCCTCTGACACTCCGCCTGCCTGCTCACTGTGGCTGCTGTGTGTGAAGGGAGCTAGCGGGAATACACTGTGGATGCCTGTGATGCAGCAACACATGGGAGGGAAGCACCAGGGAGAGAGGAGGGGGAGGGAAGGAGATACACTCCCCCAGTAATGAAGATGCTTGATCTCTCTGAGGTATGGTGTTATCTGTCTTTACTGTTTGAGACAGGGAATGCAGGGCTATGGAAGCTGGTAACTCGCCAGGAATTTGGGTRGAAAGATCATATATAATTATATAATTGAGCACATGGGCATAGTTCTTTCTTTGATCTAATCATTCTGTATAGGTAGAGTTATGAAACAAGTGAAGAACAAGACTGTAGTTTGGGGAATATGTTCAATCAATTTTTGCCTCTGGGCAAAAACTTGATTGTATTGATATAATACTGTTTAATGAATACACACTTGGAAGATTACAGTTTCACCTTGATTACTTTGAGGTTTACTTTTTAGAATTCTGCTACTTTAACAAGAAACCACTATGTAAAACAGGGAATTGAACAGAATTCAAATTAAGGGGTGAGAGCACTTTCAGAAACAACATATTCACGAGTGTGATACTCATTCAAGCAGAGCAACCTCAAACAGTTGAGGAGACACTCTCACATCCAATATCCACACAATGTCTGAAATGCAATGTCTGAAAGAATCCAAACTCCTCAATCAAACATGAGGTCTGAAAACAGGACTGTTCAAAGCTTTCRTCTAGACAGAGAATGTTATGCTCAGAATGTTCAATTTGCAGTCCACTGGCCTTCCCAGCCATAAACCCTCATGCGCTGTAGATCCATACTGTTGGCAGCTCATACAGAATGGGCTGAGGTTAAGGCCTAGCATTGCTTCAACTCAGATCAATCTGCCAATAAAACAAAACCAGTGCCTCTTGATCCTTCACAATCTCATCTTAACGATTGTCCTATCGCCATACGGACGGACAACCCTTAGCCAAACAGTCAAGACACTTTGTAACCGACAGGACAGCCACACATCTCAGGACGTTTAGAGCCATGAGCAATAGGCTAGGGGGGCACACCTGCCGCACTCTCTCAGGAGAAGGGAAACATTTTATGATGCTGTAAATTGTGTTCCAGACGGACGGAGGACAACACCTGGGGAATGATCTCAGATGCGGCGTGCCATGAGGCTGTGGCCAACGGTGTCTCAAGAGGAGGCAGGCGGTTAGATGAAAGGTTGTACTTCATGTCCACCGCAGCTCCCAGGTACAACGTTCCATTGAGCTTAAGAGGGCAGTTTGTCAAAGGCCTCTGGTGGACCTTTTCAGGCACGACACTGAGGAACTGAAACCCTTATTGGAAGTAGGGAGACCGCAACCCCGAGCCTGAGTCATTAAACCAAATTACAGCTCTAAAACTTCAGTGGCACACAGGCAGAAAACACATCAATCTCAGATGAGGAAAGGGATTTATAAACCACATACATTTGTCACAGGTAATGTGACAGAGCAAATATTGGATTTTTTTTTGTGAGTAAAAAGACAGATGAGTAGTATGTAATAGAGAATGCGTCTTTGCGGAGTATAGCTTACCAATATCGAAGTAAACTAATGTCAAATGTAATATCTTGACAACATTTCTAATACAATGAGGTGTTTATTTCCCTCAGAACAACAAACTAGCTCTTGCTAGACTTTTGAGGCATGTCTTTCGTTAGGCTTTCATTAGGCTACAGATTTCCCAGTGCTGTCTACTCCAAAATATTCCTTTTGTCCAAACCCTGGCCTAGTTAGCAGCATTCGTTCTCTCTGTAGGTGAGCTAATCCCTCTGCAGTGGATTACAGATGCAATGAGTGAAGCCTACAGTACTGTATGAGTGATAGAGGGAAGCCATGAAGACAGACCTACAAACACAGCGGCAGCCTAGCTAGCCTACACATGGGCATCACATGTGGTTCCAGACAGCATAGTACAGCACAGCCTAATCTACCCACTGCCTGCCCTGAGGCATGGAGAGGGAATGCCCAGCCATCTGGAGAAACTCAACACTAACGGTCAGAAGTGGAGGGATGTGAGACACACAAACACACACACACACACACACACACACACACACACACCACACACACACCACACACAACACACACACACACACACACACACACACACACACACACACAGAGGTACTATCAGGCTACTCCTTAAACCTGCAGCATGTTGGAAAACATATGAAAGATATAAAAAACGAAAGGTTGCAAGATCYAATCCCCGAGCTGACAAGGTAACAATCTGTCGTTCTGCCCCTGAACAAGGCAGTTAACCCACTGTTCCTAGGCTGTCATTGAAAATAAGAATTTGTTCTTAACTGACTTGCCTAGTAAAATAAAACAATCTGCTGACTAACAGAGCCACCTTGTGTAAATAAAGATTTCACTGCACTTGGAACATCAATCATCTTCAAATTCCTTTGACAAATGTATGATATACTGTACAAACAGAATCAGAGACAAGTTTGTTTTGTGGCTCTTTTATTTTGTTTCTGTTTGTTTGTTGAGTGCACATCTAAAAACCTAAAAGTGGCAGAGTTTGTTTAATGTTGTGTTAGTGCATATAAGTTGTTTTGTCTGAAACTATGTTCCCCCTGCTGTTYTTGGACCAGGTCTCTTTTGAAAAAGAAATGTTATCTCAATGAGAAAAAGCTGTATAAATAAAGGTTGAATAAAAGAATGCATTGCCAGTAGGCTGTGCGGGTTGTCTAGTCTACATGATGAGATTATTTTTTTATTTTACCTTTATTTAACCAGGAAATGCCCATTGAGACCCAGAGTCTCTTTTTCAAGGGAGACCTGGCCAAGAAGGCAGCAACAATCAATACATTACATAATTAAAACATACAACAATACAATACAACACGATCCAGCCTAAAAAAGCATTTACACTCCTCTGTAACAGTCTCCCATCAATATTTGAAACTATTCCATGCCTCTGGTGCACAAGAAGAGAAGGCAGTCTTGCCTAATACTGTGAATGTCCTGGGGACTTTAAGTAGCAACCACCTAACAGACCGGGTATGGTAACTGCTGATGGTGAAGGAGACCAGACTACAGAGGTAAAGAGGGAGTTTACCTGCTGGTGGTGAAGGAGACCAGACTACAGAGGTAAAGAGGGAGTTTACCCAGAAGGGCTTTGTAGATGAACACATACAAATGTATCTTTCTGTGCATATAAAGTGAGGTCCAACCTACCATTTGGTACATTGTACAATGGTGGGTGAGTGAGTGACTTGGCATTTGTAATAAAGCGCAAGGATGCATGATAAACAGAGTCCAGTCTCTGTAAGACGGAGGAGGTTGCATGATAAACAGAGTCCAGTATCTGTAAGACGGAGGAGGCTGCATGCATATACAACAAGTCACCATAATCAATTACAGAGAGAAATGTGGCCTGAACAAGCTTCTTTCTAGCCATAAGTGGGAAGCAAGCCTTATTACGAAAATAAAAACCCATTTTCAATTTAAGCTTTGTCACAAGATCATCCACATGAACTTTAAAGGACAATTTGTCATCCAACCAAATACCTAGGTATTTGTAGGATGACCCTTTTTCAATGGATAAGCCACCAGATGTGACAATGCTAACGTTCTCTGGCAGAGTTCTAGCTCTGGTAAAGGTCATGAATTTAGTTTTTTGTATATTCAAGACCAGTTTGAGACCATAAAGGGAGGCCTGCAGTGACTGAAAAGCAGTCTGGAGTTCTTCAACAGCCTGAACCAGAGAAGGAGCACATTAATATATGACTGTATCATCTGCATATAGATGCAGCTTTGCTGGTTGCATCCCATTTCCCAAATCATTAATAAAAATTGAGAACAACACAGGAGCTAAAATGGAACCCTGGGGCACACCTCTATTAATCTCWAGAAAGCTAGACTTGTGATTGTCAGTATATACACATTGTGTTCTGTCAGAAAGATAGTTCCTAAACGAATTTACTGCCCCTTCATTGAGACCAATGTTTCTGAGTCTAGCTAGCAACAATTAATGGTCAACTGACTCAAAGGCCTTTGATAAATCCACAAACAGAGCAGCACAATGTTGCTTTTTATCAAGTCCATTAATGATGTAGTTTGCCACTGCCATAGCTGCAGTTGTGGTGCTGTGCCCCGATCTAAAGCCAGACTGAACCCCGCTCAGTATGTTCTTTTCAATGAAGACGTTTTTAAACTGTGAGTTCACTAGGGATTCATAGACTGGCCAGGATAGGGAGTTTAGAGATGGTACAATAGTTATTAGCATCTGAGGGATCTCCACCCTTTAGCAGTGGGAGGGGTATGGAATTAGTCAAGAGACTCAAGTTGAAAATGTGAGCCACAGGTTCAGTAATAATACCATCTGCTATCTTTAAGAGGTAGGGGTCCAGGTTGTCTGGACCTGCAGATGTTTTTGTGTTTATTGCCTTTAGTGCTTTATAGACCTCAGTATAAGAAACAGGCTCAAAGTTAAAATGGTTCACATGAGGGCCTATATCATAGTTGACTGTAACAGAGCTTACATTAGAGGCCTGGGCCCCACCATTATCAACAACTGAACCAGCAGATATGAAGTGCTTGTTAAAAACCCCTATAACAGAGCTGACATTAGAGGCCTGGGCCCCACCATTATCAACAACTGAACCAGCAGATATGAAGTGCTTGTTAAAAAACCCTAAAATATTGACTTTATCCTTCACTTCATTAGAATCCATCATTAAATGGTCAGGAAGGCCAGAGGAGACATTAGAACCTGACACTGATTTGATTAGCTTCCAGAACTTGGTAGGATTGTTTAGGTTCTTTGTGACTGCATTTAAATAGTCATCTGATTTGGACTTCCTGATCAATCCTGTGCATTTGTTTCTTAGCGCTCTGAAGGAGGCCCAGTCAACAGGAACATGTGTTTCTTAGCGCTCTGAAGGAGGCCCAGTCAACAGGAACATGTGTTTCTTAGCGCTCTGAAGGAGGTCCAGTCAACAGGAACATGTGTTTCTTAGCACTCTGAAGGAGGCCCAGTCAACAGGAACATGTGTTTCTTAGTGCTCTGAAGGAGGCCCAGTCAACAGGAACATTTGTATGTCTATCTTGAGCCCAAGAGATATTTCTCTTTCTAATCAATTCTGCCAAGTTATCTGAAAACCAGGGATTGTCCCTTCCACTGATTCTACATTTCTTCACAGGGGCATGCTTTTCACAAATCGACACAAATTTTATATAAGAATAGTCCCAGGCAGTGTCAACATGGGGAATCAGACTTAGTCTGTCATTATTATGGTACAGATCATGTAAGAACGCTTGCTCATCATACTGTCGAAAATGTCTTTTAAAAATATAACAGGGTTTGGCTTTGGTCATTTTTTTATTTCTAACACAGCGATCACTGACATCATTACAGAATATCCCAGTCCATGTGTATTTGTGAGGGGTATTCGTTAGAATAATGTCCAATAGCGTTGATTTGTTAGGTGCTCTGGACAAGAGCGAGAATATTTTTACTTGTCAAACAGCAGTCAAGCATCGATCARCATGTCACCAGAATAAGACCCTCAATATTTATTGGAAAACAGCATCATGTTCATCACCTTGCACTTTCACCACGCTGTGAAGTTCATCATAAATTATTCCATCTGTTGCCTAATAAACTGCATGGCTTCCCGAGTCGTAGTGGGAGGACCACACAACATATCATCGGGTGACTCCAAATGTACTTCGAGATAATGGTTATTATATCAATATTTACTTAAAGGCGTTCCCACCGCCATTTCCCCAATAATTAATTTTACCGACACAAAAAGATCCCACCATGTCGAATGAACAAATTATCTGTTGACATTTATAAAATTACACCGAACCTTCCTGTTTCCATTACAGCTGTCGAGATTTGTTTTTATATACAATATGACTTTACTCGCATAAAAACTATGGATGGAAAAGAGGTTAGTGTAATCAGTTAATTAGTTCTATGTTCATCGGAAGCAGGCTCAGTAAGATCAATAGAACTGCTTTATAACATGAAATACTGTATGGGACAGAATGGTTGGTTCTATGTCTATGCATATCTACATGTATCTGTCAAACATAGGTACATTATATATTCATTATTTCTCTGGATGGATCAAACCCATTTCATAGTTCTGTGACCCATATCCATATCACTCGAAATCAATTACTCTGACTTGTGTCTGAGTTTCATTAAGGGTGATCAATTATTATTACAAATGTGAGCTCACACAATAGCAGGCTCGCTCTGGTAAAGACAGTTACAGTTGAAGTCGGAAGTTTACATACACCTTAGCCAAATACATTTAATCTCAGTTTTTCACAATTCCTGACATTTAATCCTAGTAAAAATTCCCTGTCTTAGGTCAGTTAGGATCATCACTTTATTTTAAGAATGTGAAATGTCAGAATAATAGTAGAGAGAATTATTTATTTCAGCTTTTATTTATTTCACATTCCCAGTGGGTCAGAAGTTTACATTCACTCAATTAATATTTGGTAGCATTGCCTTTAAATGGTTTAACTTGGGTCAAACGTTTCGGGTAGCCTTCCACAAGCTTCCCACAATAAGTTGGGTGAAATTTGGCCCATTCCTCCTGACAGAGCTGGTGAAACTGAGTCAGGTTTGTAGGCCTTGCTCGCACACAATCTTTCAGTTCTGGCCAAAAATGATCTATAGGATTGAGGTCAGGAATTTCTGATTGCCACTACAATACCTTGACTTCATTGTCCTTAAGCCATTTTGCCACAACTTTGGATGTATGCTTGGGGTCATTGTCCATTTGGAAGACCCATTTGCGACCAAGCTTTAACTTCCTGACTGATGTCTTGAGATGTTGCTTCAATATATCCATGTAATTGTCCTTCCTCATGATGCCATCTACCCCCACAACATGATGCTGCCACACCCGTGCTTCACGGTTGGGATGGTGTTCTTCGGCTTGCAAGCCTCCCCCTTTTTCCTCTAAACGTAACGATGATAATTATGCCCAAACAGTTCTATTTTTGTTTCATCAGACCAGAGGACATTTCTCCAAAAAGTACGATCTTCGTCCCCATGTGCAGTTGCAAACCGTAGTCTGGCTTTTTTATAGCGGTTTTGGAGCAGTGGCTTCTTCCTTGCTGAGCGGCCTTTCAGGTTATGTCAATATAGGACTCGTTTTACTGTGGATATAGATACTTTGTACCTGTTTCCTCCAGCATCTTCACAAGGTCCTTTGCTATTGTTCTGTGATTGATTTGCGCGTTTTCACCAAAGTACATTCATCTATAGGAGACAGACCGCGTCTTCTTCCTGAGCGGTATGACGGCTGCTTGGTCCCATGGTGTTTATACTTGCGTACTATTGTTTGTACAGATGAACGTAGTACCTTCAGGTGTTTGGAAATTTGTGGAGGTCTACAATTTTTGGAGGTCTTGGTACACCTCCAATTGACTCAAATTGTGTAAATTATTCTATAGGAAGCTTCTAAAGCCATGACATTATTTTCTGGAATTTTCCAAGCTGTTTAAAGGCACAGTCAACTTAGTGTATGTAAACTTCTGACCCACTGGAATTGTGAATTATAAGTGAAATAATCTGCCTGCAAACAATTGTTGGAAAAATTACTTGTGTCATGCACAAAGTAGATGTCCTAACCGACTTGCCAAAACTATAGTTTGTTAACAAGAAATTTGTGGAGTGGTTGAAAAACGAGTTTTAATGACTTCAACCTAAGTGTATGTAAACTTCCGACTTCAACTGTATGTTTTTACGGTAAAACTGGCAGGAGTCCCGTTTGGCAGAAACAGATCCGGAAACATTCCTGCGGGTATGGAACAGCAAATGCTTTAATTTGCATTTTGAAGGTTTATCTTCCTGGAAGAAAACTAATTAGCATGAATTGTTAAAACCTTGTGTTCATGGTGGCTGCACTAGAAATTGAAAGGAGGAGAAGAAACCCTCTTTACTCTGTAGGTCTGTATGTTTGTGTGCAGTTAGAACATATCTCCGTATTGTGCAGGGTTATGACATTCCTGAGGGAACACAAGGTATATTGGTTTCTATTGGATTTGATTTCTGTAATTTGATTCCAGTCATACACCAATCCAGAAAGACAGTTGATTTGTAAGAGTGAGTGAGTGTGAGTGAGAGGGTGTGTGCTTGTGCGTGCATGTGTGGCTTCCATCTGATGATTTCACAATGAAACAAAGAAGCACCTTCAACATCCAACTATTGCCTGTCAGCCCATAAAATGGCATTACAGTTACCATGTCAATACCATGTCAATAGCCGTGACAATATCAGCCAAGCATCATCCTGATTTAAAACTCTGAGTAAAAATGTTGGTACATTTACCAATATTACACCAAAAGAATAATGCTCCAAAACACTCAAAACAGTTTCTCCAGTTATGGGCACTTTAGTTTACTCTGTACTGCAAAACAGTGTTTGGGTCACATAAATTCAAGAACAACTTATTGGATGCAGTTTGCTGTAAAGTTTTATTGACACTTGCTCTCTCAGACATCATACATGACTGCAGTGGGGTGAGAGTCTTTATGATTCCACTTCAGAAATGGAACCAAATAAAGGACCTATTCAGACATATCTTCAAGGTATGTTTTACCACAAAAAMCTAAATAACCCTGTGGGATTCAAGATGACTTGTTGGAAACATTCTCACAGTTATATCATTTTTGTTGTTGCTGATTAAATAGACTATAAACCTTACAGTATCAACACAGTATTTGTCTAGAAAATAATAGCATAAATTGGCGTCTAGACATAAATACATGGTGGCTGTTCTAGCTCTTATCATGAACTGGAGCGACCTGGCTTGGGAGGCCAATAGAAGGAAATACAGCCCTGGCAGGAACACATCTGTCAAGTCAAAGTACATTTCCTGCTGATTGTTCAATAAAAGATGGATTACCCTAACATACCACCGCATTGATTCTCATCTATATTGTCTTCCTCCTCAGTCGATACTCGTCTGCTTATTTACCACAAGGCAGATCACTTAAAACAGCATCAAGCTAATTCTTACTGCTGTAAACTGGAGTAAATGGTGAGAAAATACAGAAAAGAGATGCTTGATGTTTGTTCATTATGTCTTTATACAGGCATAAAACCAAAGACAAGATAGATGACGTGAATGAATCTGGGCAAAACATAGGCCTAGTATGGCCATAGTATGGGCAAAAGTTCAGATAGAGGAAAGTAGGCGTCATCTACCCATCATCTACCTGTATTCAACTATTGGTTAAGGGATTGTAAGTATGTATTTCACGGTATGGTCTACACATGTATTCAGCGCATGTGACAAATACAGTTTGATTTGATTTGCACGATGAGTGGTTCCTCTCTCTGCCTGGATGAACATGGAAATGCCATACTAGCTGCTGCATTGCCAAGAAATCTCCCTGCGTCCTGCCCAACACGGCAATGGGATATTAAATAGCCGCTAGCTTAAAAACTTCTTCAGGCTAGGGTCTATTTTTCTCAATTTCCACCTGACTGACGTGCCCAAAGTAAACTGCCTGTTGCTCAGGCCCTGAAGCCAGGATATGCATATAATTGGTACCATTTGAAAGAAAACACTCTGAAGTTTGTAGAAATGTTAAAATAATGTAGGAGATTATAACACAATAGATATGGTAGGAGGAAATCCAAAGAAAAACCAACCAGATTTGTTTGTTTTTGAGCCTATGCTCTTCCAATGGACCGCATAGGGAAATCATTAATTCTAGCTCCCAGTATGCAATTCCTATGGCTTCCACTGGATGTCAGTAGTCTTTGTTCAAGGTTTCAGGCTTGTTTCTTCCAAAATGAGGAAGAAATATGAGTTTTTCTACAGGGATACAGACTTGGAAATTCGTGTATGCACGCACCTGCTAATATCGCTTTCCTATTGAACATACTTCTTTCCGTTTGAAACATTATAGTATAATTATATTTTAGGGCATCTGAGGATTAAATAGAAACATATTTTGACTTTATGAAACAAAGTTTAGGGGTACATTTTCGGATTCCTATCTTGGCATGTTGAACGAGTGGATTACTTAAATCTATGGCGTCAACTAAACAGACTTTTGGGATATAAAGAAGGATTTTATCTAACAAAACGACACTACATGTTATAGCTGGGACACTTTGGATGACAAATCAGAGGAAGATTTTCAAAAAGCAAGTGAATATTTAATCGCTATTTGTGAATTTATGAAACCTGTGCCGGTGGAAAATATGTTGGTGGGCCGCCGTCCTCAAACAATCGCATGGCATGCTCTCGCTGTAAAGCCTACTGTAAATTGGACAGTGCAGTTAGATTAACAAGAATTTAAACTTTTAACCGATATAAGACACTTGTATGTACCTAAATGTTTAAAATCCATAATTTTTATGATTATTTATTTGAATTGCGCACCCTCCAGTTTCACCGGAAGTTGTCCCGCTAGCGGGACCCCTAGCCTTAGGAAGTTTTTAATGACATGCTATATGTCATGCTTGAGGACATTAGCGATAAGTAGCTCTATCAGAATGGCTTTAATGTCTCCCTGAATATTTTTCTCTCTCCTTTGAGCAGGAGCAGATCAATACATTTTGTTCAACACATACACTTTCCGATCCAATACATTTACATCTTTCGGTCTGCTCTGCGAGGTGCATTGATTTGTGTGAATCTCTCTCTCTCTCTCTCTCTCTCTCTGTGTGTGTGGTTGTGTTTGTGAGAGAAAGAGTGAGAGAGCATGTCTGTGTGTGGTCTCGCTCACTGATTGGGGGGGACACTGTCATATTCCTTCCCGGAGCAACTTGAGCATGTTTGCCATGACCACACAGCCCCTGTCCTGTTTACAATTTTAAACAGGACAGGGGCTGCCTGCTAGTGTGCTGGTGCATGTGCGAGTGGGTAGTGCATGTGTGAGCATGTGTGCATGTGTGACCACACACAGAAAGGCTCTCTCACTTTTACTCTCCGAAAGATGTCAATTTATTGGATCGGAAAGTGTATGTTTTGAACAAAATGTATTGGACCACAATGTAAATAAGCTTATAAGCTTCATTGTGTTATCATTGATGATTTTCTTAAATCATATGTGGAGGCGTCACAGGCTGGAGCGCCCTTATGTATGTATTTAAACAAAATTGCAATGTATGTGTCCTGGAGGCAATGGGTCTACGTGCATCCATGTGTGTGTGCATATAGCACACAATCCTCCTCAGTCTAAGGCCAATAACAGTAATGAGTTGGATCAATGAGCTGACGTACTGAGGAGGAGCTATCTGGACTGTCTCTGGTAGCGTGCCACACCCACCAAGTGTCTGTCTGTATCACACATACCCTATCTGAGGCCATTGACTCAAGGTTGGTGGCAGCAGCAGCACAGCACTTGTAACGCTCGTCTTCCTCCTCGTCTGAAGAGGAGCATGGATCGGACCAAAACGCAGCGTGGGTTGAATACATATCTTTTAATAAAGCAACGAAGACGAAAAAACTCTTAAACAAAATACAAAACAAATAAACGACGTGAACAAACGAACGAACGAACGAACGAACGAAAACAGTACCGTGTGGCGCACAAACACAGACACGGCAACAATCACCCACAAACAAACAGTGAGAACAGCCTACCTTAATATGGTTCTCAATCAGAGGAAACGTAAAACACCTGCCCCTGATTGAGAACCATATCAGGCTAATTGAAAATGAACCCAACATAGAAACACATAACATAGAATGCACACCCCAACTCACGCCCTGACCATACTAAACAAAGACAAAACAAAGGAAACAAGGTCAGGAACGTGACAGCACTGAATACGAATGACTTGTCTGTGACGCAACAGTGGTGACAAATTGGCCCAAGAAGTGCATCAGCTGCCTGTGAACCTACATTATATTGCTTTGACTGCTCTTAGGAATCAATGTGTTACGTGGAATGAGTAAATGTGGTGATTTCTTCTTCGGTGGTGTATCGACATTATCCATTCATTCCATGGACTTTTTGATCATGAATGATAATAACCAACACACTACTAATGACAATCAATCCTCAACCAGCTATACTACAGTGTTTACTTATTCCCTCTTCTCTGTAAATCCCACTTCCACTCATGCTTATTATTCAGTGTGCTCATTAGGTACCAAACACATCAGTTGTAGCATTTCCCACCGCTTCCTTCTCCATTCTCATTGGTCCTGGTGGACAGGCTTTTGCCAACAAAATATATATACGTATCTTGTATCTTCAGTGTCGCCACTCGAAAATTAAAACGGTTCTAACTCGACCATACTGTATACTGTACATGGAACAACTGTCTGCATTGACATACACTAAAATAAAATCATCCCCTCATCCTGACATTGATTCACTGTGGAGGTCTCTCAGAATGTTTCTCATATCTGCTGCAATCACTCTCTGATAGGACTGTTCCTGGACACTAATCTGAGTACAATTCAAAGGTTCTTGCTAATCAAGCCCTAAAGAATATTGTATTCCCTATGTGTCACGCCCTGATCTGTTTCACCTGTTCCTGTGATTGTCTCCACCCCCTCCAGGTGTCGCTTATTTTCCCCAGTGTATTTATCCCTGTGTTTCCTGTCTCTCTGTGCCAGTTCGTCTTGTATGTTAGTCAAGTCAACCAGCGTGTTTTTCCCGTACTCCTTTTGCTATTCTCTTTTGATAGTCTTCCCGGTTTTGACCCCTGCCTGACTGGACTACTTTCCCGCCTGCCTGATCATCCTGRCTGCCCTGACCTTGATTCTGCCTGTCCTTCGGTACCTTTTGGACTCTAAACTGGTTTTGACCCTTTTGCCTGTTCACGACCATTCTCTTGCCTTATTGGATAAAAAAATATTGTAAGACTCCAACCATCTGCCTCCTGTGTCTGCATCTGGGTCTCGCCTTGTGTCATGATACTATGGCCATAATCATAATGGCTGAGAAATTGTCACATCCATAATCATCATCATCCTACGCTCATGACAATAATATTAATGAACGTGTCATCAGTGTTCCAGTCCATCAGCGGCCAGCTGGGTCTCAGAGGACCAGTGTTCACCACATTGTGTGCCTGTAACCAGCCGTGTCCAGTGTCACTATTCGTCTTAGCCTGTGGGATAAAATCAATTCCTCCAGAATGATGTTTTCCAGAAAGGAAAATGCAAACTCTGTAAATCAGAAAGGACTTCCTGTAGAGCATTCACTGTGATTGATCTGACTGTGGACTAGATTTAGGAGGCATGGTTTAGATACTAGGTGTAGGCTTTTACCAGTTCTTCAAGGGTAGTGTTCAGTAGTCACGAAACAGGATAAATTACTTTTAAATGGAGTAAAACTCCCACAAAGGCCACCGTGCCTGCCTGCAAAACCATTCTGCTAAGCATACACACAGCGTCAACACTTTTTAATTTGGTCCTTTAAAACAATTTGTTGACAATGATTTATGTTTTAGTAGTGAGAGTGAAATCTTTCTAGGACAAAGAATAACACATGTTGTAAAACAGTGGGTTCAGAAGAACTGCAGAAAGTAAGTACTCATTTACAGCAAAGTGAATAGTGTGTGAGTTACAGTACAGTAGGTAAGGTGAATGTCCACAGCTCATTTGGTGGAGAGAGAACAACAGGCAGTACCTGCCAGTGGTGTCATGTACGTTTCATGAGTCCTGGCACAAAGCCCTCTCTCTCCCTCTTTTCCTCCAGTTAACAACTTTCTACCCAGGGAGACGAGAACTGACAAGCTCAGCGATACAGTAATTGGCTTCACTAAGATGACATCCCAGGTAGACATAGTTGGTAAAATACATGAAAAGGTGCACTGTGTTAAGATTGTCCGTCTGTCTCATCTTACAGTTGTCCACTGACATGTGGTGAGAGTCGACTGCCCTCATGGGGGTTGGCCCCGTCCAAAAAGATTATCGTTGATTGGTTAAGTACAATTCGTCAGATGATTTAACATTACAGAACTAAAATATRCTTTGGACTTTGAGTCTGGCAATAATCATGTTGCATTCATTTCAAGGATAACTACAAAACTAATTTTGGACAAGGATGGAGTCAAGTACAGTTTTTGTTTACTTTGTGAGAAACTACAGTGTCATCCCTGGTGGTGGAAATCTTTAGTCTCAGAGGACCTGTCACATGTATTTAGTGATTTAAAGCAGCAATTAGCAGTTGAAACAATAACAAAGCGCTCTCTGTTTCGGTAAAAGCTGAGGGATGGGGCTGGAGAAATGTAACTACTCTTAAATTAATAGACTGAGCTATGGATGCAAGGACTGACCATCCACAATATCAACATTAGTTTTAACCATGTTTTAAAGCTGCATAGTGTTTGTTTAAAATTACATTGTTAACTAACATTGGAGTAAAACAAGCTTATATTTTGAGTTCTGATGGGGTACAACAGTTGAACTAAGCTCATGAGACATTAATAAGTTATTTTCTTCATGAATAAATGGGTACATATCATAAATTTATAAGTACAAAAAATGGTTGTAGCAACTGCAGATTGCCCCTTTAATTAAGTTCCTCCCTGCCTATGTCTATCCTCCCGCCATTCCTCCCTGACTCTGTCTCTCCTCCTCCCTTTCCCTGGTGAGACACAACCTGCAGGTCACCAAGATGCCTCTGCTTCCTGTTCCTGCTTCTTACTTTATTTACGTCAGAGTAGTTTAGTCAGCCTCCAGGGATTGACTGACTTCTGAACCTTTCAGACTGGGAAAATAGGTTACTGTATATGGCAGAAAACCACATATACACAGGAGATCGCCTTGTGATACTGTGGCTTAGAATGGTTTGAGTAAAAACTCTGCCAGGAAACTTGTATTACCCTCCACAGACAATGGGACAATTAAGATGGAGATGTTTGTAGATGCACTTTCATAAAGAGTTTATCTATTTAGAAAATATAAATGTTATAAGTAGCCTGCAATTTGTGATTGTTAAGATTATCATAACTCAGTTCAAAGTTTTCATACAAAAAATAGATAGTCAGGCTTTTTTATTGCAGCCATTAGATGATGTACAGTAGTGCTTTGTAACATACGTAATACAATGAATTTTAATTGTGATTTAATAGTTGATTAAAACATTTATCTGATGATTATTTGGGAAATATCGAGCATTGTTGTACTGATGTTAGATACACTCACATATATGCAGGGCAGGCACACACACACATATACACACACACACACACACACATATACACACACATCCACACACATACACACACACATATACACACACATACACACACACATATACACACACACTTATACACATACACACACACATACACACACAAACACAATTCAACACACTCCCACCAAAACAAACTGAAAACAATCAGTGGAGGAAGGGGTGGCCCTCTTCGAGGAAGCCCACAGCAGCCAATTACCCTAATCCTCTCCCCAATCAGCAACATGCCTTCCCCTGATAAGACTAAGCAGCTCCAGACTCACCCATGGAAAAGAAGGGGATCCCCAGCAGCGTGGAGTTAAACTTCCCGTCGGAGATGAAGAAGATGCCAGCTGCAGTCACGTTGGCGATGGCTATGGTGAGCACACCCAGTAGACCCAGGAAGGGCTTCCCCCTCAGGCAGTCCCTCATGGAGCTGGAAATGGTGGCTGCCAGCAGGAGGAGCACCATGCTGACCAGCACCTCCCCTTTAGCCAGCACGCCCGTCTGGTGGAAATCCCTCCACAGGCTGAAGGAGGTGAGAGACTGGATGTGCAGGTCCTCGCTGAGCGTGGACAGGCGCGTGATGAGGGCGCAGAAGGCGTTCTCCCATTTCTCTGCGATGACGTCCTGAACCACGGGGCCATGATTGCGGAGGTAGTAGGTGATCTGGACGGCCCGGGCAAACTTCACCTGCTGGTCTCGGCTGTTGGGCGAGAAGGCCACTCCACCCAGCTGGTGGCCGATGAAAGACACACGACCGTCCTGGGAGATGGAGCACAGCAGACAGGATACTATCAGACACACTGACAGAGGAATCTCAAGTACCTACAGAGCATAGCTGGAGATATGCTGTTTGGTTTCTGTCGCCTGAAATAACAACAGTCGGTTATGTTTTTGGATTATGATTACCTTGTGAATGATTTGAACACTGTGACCCATCAATCAACCATTACATAATGCATGAATTCCCTGCAGGAGAGATAATGACACATTTAATACATTTTACGGTAAGATAAATAATGTTATAATATCATATTTACTAAGCAATAGTAAAATTGCACTATGATAAACTATTCCCATCATTTATACTATAGTAAATTGTGTATCTGGGAATCATGCCTGAAAATGTCTGATTACTACAGCTACTACAGAATCAGAGCAGTATGATTCCTAAAACACTGTTGAATAAGACATACATTAAACCAATCACTGGCTGCCTAGTTGTTTTTAGAAAGGCATATTTTGTCCTATCAGATTGGCGCGCCACTAGTATAGGGATGCAGTGATATTCATTCCCCCAGAAGGTGACTGATATGTGGAGATGAGATATAGGACACCACTTAACTGTCCTCCAGAGAAGATGGATCTCCTAGACAAGTGGGGGAACAGTTAACTTGTCAGCCAATTGTGAAATGATGCAAATGTAATAGAGCATTGTTTGTTCCTTTCGGACAAGGGCCCTAGATGGTCTGATTTGATCACTATTTGTAATCTGCAGCCTACTGTACTGTACAGACAATCCTGGATCGCTTCAATACAATACTTGATGTTGATTGTACAACTCTAACGTCAGAAAATGAATGATTCCATGGGGTATTGTCATTAAATATCACTTGCACTGTCAGCAGAACAGGGAATTGCCTGGTATTACTGCCATTCATTCCCTTTCATTATCATGTAGATGGGGTAATCAGTAAGAGCTTCTTAAAACAGTGGGCCTGGACATTATAGCCAACCCCACACCACAAAGACTCCTCTAACAAGCAGACGACATGAAAGTCTGACATACCAACCAGCGATGTAAACGTTCGTAGTACAGTGGCGTGGCTTGTTTTAGCATCAGACTAGTAAGCACATGAGTAAAGCCACCAGCTGATATCACAGCACTGAATGAAGAGCAACAAATGTGTCAAGACATTCAGCTCAGACAGACGAGGAATATCAATGATGCAGACGACACCACACAACGCATGGCGCCATGGAAGTATCTGCCAAAGAGGGGTGGAAAAGAAGGTCAGTATATGGTCAGTATATTCCAACCTTAAAACGGAAGCCTTTTACCCCGATGAGGTGAAAGGGGTTGGTGGCAAAGGGTGCACAAGGGCCAGAGACATATAGCGAATCAGGCAACTAGCTGCAATAGTAATGCATGGAGACCGTGGCCTTGGATGCAGAGGAATGAACGGTAGTAGGATTTGCTGTCTAGAAGTGATTTAGGGACAGCCCAGTATGAATGAACAGAGCAGGCCCAAGTGCATTACACAGCTAGGCCTGGTGCAGGAGGATTAGCTAGCTCACACTAGAAATGCTCATATTGGAGGAGACACAGTAGCTAGACATGTGCCTTGCAATTTAAGATGCTCTGTGTAGCAAAGGCATTATTTTGTACAGTACAGTTTTCCACTCAGTGACTAGGCTACTCATGTTACCCAGCATAATGACTCTCACTCAAGGTAGATTATTACCTAAGGCTCTATCTACACTCATTAATTTAATGGGCTCAATGTGCCATGTTACTAGCAACAGATCTGGTCACCTGTTGTAAAATTAGGCTACCTGTTGTAACTGTGTAACAGCTGATTAAAATATAAACCTAATTTATAACCTACTGTTTAAAATGACATGGGCAGAGGTAGCCTAGCAGCCTAGCCATACATCTGCAGAGGGCTGCAATCACAGCATACATTTAGGAGGCATAACAATATTTTACAGGGGAAGACGGGATGCAGGCCCATACTAGTCTATCAGCTATGTCATTATATATGTGCAGGAGAGGGAGAAAGACACTGCATCAGAATAGGAAGGGGGACATTCCCTGTATACTGGAGCAGTGCAGGGCTGTGCCGCCAATTCACAACCTGCAGCTAACAACTAGCCTACACACCGGCAATTCAATCAATCTATTCTGAGTGTTTCCTTGCTTTGACTGCCTGAAATGAAGACATCAGCAGCCTACATAATAGGCTTAGTGAATACAACTATTGCGTTCATTGAGAAATTATTGCAGGTTTCAGACAGTGGGTTATGGTCTCATTACAGAAACATTGTCCCACTGTTAATCCAAGTAATTCGTTTTTTTTTTTTAAATAACACAGCGTGTCAGTCACGTTCTCTGACACTAAAATCGGTAATTGATGCTTGCGGCCAACATAAACATTGTAGCCTATCATTTTACTATAATAAAACCGAATTCTCGCCTTCTTACCTTTAAGGTTGTATTTGGATAGCTCACGGGCACCTTCGAGAAAGTATAATTCGACAGAATAGCTAAACGGATATCTTCGAATATCGTAATTATATCATCCAAGATGCATCGCTTATCCTGATGGCTCAGGACACAGAGATGAGCGAAAGTGTAATTGAATCCCTTGTAATTAACACTCAAATCCAACACCTGCTTGTGAACCTGCAGGACCTGGTCGGCTAGCTCCAATATATTTCCCCCAGACTTAGCCAGTAGAATCAGTCTGCCATATCTGCCGGGGGTGTGCAGGTCGGAATAGAGCTTGTTTTTTGACTGGTCGATGGGGAAAAGGCTGTTCGCAAGACTCCGCTCTACTTTAGCAAAGCTGTGGGTCGGGGCAACCAGTATCTCGAGGTCCGTTTCGGGCTTGAATCTGCTCAGCACTGTAGATCCGAAAATGATGGTTAAGACTGCGGGAACGGTGAGGAAAAAAACCGGATGCCTACTAACAAATAAGCCCAGCCAGTAGAAAGAAGCTTTGAGCCCTCTGTGTATCATTTGCCGCAGCATCCTCCTCCAGATCCAGCTTGCAGATGCCCCGTTTCTTCCTATGAAGCACATGTGACATGAGACTCCGTTGCCCAGTTTATTCAATCTGTATGATAATACACTACACCTGGAAAAAGAGCACTGCAGCAATTTCCAACAAGACTGTCAGATATTGCTCATCTCTCGTTGCTTTTTTGGGTTTAATCTCAAGCCATTTCTCTCACTTATTAACCTCAGATCCGTGACTAGTCCTATTGCTCCTGCTGCAATAGCAGCAACCTGCGGCTGTCTGATGTGCTTGCATACCAAGTTCTAACTACACTATCGGTGCCGCCTACTTGACTGTAACCATGTGCTGGTTGAAGGGGGAAGACGGAGAAATGCTGATGGTGGGTTATTTTAGGAACACGCGCAATGGCCATAAGAGTCGTGAAATATTCACTGGTTGCACAATGGCCAAGTGCACTTCCTGAAATCACTCCCAATACCTCATGAATGAGAACCATACTGTTGCGCTTAAAGCTAAATAGCCAGTAGCCTAGGCTATGCTAGATGTATTTTATACGTGGGTGTATTTGATAAATCACATAGTCTTGCTCAAATTTAACACTAGCTAATGAATTAGCCTCGTGAGAGGGGGCGACAGCATGTCCTTCAAAGCCTTTCAAAGTCATGGGGAGTTTGCTGATGAAGTACTTTTTTCACCTCAGGAAGTTTATATTTACATTTTAGTCATTTAGCAGAAGCTCTTATTCAGAGTGACTTACAGGAGCAAAGTAAAGTAAAGACAACGCTGGATTGCCTCTCAATACAACACTTGTTTACACCTGCCACACAATCTGGGACAATACTGTCAATGATACCATCGGGTTACAGCAGGCTATCTATAGCTCACTTTTATCTGTTGGGATTCATTGGCAGTAAATAAACAAACAAGCAATTCAGCCCCATTGAGGCGATTCAGCGACATAATCGGAATTCGTATTTTCAGCACCAGAACAGCGTGGACAGCGACAGTCACTTGACACTGGAGAGTCCCAGGCCAGGATACATGGAAAGGGGCCTATAGAGAGGGAGACGCCTAGAATAACCTGGAAGGCACCCCTATGAACTCTGCATCCTTGCATGACGCTAGCTGCAACTACCTCCACTAGGCTACATACATTCAAAAGACACATTGACAAAATTGTTGCCTAATATAGTCATGTTTGTTCCCTTGTGCACTGTGAAGTGTGCCCTCTCCTTGGAGAACGGATTCACTATTGCTCTCCTCAGTGATTGACCAGACCACTTGCCTTTAAATATGTGCCAAGGGTTTTCTTTAAAAATCCACCAGGTCTGTGGGATGGTCACATGCACACTGCTGTTATTATAAGTGAAAGGAAAACATCTCAAGACAAGTGGATGAAGTGGAAGCTTAATGCTGAGACCACCCTGGTTACTGCAATATGATCAAATATGCAATGTAATACCTGTAGGCTACTGTTAACTAACTCTCCCTTCACTCAATGCCAGTCACACCACGTCAACAAACTAATGAATTGAGTTTGTGACGCTTTCTGATGAATGGTGTTGTGAAAGAGTGTAACACAATCCTCCAGTCTGCGTTGCTTCACACTAATGACTTTTCATTCAGCTCACTTATAAGAGAAATGATCTAATTATGGTGATGCATTCTCCAAAGTGCACATAAAAACAAGCATGGCATTGAAAGTGCAGCAAGACATCCATCATGGCAATGAAGTCATATACGGCATACATCAAATAAATAATCATAATAACGTCAGGGAG
The DNA here is from genome assembly GCF_002910315.2 of Salvelinus sp. IW2-2015. Taxonomy (NCBI): domain Eukaryota; kingdom Metazoa; phylum Chordata; class Actinopteri; order Salmoniformes; family Salmonidae; genus Salvelinus; species Salvelinus sp. IW2-2015. Next base: position 10,069,493 of record NC_036854.1, on the reverse strand, counting down.
GAAATTAAGTCACCAACAAAGCTAGTAAAGGAAGTTCTCCAATTACTCTAGAAAGAAAGAAACCATATTGTAGAACAGTAGGTTTTGCTGCATGCTGATCTGCATTGGATGAAGAGCTTGGTTTGAGAGCTTCAAGTTCCTCGGTGTCCACTAAGGATCTATCATGGTCCACACACAACAATACAGTCATGACAATGCCTCTTCCCTCTCAGGAGGCTGAAAAGATTTCTCATGGGCGCTCAGAACCTTAGATCCTCAAAAAGTTCTACATCTGCACCATTGAGAGCATATTGACTGGCTACTTCACCGCTTGGTATGGACACTGCTTGACATCCGACTACAAGGCGCTACAGGTTGTAGTGCGTAGAGTCAGTACATTAGTGGGGCCGAGCTCCCTGCCATCCAGGACCTCAATACCAGGCAGTGTCAGAGGAAGGCCCAAAAAATTGTCAAAGACTCCAACCACCCAAGTCATAGACTTTTCTCTCTTCACAGCAAGCGGTACTGATGCATCAAGTCTGGAACCAAAAGAACACTGAACAGCTTCTTCTGAGGGGACTTGCATCCAATCAGCCACAAGAGCATTAGTGAGGTCAGGCACTGATGTTGGGCGATTAGGCCTGGCTCGCAGTTGGCGTTCCAATTCATCCCAAAGGTGTTCGATGGGGTTGAGGTCAGGGCTCTGTGCAGGCCAGTCAAGTTCTACCACACCAATCTCGACAAACCCTTTCTATATGGACCTCGCTTTGTGCATGGGGGKATTGTCATGCTAAAACAAGAAAGGGCCTTCCCCAAACTGTTGCCACAAAGTTGGAAGCACAGAATCGTCTAGAATGTCATTGTATGCTGTAGCGTTAAGATTTCCTTTCACTGGAACTATGGGGCCTAGCCCGAACCATGAAAAACAGCCCCAGACCATTATTCCTCCTCCACCAAACTCTACATTTGGCACTATGCATTGGGGCAGGTAGCGTTTTCTTGGCATACGCCAAACCTAGATTAGTCCGTTGAACTGCCAGATGGTGAAGTGTAATTCATCACTTCAGAGAACGAGTTTCCGCTGCTCCAGAGTCCAATGGTGGCGAGCTTTACACCAGTCCAGCCGAAGCTTGGCATTGCTCATGGTGATCTTAGGCTTGTGTGTGGCTGCTCGGTCATGGAAACCCATTTCATAAAGCTCCRGACAAACAGTTATTATGTTGACATTGCATCCAGAGGCAGTTTGTAAGTCGGTAGTGAGTGTTACAACAGAGGACAGACGATTTGTAAGTGCTACGTGCTTCAGCACTCTGCGGTCCCGTTCTGTGAGCTTGTGTGGCCAACCACTTCGCGGCTGAGCCATTGTTGCTCCTAGACGTTTCCACTTCACAATAACAGCACTTACAGTTGCCCAGGGCAGCTCTAGCAGGGGAGAAATGTAACAAACTGGTTTGTTGAAAAGGTGGCATCCTATGACGGTGCCACGTTGAAAGTCACTGAGCTCTTCAGTAAGGCCCTTCTACTGTCAATGTTTGTCTATGGAGATTGCATGGCTGTTTGCTCGATTTTATACACCTGTCAGCAACGGTTGCAGAAGAAATAGCTTAATCCACTCATTTGAAGGGGTGTCCACATACGTTTGTATATATTGTGTATCTTCCTCAATTACCTTGTACCCCTACACATCGACTAGGCACAGGTACTCTGTGTCATGACTGTCCTGTGAGGATCAGAATGGGTCAGATCAGCTTGGCAATGGCTGACAGTAACCAGACCTTCTCTCACCCACAGGAGAGGGGAGGAGGGAACTGGTGTGGGGGTTTTAACACATCCACACCCTGTTGTAAATTAAGGTAGAAGAAGACTCTCTCCCTCCCTCTTCAAATGCGCATCGCAATGTGCCTTTGTTTCACAGACAGTTTTCCTGCCCGAAACTCTAACGCGGTCAAACGTGAATACTGGAAACAATAATTTAAACATAAGAATGTGGGGAATGGTCAGTGGAGAGCTATAGAAAACAAATGTCATATTGGTTTTTGTTTTGTGATGCCATTAAATATGGTATGGACGAAATACTGTAACTTGGAAAGTATGTCAACTTTATCTGTCAAGTTTCCATCCAATACAATGTGCAAGTAATATGAAAAATGAAGAAAGTATTATTGTTAAGATAAGTACATGATTTTAGGAGCCATAAGAGAAAAACATTTACATAACTTTGTGCATAGTAAGTAGCCATGCCCCGAGTGAGGTCAGAAGAGTGTTTCAGCCTGATGGGACCATCCTTTTCGACCAGAGTGCTTAAAAGGACTGGCTGAGAGTTAACATTTCAGACCAGGAAAGTCAGGGAGTAGCAGCCCACGTCTAAAGTGGTTTAAACACTGAATCTCAGAGACCAGGAAACGTGAGGCAGGAGCTACACGTTTGAAGTGGTTTGAACTTTGAACCTCAACATGAGGTGAAGAAATAAACTCTCCTTCCTTAAGACCAGAAAGACGGCGAGCTGCAGCTCATGTCCATTGTGGTCCGAATCCTGAATACCAACACAAGGTAGAAAACAAACTCCCCTCTCAGACAATCACTGAGACAGCTGATTAGCTGTCTTGAGTCAAATATCTAGAAAAGCTAGTGAGACTATCCTACTATGCTCATCACATAATGGGAACCGTTGACACGGCTGGCTAGCTATCTTCCAGAGTGAACAACAGTGGAAGACGGGAAAGGGGGGACCCCTTTCGGACAGTCAGAGCCATACAATCTTGCCGCTGAAAGGCCAACAACCTTCCTAAGGAGGGCTTGTTCCTGACAGAGATAAACAGAAAACAAAGGCAGTCACATGTAAATACATTCATGATTTCTTATTCCAAACGGGCGGCGGTTCGTGTGCAAACTATTTGACTACTGTGAGGATAGTTCTGAAATATATACACGATAATATTATGCATTGATTTGTGTGAATCTCTCTCTCTCTCTCTCTCTCTCTCTCTCTCTCTCTCTCTCTCTCTCTCTCTACTCTCCTCTCTCTCTCTCTCTCTCTTCTTCTCTCTCTCTCTCTCTCTCTCTCTCTCTCTCTCTCTCTCTCCTCTCTCTCTTCTCTCTCTCTCTCTCTCTCTCTCTCTCTCTCTCTCTCTCTCTCTCTCTCTCTCTCTCTCTCTCTCTCATCTCTCTTCTCTCTCTCTTCTCTCTACTTCTCTCTCTTCTCACACACAGAGAGAAGCCTCAGAAGATCAAGAGCTGAGGAAGAGGAATAGTTCTAGTTGCTCCTGGTATTATCACTCAACATTAGGCCAGGGACCTTTGTGTCATGTATAAAGTGTGCATGTTATCCTGTTATTATTTAGTTAGCTAGTAAATAAATAATTAAACCAATTTGTGGAGTACTGAATCATGAGTAAGACTGGGGTTTTTGCAGATCCAAGAAGGTTACGCCTGTTCAGAATGATAATATGATAAGAGGTAATGATTAATAAGATGACTGTTTATCGATGTAATAGAGATATATACAGTATATATACCTTATAGAGTTTAATTCAGGAGATTTAACAACCTCTACTGTGGTTCCCCATATTCCTAATGAGTTTATTGTTACATGATTCATTTAATCAGGTAACAATTAAAATAAGAATTTGTTCATAACTGACTTGCTTAGTTAAATAAAGGTTAAATAAATAAAAAACATAAAAAACATAGTTATTGGATTAAATAAATAACAGTCATCAGATTAATGAAAGTAAAGTCACAACATCTGTGCATGTTGCCAAGTCATCGTTACTCGTGTATTTATTATTACTTTTTTTACTTTTCTATTATTTCTCTATTTTCTTTCTCTCTGCATTGTTGGGAAGGGTCCCTAAGTAAGCATTTCACTGTTCGTCGACATCGGCTGTTTACAAAGCATGTGACAAATAACAATTGATTTGAATGATCGCAAGCCTTGCATAAGTTATGCGTTTCTTAAATACATAGCATACAGATGACAGTCAAGCCAACCAATGTTGTTGTAAACATGCAGTTATTATAGTATATCTTTTTTACCTCTTTAACAGTGCTCAGTTTTTCTTCCATAAACTTTCTATGGACAGTGTTATTTTGTTTCAGCTGTGGAGTTTTGAATACCACACTGACACACTGATCTCACCAGTGACTGCTGGTTTTGATTTGAAACATGGCAATGATTTTTTCTGATTTATATTTCTTGTTGGGAACCAGCATTGGGGTTTAATTTGTTCCTCGCTGTCCATGTTGAAATTGTTTTTACGAAACCCACTACAGCACCCTGGGCCTATCAGGTCTTGTTTGTATGTGGTGTGTATTATTTAAATGTAGACTCTTTATGAAAGTTATTTTCTGCCTCAGTGATCGTCTTCCACCCTTGTGATGGCTTGTAATCCTGCAAACTGCTATTAAGGCTCTCACATTGCCTCTCACAACTAATCACCCCTATTCATCAACAGCCCCAGACACAGAGAGAGAGAGAAAGAAAGAGAGAGAGAGAGTATACACGTTTACCCACTGAATTACGGATTGCTCTCCTTTGTTGTGGAGTTCTATGAAAGATGACAGTCACTGTCAAGAGGGTGGTTGGCCTTGCCAAGCATACTGTACAGTACGTCACAATGGTTTGTGTTGATATATGTGTGTGCACTTGTTCAAACCCAAATCTCCATGTGGTCTGCAGCATGACAAACAGAGGTAATGCTTTGACATTTAAAACCTCTAATACCTTAAGCTGTGACTGCAGCACATCCTGTTTGAACAGTGATAAGGTCAAGCTATGTTTCAAATGCATCATCATACCCTTTATACTTATAATAATGCTTTTTTTTCGGCACATAAATGCAATACTCATCCGTCAAAATGTTCCCTTGAATTATGCTATAATATTCTAATGTTACAAAACAAACATTTCTTTAGGCATATAATTTCAAATATTATATTGCAAGGAGCTTAGCCACAAGAATATAATACAAGGAATTACGGATCTCTTAGATTCAGGGGGATCAGTAAACTGTCAGTGAATTCCAGGAGAACTTGAGCAAATGAGCCTTTGATTATGCTCAAATGATCTATTTCTGTCTCTACCTGACTACTAAAGGCCTACTGTCTACCTAAGTATAATAAGTATTAAAGGATGTAGCTTTGTCATTTGATTCATGTTCTAATTTCACCATCTCTGTTCTAATCATTATTTATAAAAATGTTTTTCAAAAAATCTAAATTTAGCCGGCAGCTACTTTTTTCTGTAGTAGTACATTCACAGAGCATCTTAAGAGCAATTCTTCCCTCTCTCCATGTAAAGGTGACTTAGCAGAAATCTACACTCCTTGTCCCTAATGAGGTTACAATGGAGAATGTCACTGATTAATTCAGCTTGTCCTTGCCTATTCCCCACAGACGAACCAAATGAGTACTGTATTCTACATTTCTTAGTTAGCTAATTTAACCTAAATTGGGAGTCATTAAGTCTCAATCAGCTCAAAGTTTTCCTCAGTAACCCCCCCAGTCAGGCAACAATTACGCTACCCTATTGAGGATTCCTGGTTTCAAACTCACGACTGCAGATATTGCCTGAGATATGTGTGCTGTGTTACTCCAGTTAAACTTTGTTGCTTTGTTGTTGTTTTATTCATGACTGTCCATGGAAATACACTGTACATCCATTCATTAATACTTAATAATGGAAACATATGTGCATACATACATATGTTGGATGTACAGCACATGCTGCTTTTCTTTAAAAGGTAGTGCAAAGTATTATTCTGTGTATTTCGGGAAGCACAAGACATCATCAATTCCCCAAAGAATATTAGTACATGAAAAGCGCCTAGAGAAAGAGATGGGCTGAGTCTTGATAGAGAGAGATGGAGAGACCATGGTGAGAAAGACTTCATGCATTTAGAGATTGTGATAGGGTTGAGAGAGACAGAGAAACAGAGTGGAGTAGGCAGGAGGAGGATGTGGTTCAGGACAGGGTGCTCCATGAGTTAGGATCCCTTCTCTTTTTATTGAAATGTTTTATTTCACCTTTATTTAACTAGGCAAGTCAGTTAAGAACAAATTCTTATTTACAATGATGGCCTACCTCTGTGCAGGGATGCAGGGATGTTGGGTGGATCACCTAATGTAGCACTGCTGCCAGGTGCTGCACTCTGGAGGTGCTCTGCCTCAGAAACACGGCCCAGAACGACTTTTACATTCATAAATCACACAGCCACAGACAGAATCCACAATCACTACTGTCTGACCATCAATCCGCTTTATACCACTCCAATCTGCCCATGTCCATGGCAACAAATTGGCAGTAGGCCTGAGCTACTGTAGTAGGGTAAAAACCTGGGCGATAACAGTATATCGGATTTTCAGTAGTACTGAACAGTATAGGGTTATTAAAGACTATCTTATGCAACATCCATAAGCTGTGTATATGATATAGACATCTATAGATATCGACTGGTATCTATCTCACTGTTACCTATAATTGACATCAGCTGAGAATTTGCATTTGTGATTGTTATTGTTTATGTGGGTGGTAGAATGCTTTTAATTGTTATGTATATATTAATATGCTCTGTAGTGTAGCAAAATGATACTTCATTTTCATTTCATAGTATAGAATTGTACATCTATTTACATTATTAATGCAATAATACAATATCAAACAGATGCCATATCGCTATGCTTTTTTCTACGTATGAATACAGAAGTATTGACATGTGTTCTGGTTAGGAAGACACCACCCACATGAGCTGACACTAATGTGTATAGATCACCACTGGGCCAGCCATAACATCCCAGCTAAAATTAATGAGCCTCTTTGATTAAGACTGGCTTTAAAACAGAGCTTCCTCTTGAAGGGACCCACATAGACTGCTGCTGTCAATACACCCATATCATATAAATACGAAACCTTATGCATTATTTCGTATCTACTTGCGTAATGCAGTTTTAAAGACGTCCCATGTGGGATGGGATCATATCTACAGGCTGGAGATATTGGAAAAGTGTACTCAAAGTGCACACTAGGCAATTTCTTTTTTTAATTTGAATCTTGACTGTCGATGATCAACAACCCTCATTTGAAAGCGAGTCAACATTGCAGAGCCATATTCAGCAATCACATGTATAATGGCCTAATGTACTGTAGTTTGATTTGCGGCAACTTACGAACGAGGCCTACGACGGGTGTATGGCGATTTGAAGTGATGGGTGTTTTGCTCCAACGTGACACGCTTTTATACACATAGGGTAATTCATAACACCACTTGGTTGGCCAAGTGTTACTCTGCACTTATAGCCTCTGGTAAACATCATACTAGCTCACAACAGTAGGGAGAGAGGGAGGGGAGAGAGAAGAAGAAGAAGAAGAAGAAGAAGAAGAAGGAGAGGGAGGTGCAGGTCTCTCATTATTGTTCCTATCTTTTGATCAATTAATCACAAACAACGCAACAGCCATTCAATGGAACATCGGCCAGAGAAGGACAGTGTCTGTTGCCGTTGTTTCTAGCCAGTGTTATCAATGGGCTTTTATACATACTGTATGTACCTTGTCTTGTGCTGACTCCCACCTCTGATTCCCAGTCAGAGCAACCTTGAGTCATGGATGGACTTGGCACCCGGTCAGAGGAACAGGAAGCACCACCTGGTCTGGAAATCTGACCGTGTTTTCCTTGAGTACGTCTTCATTGAGCACACGATCGTGAACCCTCCTGTAAGAAGGGGAGACAGGCCAAGCCCCGGTCCACACTGGCTCTGCTATACTGTAGTACTATTCTGCAATAGGTAGTATTATGCTGCTGTGATTGTAATGCAATATCTCTTAACCACTTCCCATAAATAACAAGGAGCAGGGTGGGGGGTTGTGGGGGTAAAAAAAAAACGTATTAATAATTTAACTTGTCACAGTGGATTCTACCGCCACCAAGCTGACATAGCTTTTCTGGATTACACCCTCCTTCCCTCTCAGTACTCACCCACTTGTAGAAAGTTGAGTGGTAGCAATTCATTGTCTAGGGGTTTCTCCCTTGCTTTCTCCTCCTGGTGACGATTGCAGTCGCGTGACTGGTGTAATGGGTCATCCATCATCTCCTGGCCCCTCCCTAGCCGTGAGCCTGCTACCCAAAGCCCAGGTCTCCATCTCAAATGGCATTCGATTGCCTTCATAGTGCACTACTTTGGACCAGAGCCGAATACAGGGAATAGGGTGACATTTGGGTTAAATCCCAGTTCTAGGTGACTCATCTGGCTGGCTAAGGTAGATGATGCAGCTGAAACAATCAGTGTAGATGAAGGTCAAATGAGTCCTTTAGGTGTAAGAGCTATGGAGAGGTTTTGAGTGATTTGATGGCAAATAACCAGCACTCCATCGAGCCAAGACGAACCAGCTGGCTCACACTAAAATGTTATACAAATGTTGTAAAGGAGACTGGCCATTTTTATCTCCTCCGACCCAAGAAGGTATATGGTGCTTTTTCTTTCAAAGGTTCGTTATGAAAATGACTTCATTATTTTGGTTGGCGCTGTGAGGCTCTCTGATATCTCTGGAGGAGGGGGTGGGGGGCATTCACATTCATAATGCTGTCACAGAACTAGAGATGGAGGGGTGGAGGGGCTGGTGAGCAAAGGACTAAATCATTAAAATATCAACAGAAGAGATGTTCACCGCGGCTCCAGTCCCCCAATGAAAAGGATACTGCTCATAATAATAGTAGTGGCATTGAGTACTGTACATACGCACACAGAAAGACACATGTACCCCTGACTGCAATGTGCAGTTCAGGGTCGGGCTCAATGTGGGCGGAGGTTTGACAGTCACACACTGAATACAAACACAGACGTTTGTGCAAGGCACACGTTGAATACAAACGTATTTCGTTTTTGAAGATCATAAGAAATGTTATATAAAGTTGTACCAGCACTGTAACACTTTGGCCTCATGCTATATTTGAGACAAGCTACTGATATTGTTGCAGCGAACAACAGACTTGTTATGTATGTCATGTACTGTTAAAATTGTGTTGATATATGTTATAACTTTGCAATTATATTATTTCATTGAGCATATATAAACAGTTACTACCTATCCTGATTTATAATGCTATTTACTTTCCTCATGAGAATGGAGACAGACTATACCATATAGACATATTGACAAGCTGAATGTGCTTTGTACATTAAGTTAAACCAGCTCCAGTAAAGAGATCAGAGACTCTGCTGACTTCAACGTCAGCTTTACTAAACAACATAACATAACACATAACACAGTTCCTCTGTGGACTGTTTAAGGGCCTCTGGGTGCTCTTGTTGGGCCACTGGCCATTGTTTAAGGGCCTCTGGGTGCTCTTGAGGGGCCACTGGCCGCTGTTTAAGGGCCTCTGGGTGCTTTTGAGGGGCCACTGGATGCTGATGGTATGTCAGGTGTTCAGAAACTGTGTTCTGTTGATTATTGTTGGCGTGCAACAGCAACAATGAATGTGTGTCGCATTTCGACAACTGAAGCCACAGTTTATGATTGTGACCTCTGAAAGAGAGGAAAAACAGTTCTAAAGACTTTTGACATCTAGTGGAAGCCGTAGGAAGTGCAATTTGACCACATAGACACTGTATATTGGATAGGCAAACCTACAAACCTCAGATTTCCCACTTCCTGGTTGGATTTTTTCTCAGGTTTTTGCCTGCCAGATGAGTTCTGTTATACTCACAGCCATCATTCAAACAGTTTTAGAAACTTCAGAGGGTTTTCTATCCAAATCTACTAATAATATGCATATATTAGCAACTGGGCCTGAGGCAGTTTACTCTGGGCACCTTATTCATCCAAGCTACTCAATACTGCCCCAGCCATAAGAAGTTAATGCAGCTGGTGGCCACACCAGATACTGACTGCTACTTTTGATTTTGACCCCCCCCCCCCTTGTTCAGGGACACATTATTTCATTTCTGTTAGTCACGTGTCTGTGGAACTTGTTCAGTTTATGTCGCAGTTGTTGAATCTTTTGATGTTCATACACATATTTACACATGTTAAGTTTGCTGAAAATAAACGCAGTTGACAGTGAGAGGACGTATCTTTTTTTGCTGACTTTCTTTCTTTCTTAGTTTATTGAATATATTTGACATTCACTTGTTACTTAACAAGTTATAACATTTAAATAAATACACTGATGTAACTGAAAAAATAGGGCAAATCAAAAAACGTGAATGTCAAATATATTCAATAAACTAAGAAAGAAATCAAGTCAGCAAAAAAAGATACGTCCTCTCACTGTCAACTGCGTTTATTTTCAGCAAACTTAACATGTGTAAATATGTGTATGAACATCAAAGGATTCAACAACTGCGACATAAACTGAACAAGTTCCACAGACACGTGACTAACAGAAATMGAATAATGTGTCCCTGAACAAAGGAGGGGGGGTCAAAATCAAAAGTAGCAGTCAGTATCTGGTGTGGCCACCAGCTGCATTATTAAGTACTGCAGTGCATCTTCTCCTCATGGAATGCACCAAATTTGCCAGTTCTTGCTGTGAGATGTTACCCACCTCTTCCACCAAGGCACCTACAAGTTCCCGGACATTTCTGGGGGGAATGGCCCTCACCCTCACCCTCCGATTCAACAGGTCTCAGACGTGCTCAATGGGATTGAGATCCGTGCTCTTCGCTGGCCATGGCAGAACACTGACATTCCTGTCTTGAAGGGAATCTCGCACAGAACGAGCAGTATGACTGGTGGCATTGTCATGCTGGAGGGTCATGTCAGGATGAGCCTGCAGGAAGGGTACCACATGAGAGAAGAGGATGTCTTCCCTGTAACGCACAGCATTGAGATTGCCTGCAATGACAACAAGCTTAGTCCGATGATGTTGTGACACACCACCCCAGACCATGATGGAACCTCCACCTCCAAATCGATCTCGCTCCAGAGTACAGGCCTCAGTGTAACGCTCATTCTTCTACGATAAATGCGAATCTGATGGTGACCCATGGTGAGACAAAACCGCGACTCGTCATTGAAGAGCACTTTCTGCCAGTCCTGTCTGGTCCAGCGACGGTGGGTTTGTGCCCATAGGCAACATTGTTGCCAGTGATGTCTGGTGAGGACCTGCCTTACAACAGGCCTACAAGCCCTCAGTCCAGTCTCTTTCAGCCTATTGCGGACAGTCTGAGCACTGATTGTGCGTTCCTGATGTAACTCGGGCAGTTGTTGTTGCCATCCTGTACCTGTCCAGCAGGTGTGATGTTCGGGTGTACCGATCCTGTGCAGGTGTTGTTACATGTGGTCTGCCACTGCGAGGACGATCAGCTGTCCGTCCTGTCTCCCTGTAGCACTGTCTTAGGCGTCTCACAGTACGGACATTGCAATTTATTGCCCTGGCCACATCTGCAGTCCTCATGCCTCCTTGCAGCATGCCTAAGGCACGTTCACGCAGATGAGCAGGGACGCTGGGCATCTTTCTTTTGGTGTTTTTCAGAGTCAGTAGAAAGGCCTCTTTAGTGTCCTAAGTTTTCATAACTGTGACCTTAATTGACTACCGTCTGTAAACTGTTAGTGTCTAAACGACCGTTCCACAGGAGCATGTTCATTAATTGTTTATGGTTCATTGAACAAGCATGGGAAACAGTGTTTAAACCCTTTTCAATGAAGATCTATGAAGTTATTTGGATTTTTACGAATTATCTTTGAAAGACAGGGTCATGTGCCTCACTGAAGCATGACCTTTGATGTGGTTGTTGTCCATATATTGTTCAGCCTTATGTGTGCAGAAGGGGCAGTGAGGAAGTTGACTGCTGCTGCATTTTTTTATTTTGGGTCTCTCGTTTTCCAATAACACACTAATGTGTCTCTATACATCAAAGAAAATAAGCATAGACATTAAAGGCATTTCATTATATACTATGTGTAGGCTGTGTAGACTCGTAATGTGTAATTTAGGGAATGGCCGTCAGTATCAACGATACACATTTAGAGGGGGCAAGGAGGCAAGGAGATGAGACTGAGAGAAAATGTTATTTGCATTCTAAAAGGAGATATTTTATTTGTTTGCTGCAGGTTACATAGTTTCTGTGTCCTTTTTATGCATATTCTATTCGGAGGCAAGATGTTCCATGTGTGTACAATGCTCATACCGTCCTGTGAATACCTTATGTTCTTTGCACTGCAGAGGGATCTCTATATAATCAAAACTATTTTCATGTCCATTCCATGGTGTGGCCATTACTTCAGTTGCAGACATGCATCTTATAACGTGATATCCACTTAGTGATCTGCACTGGGTTACTCCACACAGTAGCTGAATTAGAAGGCCAAGATCTGGCCTGTGGGATAATTTTGAGAGACACTAAAATTGCTTTCTTCTGTTATCATTGGTCAATATATCTGGAAGGCCTCATTTTTTATTACCCACGAGAGTCGTTTTTGAGATTAAATGAATAAAATCCATAGATAACATTTGAGTTGTTCCATGCAGTATATAGATTAGGACCATAATGACCATGCGTATGTGAGGAAGGTTTGTGCTAGTCTGATATCATCATCATATCTCTCTTACACGCACACGCACACGCACACGCACGCACACACACACACACACACACAAATACTAGAGGTCTTCACTGATCCACCTGTACCCGAATGCCTGAGACCTGATCCGGGACCCGAGCGTGTCCGGATCCAGCATTCTAAATAATGTCACAGGTCTGGATCGGATTTGATATGATTGTCAAGGGTTTCGGGTATGTGTAATTTTAACTGACTTGTACAGATCCGAACGTGACTGCTACAGTAGAGAAAGAGAGAAACGCTGCTGTTTGTGGTGCTGCACTTGCTTTTCACGAGAGTGGAGCGTGGCGGGTGTAGCTTGTTGTTGGCCAATCATGAGTCATCAAAACTGCAATGCACTGCAGCCTTAGGTAGCCTAGCTAGCTAACATTAGCTAGCTTAACGCCACCTAGGTATGGCAAGTCGGCTTGGTTGGTTGGTGTCTTTCGTCTCTCGCTCCCTCTTCCCTGTGTCACTCGCTCACAGTACGGCCCCTCCCTGCCTCCCTGCTAGAGTGGCACCTCTTTCCCTCCTCTCGCACTTTATCGACTGGTTAATAAAGTATCTTAATTTATTTTTCTGCTGCTTCCCTCACTCGGATTGGATTGGACCTGGTCTGGATCCAACCAGGTCTATACGGAATGGGTCTGTCCCTCGGGTCCGTTACAGAACGGGTCTCTATATGTCCATTTCGGAATGGGTCCAAAAAACACATACACACACACGCACACACATGACAACAACCACATTGCAGAAGCGACAACGGGGAAAACAAGGGGAAAATCTAATTAGTGGAACATTTCTAATGAACGGAACTACAAATTAGAAACATGTGAGTGTAATAATGGGAGTGGATGGGGAATTAATTATCTTTGATCTCCCAAATGATGTTCTTTCTCTGTACAGTGTTAAATAGGGCATACACTGTCTCTCCCCAAGAACACATGAATATTGATAGAACACTAAAAGATACATTTCTAAACTTTACTGTACATAATGGTCGACTTCTGGACATAAGATCACTCAAAAACACTGCAAAAAAGTTTTTGAAACTTTCCCTCATATATTATTTGAATACTGTTTCTGTGCTTTCATAGAGGTTAAAGAAACAAAAATAGTAATCAAATAAAATATCTTTACATTTACTTTTGGACTGAATAGTTTGATCTAATATAGAAAACATTTTTCTATTACATTTCTTCCCCCTCAATGCGATCACTACACAAAGTTTACTGACCTTCCGGTAGAATATATTTCCATTGATTTGTCATTCACAGGGCTCAAACAGAGGTCCACTTGAGCCTGTAACCTAGTAATCTGCTCCGAGGTTTGCACTAGAAAGTCTGTATAATGTGACAGAGGTACACAACAACCAGAGAGCCATGAATATACTGCACGTCTTCTCATTACGTAAGGCAGCTAGGCAAAGCAAAACAAAAAAACTAACTTGTGTAGGGAAGTGAATATAATCCAACACCAGCAGGAGTCTGAACTGTAAATAAAAAATCAAAAGGTAGAAAGAACAGGGAGAATATATGCTGTGTGTCTTAACTATTAAGTGGATAGAATCTAGTCGAATCAGATTCAATGCATGGACTCTGGTCAGATACAGACCCACCTAAAATAGGTTTCTGCTGCAATTCAAGCATCAGCCACTTATATTAGCACCTTGCCAAGATGGTGATGGGCTCTATCAACTAGGACCAGGCAGCATCTCCCTTTGGAGATGAGTGGAGTGTTTTCCAAGGCAACACCTTGATCTGTGTCATTATGGCCGTGATTGTGTGTCAGCAATTCCATTATGTGTGTGATCAGTTGGAGTGGAGAGAGTATCTGGTTCTGTGCAGATAGCTAGAATGCACAGGAAGAATGATATGGGATTCCAGATGCTATGGTGGTCCCCTGAGAGAGCATTCTATGCAGCCCTTTTCTAAAGTAGCATATGTGCTGGAGGAGAGAGAGATTAGAGGTAGAGAGGTAGAGAGGTAGAGAGATTAGAGGTAGAGAGGTAGAGAGGAGGTAGAGAGAGAGAGAGAGAGAGAGAGAGAGAGAGAGAGAGAGAGAGAGAGAGAGAGAGAGAGAGAGAGAGAGAGAGAGAGAGAGAGAGAGGAGAGAGAGAGAGAGAGAGAGAGGAGAGAGAGAGGAGGAGAGGAGAGAGAGAGAGAGAGAGAGAGAGAGAAGGAGCAGGAGAGAGAGAGAGAGAGAGAGAGAGAGCGAGCGAGAGGAGAGAGAGAGAGAGAGAGAGTGCATGCCATGAGTGTGTGTACACATGTACATGTGTGAGTGAGAAACAGTGAGAGAAAGAGACAGAGGTATGTGTGAGTGTATGCGTGCATGTACTGTTTAAATGTGTTTGAGCTCCTTTTGTTTTGTCTTTGTAGCACAAAGAGAGCAATGCCACCACATAAAGCATTACATGCCTGGAAATGTAAGAGGAGAACTGTAGAAGAAGGCACACAGCAACAGTTTTCTTTCTCTTTTTTTTGAGAAGCATAGCGTTGTTTTGAGGGTGGATTCTCCTGTGATTTAACAGGGGATTATCCAAATGAGCAACGCCAATGAGCCAAATTTAAAGCAACCTACTTTTCCCTCTTTCTTTTCCCTCTTTCCTCTTTTAGAGTTGTTCTGGCATTTAGCAATTTCCCCAAACTGTTCTTGGGCCAACAGTTTCTCACAGTTTCTCCCTGCTACGAATCGCTCTGGTGTATATGGTGAGGCCTTTGCATGCTATGGTGTAGTCTACATACACAAACAGTGTTGTTACAATAGTGGCATCTGGTCACCATAGAGACTGGTTCTGACAGCATGGAATCGTATTGCCTCCCAGCTGTCATTACCTCATTCACATGCACAGGATTGACACAGAATGGACTTCAACATGGTTCACAATGAGACTAATGCATGCAAGAACACACATTATCAAATGCACACACGTAGGCAGCAATGTTCCCTCTAAGCTGCACGTGGGAGCGCAGCTCCCCTGGGACTGCCACACAGAAGAAATATCAGTCCGCACAGAGAAGCATGGGTACTATTTAATGAAGCTGCCAGTTGAGGACTTGTGAGGCGTCTGTTTCTCAAACTAGACACTAATGTACTTGTCCTCTTGCTCAGTTGTGCACCAGGGCCTCCCACTCCTCTTTCTATTCTGGTTAGAGCCAGTTTGTTATGTTCTGTGATGGTAGTAGTACTCACCGTTGTACGAGATCTTCAGTTTCTTGGCAATTTCTCGCATTGAATAGCCTTCATTTCTCAGAACAAGAATAGACTGACGAGTTTCAGAAGAAAGGTCTTTGTTTCTGGCCATTTTGAGCCTGTAATCWAACCCACAAATGCTCATGCTCCAGATAATCAACTCAACAGTTTTATTGCTTCTTTAATCAGACCAACAGTTTTCAGCAGTGCTAGCATAATTGCAAAAGGATTTTCTAATGATCAATTAGCCCTTTAAAATAATAAACTTGGATTAGCTAACACAACATGCCATTGGAACACAGGAGTGATGATTGCTGATAATGAGCCTCTGTACGCCTATGTAGATATTCCATTAAAAAATCTGCCGTTTCCAGCTACAATAGTCATTTACGACATTAACAATGTCTACACTTCATTTCTGATCAATTTGATGTTATTTTAATAGACAAAAAATTTGCATTTCTAGCCATCTTTGAAAAGTAAGTCAGGTAAAGAGCTTTTTTTCTGTAAGGGGCAGTGTTGTATTTTGGGGCAGTGTTGTATTTTGAGACAGGCTTGAATAAGCTAAGTAGCCAATAGGCAGAGGGTAGCATAATTTGTCTGATTCTCTGTAATAATGCTATGGGAATAATAACACATTTTATTTTGTAAAGAGTTTCTTTTATCAAACAACACAACATTTTTAGTCACCTCCTTATCTGAAGAACAAGAGGATAAACAGGTTTATGTCAATCTCTACAATCTTTTCAAAAGTTTCATGGAATGTAGGCCTACATTGAACACCACACATTGGCTGATACTGTAGGATAGAACAGCTATTTCCATGTTACAATGTTATGGGATGTATTTTCTCCATTGTTTTTTATGGTAGGCCACTCTGATAGGCCTACAATATGATCAAATAGCCACAGTAGCTTATTGGATACTGTTATAAATGTAACTTTAAGCGGGTACAGCCTCAGTATTCACAGTAAACGCACGCCAGAAGTTGCACTGAAGTTTCACAACGTTCAAGTCCCAGTGCTTTTTGCATTGTGAAGACTAGCCCCTTGGCCTCAAATGACATGTCTGCTGCCGAACGACACATATTAGCCTACTGTCCTCCATTTGAGCTCCACCTCACATGACTGACTTCATTTGCTTTTGTAGGGTAAAACACTTTGTTATTGCTACTGCAGAACGTGTTTCCTCTTGTCTTTATGGTGTAGCCTCGGGTGCTACTGTACTCTCTCTTTTCCCTGCCAACCAGGAGCAGCCTGATGGCTCCCCACAGACTCCACTGGTAGGCTGATTCTTCTGCTGCATGGAGCTACTATACATCCCAACACCGCACAGGTGTTCCAGGAGTTCCTAGGACTTCACAGATGGTTAGCATCACAAATACCATCAGACACATACACACCTACAATTGTAGACCCGTTCTTTATTTTGGCCTTCATGAGCATCCATCCTAGTGAATTGCCCAGCTCCATCAATAAAGCACAGAGAAGTCTCATTTATACCTGGTTCTAAACAATGATTTATATATACACTGGATGACTGATTAAAAAAATAAATAATAATGTTTAACTAGGCAAGTCAGTTAAGAACAAATTCTTATTTTCAATGACAGCCTAGGAACAGTGCCTGTACTGCCTGTTCAGGGGCAGAATTTGTACCTTGTCAGCTCGGGGATTTGAAGTTGCAACCTTTCGGTTACTAGTCCAACARTCTAACCACTAGGCTACCCTGCCGCCCCAACTGTGTTAAACCCACCGTGCCTCTATATTTGGCACTCCCAAACCATTGTAAAAAACGATGTTGGATGCTATAGAAATGCATTTATTAATGTCTACATTCGTTTTTGCTACATTTATTATATTACAGACACATCAATGCATACTTTGAAATTATATTGTGTAAACATTAAAAAAGATTAAAATATATATATWTTTTWATCTTTCAAACATTTAATGTAAATACTTCAGCATTTCATTCATTCCTATGGAGGACTGCTCCTACTGGGGAGTACCAATATGGCCGACCAGTGTATTCAAAGCCTCTCAATGGCCAATGCATAGCATCAGCAATCCAGGGTATATATACACCGTTGGTTCTAACATGCGTCCTTTTTCCTGATCTTGTCCACATTCGGATTGTGCCCACATTTTTAGACTGGTGTTGACAATCAAAATACACGTTGTAATCTGATTGTGATCAGTTCATCCTTCCCACCTCTGGAGGTAGTCAGACATGCATTGCGTCTCGATATCTTACAAGTGTAGACAGATCTGGACAGATAAACCATTTAAATCCTAATTATTCCACCCTCTAAAATCATTGACAGGTGGCACCATTGACTTATGGCATCAACTGTTGTCAAAATAAATATTATTTTGAAATAATATCTGTCAAATAACTTGCATACAGGGAGGGACCAGGAAATCTTGTCAAAATGTGGACACAGTGGACAGATGAGACACATTTTATGTGTAGATACATGTCTGAAAATGTAGGCACAATCAGAACGTAGACAAGATCATGAAACAGGACACATACTAGAACCAGGTATAAACTGAGCTAGAGATATAGAATACAATGACATGATTGTCTGAGTGTGGATTAAAAAAAAGTAATTTGCTCAGTCATGGGCTGGAGACGTACAGTATCTCTATTGCTCACCCCCCCCCCCCTGCTCCTATTCATCTAATTGGAAAAGAGGAGACAAGATGTGTAACTGCTGTAGTTCTGGTCAACAGAGCAGAACGTTGGTAAGGATGAAAACCATTATAGCTAAGTCATTGATAATGATCACAACCTCCAAGCTAATGTTGGGTCATTTGAAAATGCACCTGAACATTCCCCCGACACAGCAAGCAAGGGAAATACTCCTCAGAGGTAGCCAGCTGCTAATATTACCAGCATCATACACTTAGTTGTTAGACTTCCCAAGGCGTTCTATCTTTATACTCTACAGCGACTTGATCCAGGAAGGGTGTGTATTTTGGGATGATGTTTAAACAGAGTGACATCAACATGTACATCACACGCATTGCTAAACCAGTAGTTCTCTTTACTGTACATAGTCCGTATGTCACGCCTTCTCCCCTCTCCCTCCCTGGTTGTTGAAGGCGCTAGGCTCCCCAGCATTACGTACACTCCTGCCACCATCAGTACGCACACCTGCCTTTACCCGTCACGCGCATCAACGTTTATCGGACTCACCTGGACTCAATCKCCTCTGTCATTACCGCCCCTATATCTGTCTGTTCCCCAGCTCTATTCCCTGCTGCAGCATTAATTGTCACATGTCCTTGTTTACCAGTGTGCCGACGCTGTGCCTGTCTTGTTACCTGTCTGTTCCTGGTTAAATGTTGACTCCCCGTACCTGCTTCTCATCTCCGGCGTCGGCCCTTACACCATAGTAACATGATCATCCTACTTTTTCAGCTGATGTTTATAATATGCTACCTCAGCATGTACAGTGTGGTCCGGATGTCTGTCCTGTGCAGATGAAGGTCCGTTCTGTCGGTGGCCAGGCCAGGTGCTGTGGATCGGACCTCTATCATTACAGTACGGTACGGTAGATGGTCCTGGCCTCACACATCCGATGACAAGGTTACAGTAATGTCATTTATAGTTGAACCCTGACCACTGAGAGATGCCAAGTGCAAAGCCCCAACTGAAATGTGGATTTATTATGTTATTAAAGCCATGCAAAAACTCACCCGAAAGTTTTATTTTGGAGTTTATAATGACCATGCAGGCAAAACTACAAGGTTAATTTCTGATGACAGTGACAGCAATGTGACAAACTTGTCATCCCTGCTGATCAATAAATACAGTGAGTCACTGTCAACATGTCAGTTGTGATTTGAGCTGTGGTGACAAGCATGTACCTTCATTGTAATTGATGATGACATTGTCGCTTCAAAGTTGATGTTTTTACATAACTTGTATCTAAGGTGAGGACCACATGCTTCAGGTAGAGCTTGCCCTTAGGCACAGATCTAGGATCAGCTTACCATACCCAAATCCTATTTTAGGCGGTAGTTGGGTTAGGACGAAACTAGCCTTAAAGAGCGACTGAACTCATCGATTTTTCCATGCGTTTTTCTGTTGCTCATTAAGAAAAAMAAGATTTCAGTCTTGGGGGTGTGGTTCGATGTGTTTACTGTACCCTGGCAGATACTGTTGTTTGTCACTTCTGAGACAGCGTAGCAACAACATAACCACTAGCCTACCACTTCCTCAAAATAGTCAGAATTCATCTAAGATAAATCAATAAATCTATAATTAATTTGGAKAWWWTTTTCTGAGGAGGTTTTAGTCGCTCAATTTTACATCTAGCTGAGGTGTTTCGTGCAGTTTTTCTCAAGTTCAAAAATGTGCATGAAAACAAGCAGTGCACTGCATACAGTCACATTACCGAGTCTGCCGCTGTGCAGGACTGTCAACAAGCTGTCAAACTATCGTAAGTAAAGCACAAGCTACACACTTTATCAGAGCCCAAATTCACCAGTGGTGTAAGTAGTTTTTTGGGGTGTCTGTACTTTGCTTTACTATTTATATTTTTGACAACTTTAACTTTAACTTCACCACATTCCTAAAGACAATAATGTACTTTTTACTCCATACATTTTCCCAGACACCCAAAAGTACTCGTTACATTTTGAATGCTTAGCAAGACAGGAAAATGGTCCAATTCATGCACTTACCAAAAGAACATCCCTTGTCATCCCTACTGCCTCTGATCTGGAGGACTCGCTAAACACAAAATGCTTTTTTTTGTAAATTATGTGTGCGTGTTGTAGTGTGCCCCTGGCTATCTGTAAAAAAAAAATGTAAGACATGGAAATTGTGCCGTCTGGTTTGCTTAATATAAGTAATTTGAAATGATTTATACTTTTACTTTTGATACTTAAGTATATTTTTGAAATTACATATAAGTATACTTTTACTCAAGTAGTATTTTACTGGGTGACTTTCACTTTTACTTGAGTCATTCTCAAGTAAAAGTAATTAACTTTTACTTGAGTCAAGCTATCTTTACTTTTACTCAAGTATGACAATTGTATACTTTTTCCACCACTGAAAATCACTAGCTAGCTAGCTAAGTTCCATTTGTGTTTGTCAATCAAGCTAGCTAGCAGTAGCTAGTAGGCACATTGAGCAGGCGAGCCACGCTAGCTAAATTAGCTTATCAAGTCACTGGCGGGTGCGATGTATGTGCTTTGGTGCCATTTCGTTTTTTACAACTTTTTCACTATCRGTTACCAGGGTGTGTCTGTCTGGCAGTGTTTCATAGGGAATCATGTTACAAAACAGGTCACTGCAGGACACAAGATGATTATGAATATGTTTTGGAATTTTTTAATACTGACAAATGGCAGTTGGGATTCAAATAAGTATGCATCGTCTCATTTCGCCTGACAATTCCTGAGCAAGTTGGCACAATTTAAATCAAAATCCAAGCCCACGTAAATCAGGACAAACTCAGTCACGCAAATCTCACAAAACAAAATGTTGGAATATACTGACTTTATGACCAAAATTATCCTACTTGCACTTTTTTGTCAATTTTRGCTCTGAAGTAAACGTTTCGGACTAATATCGATGCCACATAGGCTGTTTTCAACAGCCGAAGTTGGTTCTTGCGTTCAATTGCCCTTTAAATCAGTGCATAGGGCACAATTTCCTCTTACTCAGTCTCTTTAGGCTACAATACTCAGATAACGTTCCCATATGGTATCCCTCTCTGCACCAAGCCAATCCTGCCAGTGGAGATGGACGTTTGCAAGGATATCAATGTTGGGGATAAATCAGAACAAATCCAGAATCCTAATGGTCTTCTCGACTCAATCATGGGCAGATAAAACTGCAATAAAAAAGCCATCATGGGCCCATTTATCCCATTCCCAGGCAGAAAGCGGCTCTGGCTCCCCATAGCGCTGGCTCCAACCCATCTCTGGCCCCTTTCACGGATCACAGCTAGAGATGCTGGGTATGGATCATAGAAATATATGGAGGACTTTCTATCAAGGACTGGAGCTATATGGGCTATATGGGCTATATGCTATCCTCCTAATATATTGGAGGGAGGGTTTAATGTTATTTTGCATCATTAACAAATGTTTTATTAGCGATTAACCTGTGCTTTTGAACTGCAGATGGACATTGGGCCCTAAACAATGACATATTGTAGGGCAGGCTACAAATCACTGTATCTAAGCTCAGTGATAAGAGTGAGAGTTACTGTATGATGAGAGCACAGCCCTATCAAAAAATACGGAGCTTATAGAAAACGAAACCAAAGCAATTTCAAACAAATGCAGAACGATATTATTCATCACAGCAGTTTTGCCATCCAAAGCAATTTACTATAATTCAATTGTGAAGACAGTTTAATTATGAACCAATAAAGGTCATCATTCCCAGACTAAATGTGAGAGTACTGTTCAGTGATGAGTAAGGCAATGTCTATCCAGGCTCTTCGTAGGTAGGGTGGGAACACGCCACCTTGTCCTGAGTACATTAACTACCTTCCACAGTGCACATGAAGCACAAACACGCACATGCACATGCACAGGCACACGCACTAACACACCACATCTGGCCCCATCTAGAATACATTAACCCTCCTTATACCCATCAGGCAATGGAGTGTATATCTGCCCATCAGGGGCCTCGTCCAGCTTCTGTGCAGAAGGGAGGCATTTCAGAAGTCATTTGTGGGTTATCTGAGGAAGCTAATAGTGAGGTCCCTAAGGTACAACGTGATCAGCAAGTGGTTATTTCATGCCGGGCATCAATCAGTCAACAGAGGCCCCATTGATGTCCCACTCATTTCAGCCATGTGGCAGACATCTGGCGTTATTGACTCTCACAGGATAACTCACTGCTGTGACTGTACACTCTCACAGGATAACTCACTGCTGTGACTGTACACTCTCACAGGATAACTCACTGCTGTGGACTGTACACTCTCACAGGATAACTCACTGCTGTGACTGTACACTCTCACAGGATAACTCACTGCTGTGACTGTACACTCTCACAGGATAACTCACTGCTGTGACTGTACACTCTCACAGGATAACTCACTGCTGTGACTGTACACTCTCACATGGATAACTCACTGCTGTGACTGTACACTCTCACAGGATAACTCACTGCTGTGACTGTACACTCTCACAGGATAACTCACTGCTGTGACTGTACACTGGAAGTAAAGTGGACAAGACAAGGTAATCAATATTATTTTTTGACTCACTGGTGTAGTTTTCCCTCCAAGTGCCTCTGTTCTCTTTGTGGGAGGCTGGGGGAAAAGTGAGAAGCTTTTTTTGGGCAACACTTTCCAATGCATAAGCATTATTTCAGGGATAATGCAAAGGAGAAGCATTGATTGAGAGTTTATTTGACATAGCCATCTTTCTAGTAATTTGTAGACAAATTATCATGACAGGTTAATTACCTAAGTAAACCACATCGTGAAGTAATATCTCCCTGTAAGTTAGATCTGGCCAGGCTTTCCCAGCGGGGAGGGGGGGTGGAGCGAGAGAGAGAAAGAGAAAGACTGTGTGCCCTCATATCATCAGGGAGCACAGACAGTAATGAGAGCACTGTTTCCATTCATCTCCCGCCTGCACACTCACACGACCTTGACGTCACCAGAGGATTTAGCCTTCATCAGCATAAACACACTGCCAAAAATGATGTCATGCATACTGATGAGGACGAGTCAACAGCTTTAGCGTTGCACTTGGGCCCTCATTAGGATGCCCTGCGGTGATTGGGCCTCACGGTGACCTCTCTCAGCTGTGTCATCCCAGCCCCTCCCACCCCATGGGTTAGTGTGGCAGAGAATCAAATGCAGCAATACCTAGTCCCTGTCAATAGGGATCAGGCTTATTGCTAGGCAGGGTGAGGTGCTGCTGGGTACTAGCCAATACAGACGATTACTCGTCTGTATTACTCGTGTTCTGCTTTATCTAAAATTACAATTGATCAAATGCTTCGAATGGATGACATTTGGGAGATAATTTCCACAGAAAATGTATTTGTGGTGTGAAAAAAAGTCATTAAAAAATGACTATCAATGATGTACAATTAATTATTGTCAACAAATCTCCTGTTCTGAGAAAAAAGTAGCATTTAATGGAAAAGCCCCTCTCTTTGAATCAATATATTTTCCCCTCCGCCATCCTTGTTTTTTTCACACACTCTTCCGGAATATTCTCCTATTATTTTCCTAAATCTCAAAGCTTTTCCATGGATGGAATAGCATGCAGAGACAGCCATGATAAATTATAATAAATTCACAGAACATAGCCACAGCCCATTTTCCTGCTGGCCAGTTTATCCTGAAATTGAATTGATCAATTCAACAATTTCATAGGAGTGAATAGAAAGCCATATATTTTGTGAATTCATATTTAGATAAGAAACTACTGTGATAAATTGAAAAATCACATTCTCTCTTGTCCTCGAGATAACAAATGTATTTAAATAGTCGGGATATTGTGTGACTGAGTGGTTTCAGAGGAAGTGGATATCAAGGGCAAGCCAAGGTAATGACAGATTTCTCTCTGACGCTTACCAGACATTAAGCAGCTATAGCGCCTCCCTTTTAAAACCTTGTAGACTTTTGTATCCCTTCCACCAGCGAACGCATGGTTCTTCTAGCCAGATTCCTCTCCTCTCAAAGTGCCCCCCCCCCTCACATTGATCAACTCTTACTTGTCTTTGGATAAGCTGCTTATCAAATTCACCCTACGAAGATGATCAATGGCCTTTAATTAATACCCTGGACTGAAATGGTATCTATAGGTGGAGGGTATGAAGTGGGTAAAGGTGTGGTGCTCTGCTAGCTGGCTAGGAGATAGTGTTCATATTGAAGTTATACACAAGATCTCAAGGCACAGTAGAAGTAGGGAACTAACCTATTTCCCTGCCTGCCCTACTGGAAATGAAACTCTTTCCTTGATCTCTCAATTTAGCGTGGTTCACAAAAAACTTGAACATTGAAAATTAATCTGGTCTTATCAGTCTATCATGACTTTGGTTCAAAATGTCAATAAATAAGTCCCATCACGTCAATGTGGGTGAAGATATGGAGCATTGGTTAGGTTTTAAGAAAGTGTGTGTGTGTGTGTGAGTGAGTGAGTGAGTGAGTGAGTGAGTGAGTGAGTGAGTGAGTGAGTGAGTGAGTGAGTGAGTGAGTGAGTGAGTGAGTGAGTGAGTGAGTGACGTTGAGTGTGTGGAGTGCGTGATGAGTGAGTGAGTGAGTGGACGTGAGTGACGTGATTGAGTGAGTGAGAGAGAGAGAGAGAGAGAGAGAGAGAGAGAGAGAGAGAGAGAGAGAGAGAGAGAGAGAGAGAGAGAGAGAGAGAGACATAATATTTTATTCATGTTGGGGCAGGTGGTGCAGTATACAGAATTAGAAAGSCCCCTGGCAACAGGGAGGGAGGGAAAGAGCCTCCTCATGCTTCCCCCAAACCACAACTTTTACATTTTACATTTAGAACACACTTTTAGTATGAAGGGAGACTTTCAGGGTGAGAGAAAAGGGGAGGCAGAGATCTCTATCTTACTTCAAAACAACTACCTTATGGTAAGAACAATCTCAAGGAAGTGGAACACTGTAAGTGTGTGGGACATAATCAGTAGTGTATGAATTCTTGTTAGTTGTTATAGACAAGTGCAGTATATCAAAAAGGGAAAGAAATTTACTCCCAACAGGTTCCAATGAGGAATCCATGAGAAGACACAAAATAATATTGCTAGTACTGAGGATACTAGTGAATACTGTGTAATTCGTTTTTGATATCTCCCCCCTGCTTGCATAGAACCTGTACAACATTGATGTGAGTCCTTTAGAAAGGCCGGAGAGTCTGGGAGTGAGGTAGTCAAAGGCCATCTTCGCTATTCTCCACGCTCCCATCGATAAATGTTCATGTCCCACAGCTACATAAAACAGAGCTGATTAACTATCCATGAGGCGTTATTCAGACAGTAAACACAGCCTACAATGTCGTCTACTTACAATGTTGTTTACCCCTGAGATTGCTGTGGTGTTTCTCTGTCTCGTATGGAATGCCTGGGTGTTCTCTTTATCTTTGTAAACAGAAGGGATCTGTGGGATGCTGCTGAAAGGGAGATTTTAGGACTACCCCTCAGAATACTATCACAGCTTTGAGGCACGAGCATCTGCTAGCACCCGATGGTGCATGGATGCCTGGATAAGCATAAACACTGCAGAACAATGTGTCTGTTTCTGCATGAAGAGAGGTCATCATATTCAAAGTTGAAAAACTGTTGACTAAAGTGCCACAGGAAACTATAATTGATCAGTACAATGGCAGCATAACAACATATGATAAGAGATAAAATACAAAATACAAAAATAACACTTTCTTTACATACAACTGTATACACCATTACATAAAACTGTATACACCAAATGCCATCCTAGATTGTAATACCTATGAAATGATCTGATTTCCTACATTTTCCTGCTGATAAATCTGGTCTTTGCTTGAGTTCTTATTTAGGTCTGATGAGATAAGAGACCTATCTGTCTACAACCACCATTGAAGTGTGACTGGMCAGGCAGGCATGCGTCTGTCTGGGCCAGATGATGCGTACAGGTGGCAGCAGGTTAGAATGGCTAATGCACCTTGTAATAGGCCAAATATATAGATGGGGCTTCTGCCGCTCCAGCAATGCTGCACTGTCCGATGAGCTGTGCGAATGGTTCTTTTAGCCAACCTGCCCTGTTTGATCCATCTAAAAATAGATGGGCAGCTGGATAAGGAGGGGGGATGACTTTTGATTTATGCCAGGAACTCACTTGCTCAAGGATGAACCATTTCATGGTTTGGAAGCAAAAATAATTTCATGCTTTGTGAGCCGGGGAATGAATTAAACCTCATTCATGGGTTAGCGGAGAGCGGAGGGAGTCAAACTTGATTAATATCAGGGCAGCAGGGAAAGGTCATTTGTAACCAATTCTGCTGACATAGAAGGTTGAACTCTGGGAAAACCGGACATTAGAAGAAGACCAAGCTCACAGTGTTAACAGTGTTAATGACCCTCTAGCCAGACTGGAAAATTGAAATGTTTAGCTGATTGAGTTGGAATGATTCTAGGTTGAATTCAGGGGACATAGTAAGGGTCAGAGGTCAAGGAACTAGTGATCTCATCTTGACCTCCATCTAAAATCAAAGATAATTGGTTGTGTACACAGATTTGCAGATGTTATCGATTTGCAGATGCTATCGAAATTAATAAATATCAGAACAAGCAATGTCAGAGTCCGGAAAATATACACTGCTGAGTGTACAAAACATTAGGAACAATTTGTCGGGCATGGACTCAAGGTGTCGAAAGTGTTCCACAGGGATGCTGGCCCATCTTAACTCCATTGCATCCCACAGRTGTGTCAAGTTGTCTGGATGTACTTTGGGTGGTGGACCATTCTTGATACAGATGGGAAACGGTTGAGCGTGAAAAAAACTGCAGCYTTGCAGTTCTTGACACAAACCGGTGCACCTGGCACCTACTACCATACCCCGTTCAAAGGCACTTAAACCTTTTGTCTTGCCCATTCACCCTCTGAATAGCTTTCACCTGGATTCACCTGGTCAGTCTATGTCATGGAAAGACCAGGTGTTCTCAATATTTTGTACACTCAGTGTATATATATATATATATACTGTATATGCATATATATGCAGTTGAATTCAGAGGTTTACATACACTTAGGTTGGAGTCATTAAAACTTGTTTTTCAACCACTCTACAAATGTCTTGTTAACAAACTATAGTTCTGGCAAATCGGTTAGAACACATACCTTGTGCATGTCACAAGTAATTTTTCCTACAATTGTTTACAGACAGATTATTCCACTTATAATTCACTGTATCACAATTACAGTGGGTCAGACGTTTACGTACACTAAGTTGACTGTGCCTTTAAACAGCTTGGAAAATTCCAGAAAAGTATGTCATGGCTTTAGAAGCTTCTGATAGGCTAATTGACATCATTTGAGTCAATTGAAGGTGTACCTGTGGATGTATTTCAGGGCCTACCTTCAAACTCAGTGCCTCTTTGCTTGACATCATGGMAAAATCAAAAGAAATCAGCCAAGACCTCAGGAAAAAAAAAWTTGACCTCCACAAGTCTGGTTCATCCTTGGGAGCAATTTCCAAACGCCTGAAGGTACCACTTTTATCTGTACAAACAATAGTACGCAAGTATAAACACCATGGGACCAAACAGCTGTCCTAACGCTCAGGAAGGAGATGCATTCTGTTTCCTAGAGATAAACGTACTTTGTTGCGAAAAGTGCAAATCAATCCCAGAACAACAGCAAAGGACCTTGTGAAGATGCTGGAGGAAACAGGTACAAAAGCATCTATATCCACAGTAAAACGAGTCCTATATCAACATAACCTGAAAGGCCGCTCAGCAAAGAAGAAGCCACTGCTCCAAAATCGCAAAAAAAAGCCAGACTACAGTTTGTGACTGCACATGGAGACAAAGATTGTACTTTTTGGAGAAATGTCCTCTGGTCTGATGAAACAAAAATAGAACTGTTTGGCCATAATGACCATCGTTATGTTTGGAGGAAAAAGGGGGAGGCTTGCAATCCGAAGAACACCATCCCAACCGTGAAGCACGGGGGTGGCAGCATCATGTTGTGGGGGTGCTTTTCTGCAAGAGGGACTAGTGCACTTCACAAAATAGATGGCATCATGAGGCGGGAAATTATGTGGATATATTGAGCAACATGTCAAGACATAAGTCAGGAAGTTAAAACTTGGTCGCAAATTGGGTCTTTCGAAATGCTTCCAAAGTTGTGTTAAAATGGCTTAAGGACAACAAAGTCAAGGTATTGGAGTGGCCATCACAAAGCCCTGACCTCAATCCTATAGAACATTTGTGGGCAGAACTGAAAAAGCTTGTGTGCGAGCAAGAAGGCCTACAAACCTGACTCAGTTACACCAGCTCTGTCAGGAGGAATGGGCCAAAATTCACCCAACTTATTGTGGGAAGCWTGTGGAAGGCTAKCCGAAARGTTTGACCCAAGTTAAACAYTTTAAAGGCAATGCTACCAAATACTAATTGAGTGTATGTAAACTTCTGACCCACTGGGAATGTGATGAAAGAAATAAAAGCTGAAATAAATCATTCTCTCTACTATTATTCTGACATTTCACATTCTTAAAATAAAGTGGTGATCCTAACTGACCTAAGACAGGAATTTTTACTAGGATTAAATGTCAAGAACTGTGAAAAACTGAGTTTAAATGTATTTGGCTAAGGTGTATGTAAACTTCCGACTTCAACTATATACTGTATATTTGTTTACTTTGAAGAATCTCAAATATAAGTATATTTTGGTCTGTTTAATACTTTTTTGGCTACTACATGATTCCATATGTGTTTTTTCATAGTTTTGATGTCTTCACTATTATTCTACAATGTAGAAAATAGTAGAAAATAAAGAAAAACCCTTGAATGAGTAGGTGTGTCCAGACCTTTCACTGGTACTATATATAGACATTATAATGGTGTGTTTAGACAGTATGGACAGTATATGAATAGAAAAGTATGTACAGCAGTGGAGGATCCTCAGAGGAGGAAGGGGAGGACCATCCTCCTCAGTGATTTTTGAAAAAATCTGAACTGTAAAATATTTTAAAAGTGATCCCTTTGTAAATAAAACTATACGAAATATATTAATGTCACCAAATAATTTATTAAAACACACTGTTTTGCAATTAAGGTTTTCAGTAGCTTCAACAGCACTCTAGGGTAGCACCATGGTGTAGCCGACAGATAGCTTCCATCCTCCTCTGGGTACATTGCCTTCACTACATTACCTAGGAGGATCATGGTTCTCACCCCCTTCCATAGACTTGAACAATAATTATGACAACTTCTGGAGGATGTCCTCCAACCTATCAGAGCTCTTGCGGCATGAACTAACATGTTGTCCACCCAATCAAAGGGTCAGAAAATGAATATAGAACTGAAAGCATAAGTTACAGCTAGCTAGCACTGCAATGCATAACATGTGGTGTGCAGTTGTCTCTAAGAGAGAGAAAGACAATAGTTGAACAGTTTTGAACAAATTAATTTCTTCCAAAATGAAGGTGAAGCAAGAGAGCGATAGAGAGAGAGGAGTTTTATCATGTTGTTTCACATTCAGTTTCACTTACTTAACTAGCAAATGCCGCTAGCTAGTTTAGCCTACTGAAACACTCTGCTCAAACAGAGGGATGCTATGTTAGCCAACTGGCTATGATTATCCAACACAACACTAGAACTCTTCCAAGTTAAGGTAAGATTTTGGTTTGACAAATGTATTGCCACCGGGGCCCGCCGGTGTAAATGCTAAACTGCTTACTGACTGTACACTGTAACGTTACTCTATGATTGTAGCGGGTTTATTAATATGTTAGTTCTATTAGCTACGTTGACTATGATGTTACTTTAGTTATTTTGCAGCAACCTCATGATGGGTATATGGAAAATGTGAGTATCATGTAGTAGCCTAAACCTATCGCTGTTACATTGAAGTGGGCGAATGGAATATGAATGACAGTCATCTAATATCCTGTAATATAAAAAAGGCCTTGCTCATAAAAAAAAATCATCCTCCCTCATCTTAAACGGTACCGACCACCACTGGTGTACAGCAGTACTTATATAAAATGAGCCTTGTTTAGAATACAGTATATACATATAAAGACAGTATAAAAACATTATGTAAACATGATTATATACATAGGACAGCAGTCTCTAAGGTGCAGGTAGTGTACCGGGTGGTAGCCGCTTAGTAACAGCGACTAATGTTCAAATCAAAATCAAATCAAATTTTATTTGTCACATGCGCCAAATACAATAGGTGTAGATCTTACAGTGAAATGCTTACTTACATGCCCTAACCAACAATGCAGTTTAAAAAATATATTTWAAAAAAATACCTTAAAAAAAAAAAAGAGGTAAAAGTTACAAATAATTAAAGAGCAGCAGTAAAATAACATAGCGAGGCTATATACAGGGGGTACCGGTACAGAGTCAATGTACGGGGGCACCGGTTAGTTGAGGTAATTGAGATCATATGTACATGTAGGTAGAGTTATTAAAGTGACTATGCATAGATAATAACATAGAGTAGCAGCAGTGTAAAATAGAGGGGAGGGGGTGGGGGGCAATGCAAATAGTCATTTGATTAGAAGTTCAGGAGTCTTATGGTTTGGGGGTAGAAGCTGTTTAGAAGCCTCTTGGACCTAGACTTGGCGCTCCGGTACCGCTTGCCATGCGGTAGCAGAGAGAGCAATACTGGGCGGAAGCCGGCTAGTGATTATTGTTTAACAGTCTGATGGTCTGGTGATAAAAGCTGTTAATCAGTCCAGTGTGTATGCACCTGTACTGTCTCCGCCTTCTAGATGGTAGCCCCATTGCTCGGTATCTGTGGGGTACCCCCTGCTTGTCATTCATGTTGATAGTTGGGAGCTTTCATCACTCACCTCTCTACATGTCAAAGCATCGCAGGGTGTAGAAAAAATATGCTGTCATCACCCATGAGCCTTTGTTACATGAGAGTAGGCTACAACATGGATAAAATATCTTAAGTACATTTACATTTTAGTCATTTAGCAGACACTCTTATAGTAGAGTGCATACATTTTTATTACATTTTTTTACATACTGAGACAAGGATATCCCTACCGGCCAAACCCTCCCTACCGGCCAAACCCTCCCTAACCCCAGTATTTCTTCTCAGTTTAAGACATCTAGGTTATACATTAATAGACACTGTTCCTCTTTGAATTCTCAACGGGCTGCATGATTCATAATCACAATCTCTAAACGGCGCTAAATGTTCCCTCCGACCTAAAATAGTCAAGTCACCCAAGGTCACTCCTTCTCATGCCTAAAAAATGAGGGCTACTCAGAGAGGGCTGAAATAGTTCAACTTTGGTGTGTGACAGATTTGTCCACCTTGTTATCTGCTAATGGGAAGCCTAATTGGTCCCACCTGTTTGTCCTCTGCCTGGTCTCCTCCTCAGAACATTGCATAGCCATAGATATATTATTCTCTCACCAAACAACTATTAGCCCATTAGTTAGCCTGATTAGCTAGTCTACTTCTCAAAGCAGCACGTAAAACCATTCCAAACGGATTAGCCAGATGGTTTACTATGGCTATGACCAGGTTACCTTCATCATAAGGTAAGAACACTCATGTAACCACTACCTTTCTAACTACACTGCTCCCTCTACTGTAAGTGTGAATTGTTTGTATTTAAAGTTTAGCATCCATTAGAACAGCACGTTAGCTAACTGTAGATGCAGCTAAGATGTGAAAGAGCGAAGTAGCAACATAATATTAGCTCTCTGGAAATGTGGTGTATAAAGAGAAAGCCTTAAGTGCTGTCAGAGGCCCAAGGCGGGCACTCATCCAGCCAGCACTCTCTCCCTACACAGCAATCAATTCACACATTTGACATTTATGGCCACATGAACCTTCCCCATTTAATACCGTCTTAAATAGCATAACCATGCTTTCAGAAGCAGCAGCGACCAATTCATGCATTTTTTTTAAATATAAAAATATAGCTTTTGTCTCTCTGTTTTAGGACCATTTAGGAAGTGAAATGCTTTTCTCTCCTCAGTCTCAGAGGTACTTTACAGCAACCTTCTGTTCTCTCTGGGAGGCCCCTCATCCCCCTTCCTACATTCCTCTCTCCCCCTCTATCTCCCCTCCTTTCCCCCTCTCTCCCCTCCTTCCTCTCTCCCCTTCTCTCTTCTCTCCCCCCCCCAGGTCGCCAGGTGAAATAATGGGCAAGATTGTTCCCACCCCAAATTTGTCAGTAGTTTACCCAAAATAAAGGAAGCGATAGCAATTAATTAGATACATCAAAAATGCAAATGAATCATCATAATCCATTTCGACGTGACCTCCTTTTTTGTCTCACATCACCAACACAATTAAAACAGAAGTAGGAGGATTATCAGACAGCAAAGCCACATGAGCAACTTCCTACATGAGGGAGCTAACATTGACTCCACAATGCCTCCATATAAATTATTTATTAGAAAGAAACAAGCAATGCAACTCACTTTGTTGTGTACTGCTGTCTCCCAGGAAAGATTCTCTATCTGGGAAACTGATCTAATATTGTAAAACTATGCACAGCACAAAAGCACATTGATTCAATCAGCATGATCGGTTCTGATTGAATTATTCCCAACAACTTTTGGTGTAAGCAAACTTGTATGGAAATGATGCTATGGCTGTGCATTAGTGTTTCTTCTGTGASGGATGTAACTTGATTGTGACACTGTCTGTGTGGGAGCACAGCCGTACCTGTTCCAAGGTGAAGGATGTACAGATGTAGGATCTTAATTTGAACACCCTGTGGCATGAGAAGTTTCCTGCAATGCAGGAGAATTAAAAATGTTGTGTATTTGTGACCAGTTTCAGGAAGCTAGGCATATGTCGCAAATCACTGCTTCACAGGAGAAGCATTTGAATGTTTTTTTTTAATGCGTTTTTGGCAGAAATGCCTTCTGGAACGTGTGAACTTTCATGTGCCTTAATAACAAACTTGTATTCCATCTGCAAATACGAATACAATTGTTAAATTACAAGCCTAGTTGGTTGAGCCATGGAAAAAGACAGGATTCTTCCCTCRAGCCATGATTGGCTGAGATAATGGATGGGCAGGATCAGTCGAGATGAGTTCAGATTGGTCTGCCATGTAGCACGCATCTGTCTATAACATGAGCTACTCAGTATGTGTAGGTAATCCTTGCTACCAAGGCTTTTTTGAAAGATATAACGTTAGCTYTGGAAAACTGTAAATGTGTTGCTACTGCTCTCAACAACATTGCTGCCCTGAATTTAGCAGGTGCTATCGACAAAGATTTAGTGGGAAAAGGTTGTGATAGACTACTTTCTGCACATGGTGTGAACCAGAGTGACTTGATTAAATGGGCCAAACAAGCTGTAGCTACAAACAAAACGGAAAAGACACAGGACGTCTTTCACCGTGAAGCATTCATCCATGTATATGGGTAAGAGTCTAGCTACATTTTCAGATATCATACGTTTCTAATTTTATCAGAAAGTTGTTTTCATTGCAAGTTAAAGAGTACTGTTAGCTAGCTAGTGAACATTAGCTTGCTGGCTCGCGAGCTAACGTTACGTGTATGATCTGTGTAGTAATATTATTCGTATCTCAGAAATCCATTTGCATTGCTAGTTATAGCCTATGTTATCTAGCTAGCTAACATTGAACCTAGTTGGTTAGCTTTAGCTACCTGCAGATTCATACTGCAGCATTTCATGCATGGTGGCTAGCTATGACAATCTGTTTGTACTGTATGATTTGGGATTATGGTTCATTYTTTACCTAGCTAGCTACATGTCTAAACCAAAGACTCCACTTCACCAGATGATTACATGACCCATCAAGTTAGCCAGGTGTGTCTGGGGGTGATTACGGCCATATATTGTATTAGCTAGATGTGGCTGGGGGGTGGTTAAAGCATTTCTTTCACATGACCCATCAAGTAAGACAAGTGTGTCTGGGTAAGCATCATCTAATAATTATTAAATATTTATACAACATTTTTATCTGGGGATACAAGTTTATCAACTTCCAAAGCAGAATTACTTCCCCATTGTTCATCAACTGCAGTGTATGATGTACCATTTTGTAGCTCTGAGTCTCTACTTTTATCCAACGTAAAAATCACAATTTCAAATTTTGCATCATGGCACCGAATCGAGGTGGTCGGTCACATTTGAGGTTTAAAAAGGCTTCTGAAGTATGTCATTTCCACTTTGAAATTTCAGAATGTATTTCCCCTTACAAAAATGTATCAACCCCTACAAACATTTCCATTAATTATCATATTTCCTGTTGCTAGAGGATGGTTTTTCTCCTGTAGCAAACTGTCTCAAATTAAGATCCTACATTTGAGTGGCAGAACACAAGCTGATTGTTAGGCCTACTCAGCTCTCCTAACTTCCTGAACTCTCTCTGGAAATTATCGTTTGTGAAAAGCATCCCACATCCTGTGTTTCAATTAACATGTTATTTGCCAATCAGCATGGCCATGACTATGAGCTGGGAGGTGAGTTGGGAGCAGCCATTATGCTCTTGAGGAGAGTGGATCAGCTGAGGCACCGCTTAGGTGTATGCTAAGCTGTTTAGAATCTGCAGAGAGGGGCTACCTGCTGAGAAGCTCAGGAGCAATGTTTTTCCTGTCTCTTTTTTCTAAGTTCTTCTACAGGGATTTCATCAACKCAGACGGAGGGATAAAAACAATGAAGGAGGAGGAGAGAATCCCTACTGCTGTGATGGAGGGAATAAAAGAGGGGTGTCTGGAAAAAGAGAGGGGGAAAGCTGTCGTCAGGGGGACCAGATAAAGGCTTGCCAAGAGGAGTCCTTGAAGATTCTATTGTCTTTCATGGTAGCTGTCCATGGTTCTGAAACAACTAAATAAACCTACCTCACCAAAGAAACCACACTATCTATTTATATCAAACAGAATTCAAGCTAGAGCCTGGAATATTGTAACATTATCCTATAAAAAGGGAAGCATCTGTGATTTGATTGGAGCTATCKATTGCATGTCTCCGAGGGTATTTTWAAAAATCATGTAGTAGAAATGAAGGACTTCAATGACAGCGTTCAGGCATCCATTCACACGTTATCGACGCCTACGGTGACAGGATATGTTCTGGGGTTGCAATCAAACCTGTCATAGTTCAGTTTGTTTGATTTCTTTTCTGCTCCACCTATTACAATCTCAGGTTGTGAAATATGCTACTTGAATTATGCAGCCTCGGCAGTCAGATCATTTGCATTTAGGCAGCATCTCAGCTGAAACTAAAATTAGCCGTAGCAAAGAGGCCTGGAAAGCTAGCAGCTAATTGCATCACTGCTGCAAGAAGGAGTGATAATGCTGCTGCAGAGAGAGAGAGTGGGGGGGAGTAAGAGGAAGAGAGCGAGAGAGAGGGGGGGGGTGGAGGGAGATGGAGGGAGAGAGAGAAGGAGAGTGGCGAGAGCGAGAGAGGAGAGGGGGAGAGAGAGGGATAGAGAAAGTATTTTCCCAGCTTCTCTGTTTGATTTATGTAAATGAATTAGATGTTTTGTCAAAGGAAACCTTCTCCTCCTTCCAGAGTCAGTCAGGCGATCAGTTAGCACCAAGTCTCTCAACCGTGAGGTGGTTCAACGGATCAGCTAACTTCGATTATTATCACCGGTTCTCTCCTGCAAAGACCAGAGTAGAGATCTAATTATTTCCATGAATATAACGTGTCAAGTCATGACCATGTCTGCCACGCCACCACCTCGAACTGGAGGTCCTGACGACAATAGATCATATGAGACTAGACTAGAATCACGAGATAGGCCTTAGGCGGGATGTACTGTAGGGAATCTTAATGCCAATTTAAATTGCCCTGGGATATTTGAATGGACATCAATAGAATGATGTGTGTGTGTGTGTGTGTGTGTGTGTGTGTGTGTGTGTGTGTGTGTGTGTGTGTGTGGCCGTCTGCCGTGAGTTATTTTCCCCTCTTGTTCAGTAAAGACTTTATTTTTTATAACTGCCTACATGTCAATGTGTCAAGGAACAGCAACCTTGGGGAAAGTAGGCAATCTTAGTGGGTATTGTCCTTTAGCTCCCTGCAGGGGCTTTCCACAGCTGCCTGGTGCCCTTACTAAGACTCACTCTCACCATCTATTTCAGTAAAATCAGGGCAGATTTTTTTCCACACACAACATGTCTGCGGTACTGTAAATTGAGCAAGTTATGGGCTTTGGAAATGGTAGTGAAAGGACTTTATAATAACTATTGATGCGCCTATAATTTAAACAACCTATTGTGATGTTTGATACTATATTGAGTTACACAAGAATCTTACACAATATAACARTGATAGAACCAGTTAGTAGCGGTTGAATGCAGGTAATAAAACCAACAGAATCCACATGTTTTGATTGGCCTGCCATCTTTATCCCTCTAACAAAACAGRGACCAATTTAAAGTGCTGTCTTGCTGTTTGATTGCTTGTCATGGATGTTCTTTCCATCACTTTTTTTAATCAGATCCAAATTTGAAACAAATCATCAAATAGTGTATGACTGGCAGCTAAGTCCGTGTACTGTCACTAGTAGTACGTCTTCTTGAATAGAAACTTGCACTTTGTTTGTCTAAATATAGACTCTGATGTGTTGTAGCGGATCACAATGTGAAGATGATTATTTTCAGAAAGCGATTATTCTGTACTGCCTAAGATGTGTAATGGAAGATAGGTGACAACTAATGGATATACTGTAGAATTTACCAATAGTGCCTGGCACAAGTACAGTAACAATTGAACGGTGTCCATCTATAAGGGGCTAAGCAAACCTGCAAACTCTCCTCTTATTCATAATCATTACTCTCCTTTGATAGATGTCCACCAGAATCAGAGACATTGCGTTAAGCCATTTTCCCCCAAGACAATGACTCTCCCCCTGTCTGACACAAAACATTGAGGAGATGGATTTGGGTAATGGCCCAGCAACAGCCTGGTTGTCAAGCTGCTTCACACCACTGAGAGCAGGGAATACCCCAACCAGGCACCAGGCCTGGACCAGAACCACGGGGCTGTACCTCCCTGGGCTTGCTCAGCACCACATCACACCTCAATGGTGGATGACCAGGGGTCAACGTTGAAGGCAGAGGAACACGTAAGACTGATGATTGATGATTTCCATGGCCTCATAGCAGAGCTGGAGCCCTACTCAGGAAGGTGACAGGGTGTGGAGAGACTTCAGAAGAGAGTGTCGACTAAAGGGCCAGGAGTTCATCGGTTTCTTGGCAAATGCTAGTCGGTCTAGCTCTAGAACTGTCAGTATACCCAGAGATGTAGACCCAGAGATGGACATCGAAGAGGCAAACAGTGTATTTTGTGCATGTAGAATGTACATATTCTGGTATATATGATTATGTTTTCTTATTAAGTCAAGAGCATGAAAGCTGCCACGTTCACAAAGACATTGTCCGGATGGATGATAAAATATCTGACGTTGTCCTTTTACCAATCTTTAAACATCAGTCTGCCATGTGAGGTTAAATGAATTCCTTCATGTCTCGGGGCTATCTACTGAGGTGTGTTCCATCACCTCCTTGCTCTTGTTTGCGTTTCAAGCTAGCCCAGCATTCTTCAGTGTGTGTGTGTCTGTGTTTMTATTTGACATATGTATTTCTCTGTGAATGTGCGTGCCTGCATGCTTGTGTGTCTATTATTGAGCTCTCTCTCTACGCTCTCTATGAACTCTGCCCAGGAGATATTTTGCAGTCAGTCCTTATTGAGAATGAGAATGAGTGCAATTACAGGATCTGTCCATCAGTTGGCCTGCCCGTTTTCTGGGGCCTGTGTTGTTGCAGCCAATCACAGTGACAGTCAGAGTGGATTTGTCTATCCCAAGTTGGCGTGATTGATCAACCGGCTCGTGACCAGACCATCTTCTAGCGCGACCATCTTCTAGAAACTTCTTGTAGCTTTGGCGGTGACCCTCTCTGTCAATACACACGTATGTACACACACACACACACACACACACACACACACACACACACACACACGTGTGTGCGTACATACGTGTGTATTGACAGAGAGGGTCACCGCCAAAGCTACAAGAAGTTTCTCTCGCACCAAAGGGCTGTTTATCTCCATTGAACTGTGAAGTGCAGCAATGTATTTTTACTGTGGGGTCTCCTTCTCCACACTGCTCTAGCATTCTGTGGACTTTTTTATAATGACTATAGTAAATGTAAAGTGTGCTTTCATGTTGTGGCTGGGGATATCAC
Organism: Salvelinus sp. IW2-2015; assembly: GCF_002910315.2. Lineage (NCBI taxonomy): Eukaryota > Metazoa > Chordata > Actinopteri > Salmoniformes > Salmonidae > Salvelinus > Salvelinus sp. IW2-2015. The sequence goes on along the minus strand of NC_036854.1, from coordinate 10,030,912 downwards.
AGACAGTTATTTGTAAACCATTAAATATAATTTCAATGTACTGTGATATAAGTTATTTATCGCTGTGCCCTTGTCTTTGAGGACTAGCTACCATGATTTGTATAGTTTCCCTTTTCTTTTCCTCTGAGAGTTGAAAGTTTGAGTTTGTGATGTGGTTTTACTGCCAAACGGAGACCCAGCATTATCAAATCAATAGCCTCTGAGAAACAACATCTCACCCGAGACAACTGCATTATTCAAGTAAAAGCAGTCTATTACTCTTCAGAGAGAGAGAGAGAGAGCGAGAGAGAGAGCGAGAGAGAGAGAGCGAGAAAGAGAGAGAGAGAGCAAGAGAGAGAGAACGAGAGAGAGATGGCTTTATTACAGTTTTCCCAAATTGTTTACATACTACAACTGGCCCGTGGGGCACAATGACCCAAACCTGTATCTCATTTAGCAGAACCATACAGCAAATCTGCAATACTACTGGCACATGTTTTGTTTGACACTTTACACTGCTTTGCAGTTATATAACAATCATTTGGCAAAACACAACACACAATTCCATACCTTTGGCACAACCTCCAACTAAAATATATTGTGTGAAAATGAAAAGCAACAAACGCAACAATTGGTCAATTACCAATTGATCACTTTCACACTTTAAATGTGCAAACACTAGTTGCGTAAATGTTCACTTTGCAATCAGACCTCCGGTATGGATAAAAAGGCCGCAGGTGAGAACTCCTGTGTTTGGAGAACAATGGAAGCAAACTTGGCAGAGAGAGGTAGAGGTGGGGGTAGAGGTGGAGTTAGAGGTAGAGGTGGTGATGGAGGAAGACCTAGAACAAGGAGTGTAATCTCTGATGAAATGTGCGTGACTGTGGTGGACCATGTGGTCAACCATGGTTTGACCTTGAGAGAGGCTGGGCAGAGAGTGCAGCCCAATCTGAGCCGCTTCATCGTAGCATCCATCATCCAGACATTCAGAAATGAGAATAGATATGTACTGCAGACATTGGACCGCTGTACTACTTTTACTACTTGACAGTAGTACAACATAAAGCACAGTAAAGACGGTAGATTCCAATACATACTGAAAGGGGAAACAAAGTAAATGGTTCATGTATTACTGTATGTATTAAATTGGGAGCTATACTACCTCGTATCATGTATGCTGTATTACTGTAATGTTTACTGTACTGTATGTTATTTTGTTTTTGTAGAACTGAAAGACGACCAACACATACATGGTGGTAGAATGCATCTATTTATAGACAAACAGGAGGCTGTCATTGGGCAAATGGTAGTTGAAAATAATGCCATAAGACTGTGGGGAAATCCAACAACATATTATTTAAAACCCTGCCATCTTCCTTAACATCAGAGTGAGCTTATCAACCATAGCGCGCATCCTTAAGAAACACCATCTCCGGATGAAGCAAATCTACAGAGTTCCATTTGAAAGGAATTCCCAAAAATGTAAGGATAAACGGTGCGAATATGTGCAAGTAAGTAATGAACTAGTATTACACTCTTGAAACATTAGAGACTCATTGATGTAGCCAGTGAACTTTACTATACAGCAATTACAGTATTTACTGTAATTTCAGAGAATCATCCCCCAGGAACTCATATTACGAGATGAGGCTGGATTCAATTTAGCGAAGACGAGGAGGAGAGGAAGGAACATCATTGGTCAATGATTGAGGTACCTCATCATTGAGGTACCTGGTCAGCACGGGGGAAATGTCTCAATATGCGCAGCAATGAGCCACAATGGGGTCCTCCACCGCCATACCACTCTTGGACCATAAAACACTGCCATCTCCTGAATTTCCTGAACACCTTACATGGCAGTATGGTGGTGMAAGGTGTATGATCGCAAACCCCATGAACGTATGGCCCTTCTCCAGGCAATGGAGGAGGCCTGTGGTGACAATTCAGCAGAGTTCTGTCAAGGGTGGATGCATCATGCCAGAAGATATTTTCCCTGCTGTCTTGCCAAGGAGAATATCGCCTGTGATGTTGAAAGCTGTGGCCTGACCAAAACAACAGACATGACTGATTTTGTTTTCACAATGGAGAATTTGTTTCATGACTTAAGATTTAGATTTGACTGTATTTTGACAGTTTCTTTATTTATTACGTACAATTGATCTAACATACAGTACAGTAGTACAAATAGACCTATTTTTCTTCCTTTGCATATGCAAAATGGCACTGAAGAGGATGGCTGCCGTTTTACGGGCTCCTAACCAACTGTGTATTTGTTCGTTTTTTTGCATTGTTTGTAACTTATTTTTTGAACTAATGTTGTTCATAATGTTGCTGCTACCATCACTTATGACCAAAAATAACTTCTGGACATCAGAACAGCGATTACTCACCTCGAACTGGACAACTATTTCTTCTTTAATGAGTCCGACATGAAGGATGTACTGCTTTCTCGGGAACTGGCCCAAATCCCTGTCATTTGCCTGAGGAAAAGACGGAGAAAAAGGGGGCGGAGGTCGGGCTGCCATCTGAGCATTCGTAGGTGAGGGAGTAAACCTCCACTACCCTCTGTTCTATTAGCCAACGTGCAATCACTGAAAAACAAAGTGGATGATATACAATCAAGACTATCCTACCAACTAGAGGTTAAAAACTGTAATATCTTGTGTTTCACCGAGTCGTGGCTGAACGACGACACGGACAATATAGAGCTGCCYGGATTGTCCATGCATCAGCAGGACAGAGAAGCTACGTCTGGTAAGACGAGGGGTGGGTGTGTGTCTATTTGTCAATAACAGCTGGTGCGCAATGTCTAATATTAAAGAAGTCTCGAAGTATTGCTCGCCTGAGGTGGAGTACCTTATGATAAGCTGTAGACCACACTATCTACCAAGAGAGTTTTCATCTATATTATTCGTAGCCGTCTATTTATCACCACAAACCGATGCTGGCACTAAGGCCGCACTCATCAAGCTGTATAAGGCCATAAGCAAATAAGAAAATGCTCATCCAGAAGCGGTGGTCCTAGTGGCCGGGGACTTAATTAGGGCTAGGTGTCCCATCAGCGGGACCAGCACAGGCTTCATAAAATCACAAATAGCGATTTAAATAATCACTTACTTTTTGAAAATCTTCCTCTGATTTGCAATCCCAAGGGTCCCAGCTACAACATGCATGGTCGTTTTGTTAGATAAAATCCTTCTTTATATCCAAAAAAGTCTGGTTAGTTGGCGCCATCGATTTGAGTTCAACATGCAGACAAAGGAATCCAAAAAGCGAATGCTAAACTTTGTTAAAACAAGTCAAACTATGTTTCTATTTAATCCTCAGGTACCCTAAAATGTAATTAAACTATAATATTTCATACGGAAAGAAGTATGTTCAATAGAAAGTAAAATTAACAAGAGCGCCCACAGACTGATTTCCAACTGTGACTCCCTGTACCAAAACTGAAAATTCTTCCTCGTTTTGGAAGAAACAAGCCTGAAACCTTGAACAAAGACTGTTGACATCTAGTGGAAGCCATAGGAATTGCAATCTTGGAGCTGGAATTGCAAAGGACCCATAGCTTTCCATTGTAAGAGCATGGGATCTCAAAACATGTATATTTCTGGTTGGTTTTTCTTTGGATTTTCTTCTACCATATTAATTGTGTTATAGTCTCATACATGATTTTAACATTTCTACAAACTTCAAAGTGTTTTCTATCCAATGCTACCAATTATTTGCATATCCTAGCTTCTGGGCCTGAGTAACAGGCAGTTTACTTTTTTCACGTCAGTCAGGTGAAATTCTGAACAAAGGACCCTAGCCCTATTATTTTAAATGCAGGCAAACTTAAATCCGTTTTACCTAATTTCTACCAGCATGTCACGTGCAACCAGTGGAAAAAAACTTAAGACCACCTGTCCTCCACACAAAGAGGCACATACAAAATTCTTCCTCGCCTGCCATTTGGCAAATCTGACCATAATTCTATCCTCCTGATTCCTGCTTACAAGCAAAAACTAAAGCAGGAAGTAGCAGTGACTCGCGCAATACGGAAGTGGTCAAAAGATGCGGATGCTATGCTACAGGACTGTTTTGCTAGCACAGACTGGAATATGTTCCGGGATTCATCCAATGGCATTGAGGAGTATACCACCTCAGTCATCGGCTTCATCAATGAGTGCATCGACGATGTCATCCCCACAGTGACCATATGTACATACCCCAACAAGAAGCAATGGATTATAGGCAACATCCACATCGAGCTAAAGGCTAGAGCTGCCACTTTTAAGGAGCGGGACACTAACCTGGAAACATATAAGAAATCCCACTATGCCCTCAGACAAATTATCAAACAGGCAAAGCGTCAATACAGGATGAAGATTGAATACACCGGCTCTGACACTCGTTGGATGTGGCAGGGCTTGAAAACTATTACGGACTACAAAGGGAAACCCAGCCGCGAGCTGCCCAGTGACGCGAACCTACCAGATGAGCTAAATGATTACCGCCCCATAGCAGTCACGTCGGTAGCCATGAAGTGCTTTGAAAGGCTGGTCATGGATCACATCAACAGCATCATCCCGGATACCCTAGACCCACTCCAATTCGCATATGGCCCCAACAGATCCACAGACGACGCAATCTCAATCGCACTCCACACTGCCCTTTCCCACCTGGGTAAAAGGAACACCAATGTGAGAATGTTGTTCATTGACTACAGCTCAGCGTTCAATGCCATAGTGCTCACAAAGCTCATCACTAAGGCCCCTGGGACTAAACACCTCCCTCCGCAACTGGATCCTGGACTTCCTGACGGGCCACCCCTAGGTGGTAAGGGTAGGCAACAACACATCTGCCACACTGATCCTCAACCCTGAGGCACCTCAGGGATGCGTACTTAGTCCCCTCCTGTACTCCCTGTTCACCCACAACTGCGTGGCCAAACACGACTGCAACAACATCATTACGTTTGCTGACGACACAACAGTGGTAGGCCTGATTACCGACAACGATGAGACAGCCTATGGGGAGGAGGTCAGAGACCTGGTAGTGTGATGCCAGGACAACAACCTCTCCCTCAATGTGAGTAAAACAAAGAGGCTGATCTTTGTTTTATGAAAAGGCAGGCCGAACAGGCCCTCATTAATATCTACGGGCTGTAGAGGAGCGAGTCGCTTTAAGTTCCTTGGCGTCCACATCACCAACGAACTATCATGGTCCAAACACACCAAGACAGCCGTGAAGAGGGCACGATAAACCTTTTCCCACTCAGGAAACTGAAAAGATTTGGTATGGTTCCCCAGATCCTCAAAAAGTCCTACAGCTGCACCATCGAGAGCATCCTGACCGGTTGCATCACTGCCTGGTATGGCAACTGCTCGGCAGCTGACTGTAAGGCGCTACAGAGGGTAGTGCATACGGCCCAGTACATCACTGGGGCCAAGCTTCCTGTCATCCAGGATTTATAAACTAGGCGGTGTCAAAGGAAAGCCCAAAAAATTGTCACCGACTCCAGTCACCCATGTCAAAGACTGTTCTCTCTAGGACCATAAGGCTCCTTTTAACAGCTTCTACCCTCAAGCCATAAGACTGCTGAACAATTAATCAAATGGCCACCTGGACTATTTACATTGACACCGCTCTCCCCTCATTTGTTTTTACACTGCTGCTACTCACTGTTTATTATCAATGCATAGTCACTTTACCCCTACATACATGTACAAATTACCTCGACTAACTTGTACCCCCTCACATTGACTCGGTACCGATACCCCCTGTATATAGCCTCGTTATTTTATTGTGCTGCTTTTTTATAATTTTTTATTTTGGTTTATTTGGTAAATATTTCCTTAACTCTTTCTTGAACTACATTGTTTGTTAAGGGCTTGTAAGTAAGCATTTCACAGTAAGATCTACACCTGTTGTATTCGGCGCATGTGACAAATAAAGTTGGATTTGATTTTAAATATATTTACTGTATGTTTGTATTTTTATTTCCGTAAGACCGACAGTTATTTGCTTGACAATTACAGGCTGACAAAATGTTGTGACCGTCACAGCCCTATGAGTGTCTCAATTGTTTGCAGAGTTTCATTTCGAGCAGGAGTACATGATTTTGATTGCTGTGTTTCATTTTGCAAGATGTCTGTGGGGTTTGGGGAAACTGTTTTGTGTTTTGAGTACCTGAGATGTAGTTTCAGCAAAAGTGTGTTAACAACTGTAATGACCAGGAGGAACAGTTCTAATTCCACCAGGTATCATCACTCCACATTATGTGGTGGAAGCATTACCTGCTGCCTTCCCCACACAATAACGGTCATTGTGGGACTGAAACCACTCTCATCTCTCTCTGTGGTATTTCAATATGAGAGAGGAATCTCAACCATTAACTGCCCCCTCCCTTTCCATACCTGAGCCCTGTACTACGTACGTGGTTTGAGGAGTTAGCGATGTAACTTTGGTCAACTCTGAGTTCAACTCGGGATAACCGGTACCATGAAAGTGACTCACCTTTTAGAGAGGCACATTTCTATGGCTACGAATCTGGCAGAACTAACCTGCTCCCAGTCAGGCTACCTCAGCGCTAACTCCCTTTATCCTGAATGAAATGTCTGAGCTGCGAGTTAAGGACCAGGGAAAACAGATTCCCTCCGTCTCGCAAAGATTGCATCATCATCCCCTTCATTTGAGGTAGATGACTGATTAAATATTTTATTTTTCAAATGTTTTTTGTGTGTTAAAAAATAGGGATGTTAAAATATATCACATTACACATTTAGTAATGTCAGAATGCATTTGAAACTTCACACACAGTAAAACTTGTGCATGACTTGTAAATTATTATATCAATAAGAGTGGGAAAAAAGGTGCTTGTGCATTGATAAGCACACCAAAGACAGCATTAACGATAAGCAATAAAATGAAGACGGCACTTCAATAAGCCTATCTCACACTATAGCCTGCTGAATTTGCAAGATAACTTTTCTTTCATTTTTGCACAAATGAAAAATGTGGCACTGACTCGTCCATGGATTGACGTTTCAGGATTGTCTCAATAAAGATTTTGGCCTTCGACTAGCAACGTGCGACATGCAAGCGCAGTTACAAGCCTGCTAGAGTTAGCGGCAGGCGGACGAGCAATATCCACCTTCGCAGTACAGATGAAGCCTAAGCTGAAATGTGAAGCTAACTAAAGCTGGCTGGCTTTAGAAAACCCTGAGTAGCGCGAGCTTCAATCGTAAAATATCCCTTAGCTAGACATTTTGGACTGTCTGCTCTAGTTTCAGGGCTAGTTTGTGGTCTGTGTGAACGGCAGTGAGGAGTTTGTATTCTCAAGACTACGATACTCTGGAATGTGGGAGCAGTGAGATCTCCTCTGTGGGTAATCTTTTGTGTGCTGACCTTGCATGAGTTCTGCTGGAGCCAGATCCAGGAGATTTGCAGTACCTGGTCTACCATTTATTTTTTCTGGCTGCCCAGAGGCACAGAGACAAATGACATCATCAAGGAGGCCTGGGAACTCCTAGAGAAGGCAGATTTAATCACCTTGTATCATTATATTTACTCAGCTCTCTGATAACTAGAAATGCTTTCTGTGTGTATTAGAATTTTGGTCTGTCTTAAAAGTTATTGAATGAACAAATTATCCTGACACTGAGGGAAAAAATGCCATTGCTGATAAAACATTTACTTGTTTAAGAGTTATATAGTAATATTAATTGTATTTTATATTAATTGTGTAAGAGTTGTCACATAGGAATATTATTTCATAGCAGAGCCTGACATACTGACATTCCATCTTATTCATAAACAATTACATTTGATTAATACTTTCCTTGCTGGAGGAAATGCTGAAATATTGATGTGTTTAATTTATCAGAACAAAACTGCAGTCTGGCTAATTAAGCCATCATCCCAGGCTTAGATTGCCCCAGCTCAGAGAAAGTCTAATGGAATTTAATCTTCAAAACATTGTGAGTGGAAAAAACGACTGCAATTGTGTTGCTTTTATGTGATTGTTCATTGCACACAAGTCACTGTAAACGAATTAGGAGTACATCAGAGGAGAAGGCAATATGCTTCCAGTACTCACTCTGATTGGGCCTGCAGCAGAAAAACCATTGTGCCTGGGTGTCATTTGTAATGTGTTGTAGAATGTGGAACTGTGCTGGGCGTCAAGGACAACCATAATACATGTTTTGACTGTAGATCTGTAGTATGACACTGAAAAATGACSTAGTGTTGTCCAGTATTCAGGTATAAGGGTCATATTTTGAGCACTCTTTAGTTGCCAACACTCTACTKAGCAAACTGGATGCAGTTTATCACAGTGCCATTCGTTTTGTTACTAAAGCACCTTATACGACCCACCACTGCGACCTGTATGCCCTAGTCGGCTGGCCCTCGCTACATGTTCGTCGTCAGACCCACTGGCTCCAGGTCATCTACAAGGCTATGCTAGGTAAAGTGCCGCCTTATCTCAGTTCACTGGTCACGATGGCTACACCCACCCGCAGCACGCGCTCCAGCAGGTGTATCTCACTGATCATCCCTAAAGCTAAAACCTCATTTGGACGCCTTTCCTTCCAGTTCTCTGCTGCCTGCGACTGGAACGAATTGCAAAAATCTCTGAAGTTGGAGACTTTTATCTCCCTCAACAACTTTAAAAATCTGCTATCCGAGCAGCTAACCGATCGCTGCTGCTGTACATAGTCCATCTGTAAACTACCCACCCAATTTACCTACCTCACCCCCCATACTGCTTTTATTTATTTACTTTTCTGCTCTTTTGCACACCAGTATCTCTTCTTGCACATGATCATCTGATGATTTATCACTCCAGTGTTAATCTGCTAAATTGTAATTATTCGATTTATTGCCTACCTCATGCCTTTTGCACACATTGTATATAGATTCTCTTTTTTTCTACCATGTTATTGACTTGTTTATTGTTTACTCCATGTATAACTCTGTGTTGTCTGTTCACACTGCTATGCTTTATCTTGGCCAGGTCGCAGTTGCAAATGAGAACTTGTTCTCAACTAGCCTACCTGGTTAAATAAAGGTGAAAAAAAATAAAAAATTGCCAGAGGAGCTTTGTGATTTACATAAATTCACTGAAAACCTGCACTAACACACGGTTATATTAGCAGTATTGCACTTTTCATGTCATCTAATTTCAGCCAACTAATGGCCTAACCACTGATCAAGCAACATTATGGACCAAAAGTTAAAATCCTGTTGCTGCAGGATTATTTTGCTGTGACAATACGGGAACTTACATCTGTAGTTCCTATTTGATCCAGCCAAGGTTTTCCGCTGTCTTCCGCTGTAAGTACTTGAGCCTTCAGGCCCCTCAAGTTGTCCTCTAAACCTTTTCTAAGTGTCCATTTGTGATGTAATTCAAGTACTTAAACCCTGAAAGCTCTGGATTTAGTCCACTGATGAGTCCTAGTAAATAGGAGGCTTATTGTAGAAATGGAAAGTGTTAAAAGCCCTTCTAAATAGCCTACTGTACAGTATATTCATAAGTCACTCTGCCGTCATGGCTATCTCTTTTCTATATGTAACCATACAGCACTGACTCAGGGACTACACAATACACATATGTCATATATCTATAAATGCCAAATGTAGCTCTTGCTGTCTTGTTGCCCCTGTAATACTATTGAATTGTTACAACATTTATAAAACATCAACAGAAGTGCATTGAGCAATACATACCCTTTTTGGCCTGGGTTCTTATTCTATTTAGACTTGTTTTCAGATACTTGATAAACATAGTTTGATAAAGAACGTTGTCAGAGCACCAATTTTGGACAGTACACCTACAGTAACGTACCCCCAATGCAGTGCATACTGTAGTAGAGTCTGACGTATAGCTAATTACTATTCTTCCAGCAATAGCCTCGCTCAACAAGCACTCTGTGACCCATCCATCCCCACCACAATTCCCAAACATTCCCTCATCAACATCTCTGCATCCCTGTTGTCACGACTTCAACCGAGGCAGGCTCTCCTTCCCGTTCGGGTGGCGCTCGGCGGTCGTCGTCACCGGCCTATTAGCTGCCACTGACTCTTTTTCCTCCCCCTCCTTATGTGTTTATTTGTATCACCTGTGTTCAGTTAAGTTGTTAATTAGTGTGGCTTTATTAGTCAGCCAGCCCGTAGGCTTCTTTGTGCGGGATTGTTCGTCTGTAGCTGTGGATTTCGGGAGTGGTTTATTGTATTGTATACTGGGTTTGTCTCCCGTATTTGTAGACAGGTGTTTATGACACCCAGTAAGTCCGTGTTGGACATTTTGGTTTGCCGGGTGGGAATTAAAAATCACCGTATTGAAGCTCTGCTGTTCCTGCGTCTGATTTCACACCCCCCGACAACCAGGTCGTTACACCTGTGAGGTATCTCTGTGGAGGGGGTCTTTCCCTCTCTCCGTGCAACCAGAGATCAACTGTGCTGCAAAGTCATGGTGTCTGTGAAAACTCTATCTGTTGAGTAACACAATAATGGGCTGCCATCTGTCGCCTTCTCATTAAAGTAGAGCATATGTTAATGCTTCTCTGCTGCCTAGAAGTGCCTGGGCTAAGTCAAGGACAAAATTAGATTGCGTCTGAGATTGTTCCCCATATGCCTTGGCATTTTGCTATGTCTTTCTGATTAAAACTGTCCCTCACTCCCGTCTGTGCTGTTTTTTCCCTGGCTGTTTAGAGACGCAGCGTAGCAATCTTTACYAAGATCCACATCCCCTTTGAACACTGTCTGAATATTGTATGACAATACTTAATTAGTATAATTTTTTWAAACTTAGAAATCATGACAAATGACTAACTCTTGGAGATTCTACTCTATGTTTATTTTTTTTAACCAGGCAAGTCAGTTAAGAACAAATTCTTATTTTCAATGACGGCCTAGGAACAGTGGGTTAATTGCCTTGTTCAGGGGCAGAACGACAGATTTGTACCTTGTCAGCTCGGGGATTTGAACTTGCAACCTTTACAGTTACTAGTCCAACGCTCTAACCACTAGGCTACGCTGCCACCCCCTATGTACACTGTAGACATTTCAACTGGCTCTACGTTGCTCATTATGACAGATGCGGCCAGCATGTTATATTGAATATAGTTGGTTTGATTGACTGCAATTGTGCTACCAAAGAGTGTCACGATTCTCGTCTGTGAATTAGTTGTGTCCATATAATACTCAGTGAAGTGCAGTGAAGGTTTTAACCAGATATACAGTATATATGGTTGTGAAGTGGCTGTTCTGCATTTGGACTGTTGTGAAAAATGAAATAGGTAATTTGTTTTCTACCATATTTCTTTGTATCTCAACTCTAAGGTTATTTAGATTTGAATAACACTTTTTCACTCTGTCAACAAAGAGGTGATGAAGCAATTCTATTCCAGAGACAGTCCATCTGTGTATGGTGCGCACATCATAACTTTCATTCTGTTGACATAAATTATTCCTAGCCATCAACTTTACTTTGTCTGCTTTCCTCTCAGGCTAAAAGTTTCCCCTCAAAAGGCCTTGAGTGTTTTTGTTGTCAAAGCAGTCCACTAAAGAATTTACTGCTGCAGATTTCTAAATCGACCCTTTGCTTCTAATCCCCAGGCACTTGTGTAAATCTGAAGCAAGCCGATGGGGTATGGCAATCAATTGGTTGATCTTGCCTTCTGATAGGGTGGGTTGGATTTTTGTCTTATTGCTCACGCTTATCCAATAATTTCCGATTACAGAAGTGCATAGGGGTAGGGGGTAGGGGGTAGGGGTTGGAATTCATCATAAGCTAGCTGATAGGGCTTGGCAATCAATTGTTTGATCTTGCCTTCTGATAGGCTGGGTTGGACTTCTGGCCTATTGCTCACGCTTATCCAATCATTTCAGATTACCGTAGTGCACAGGGGTAGGGACTAGGGGATTGAATTCCTCATAGTACTGCTTGTACTGCTGCAGTATTGAGTTCTTCCTATCAACTGAACTCAGTTTATCCTCTGATTTGAAATGGCAGGCAATGAACTGGAGCAAATGGCGACTATTTAATCACCAAAATGCCCTTTGGCATTCCTGCCTATGTGCACACTGAAGGGTCCCCACAGCTAGAGTGTATTACCTAGAGTGCTGAGCCACCTACGAGACAAGAGAGCATTACAAATCACCTCGTTCACCCAAGCTGGCCACTTCACTTTCCCATGTGGATTTCAGATTATTTTTACCCATAGGAAAGAGATATACGGTATACTAAGGGCCCTTCTCTAGTCTCTGACAGAGAGACTGACTGACTGAAACTAACATGACAGACATACATTGTAACATCACGAGTGTTATTCAAAGTGCATTGAACCTCCCATGCAGACAGTACTTGTTTCATGAATTCCACCATGGACCTGCTACTCTGACTGCAAGCCATCAGACACAGGGCTGTGATGCCTTCGCCTTTTCAATGCATTTCCAAACAGCTCCCCAAATTGACTATCTCAGAGATAAATTGTGAATCTCTGACACTGGTTAAAGAAAGGCAGGAGGGGCAGCTGGTTAAAAATATTAACGTATTCCAAAATGTATTTGGGTTAATGCTTTAGGCCAGTGAGGTATATGGACCGATACGGTTTACTTTACAGTCATTAATGAATATGACTAATGCTGTTAGCTATAATAAAAAAACATTATCAAAACTCAAGATCTTGACCTTTGTTGGGTCCATCAAACGATTTACTTTCCCTTTCTTCATGTTGACGTACATAACCATCCAACAGTAAACATCTCTTTTAGAAGATACTTGTTTGATAGTTGGTAACATGACCCTCAGGTCTTGATACTATTAAAATCTTTGAGTAGTGACACTCCAACCAGCAGCAGTTCAAAACAAAGCCTGACTTCTCAGGCTGGTCTCATACAGTAGACTAGACATAACATAGTAAAGGAAATCTGGGACACAAATTAGTATGATATGTTACGTTTGGAATGGTTAAACAGTGCATTCAGAAAGTATTCAGAACCCTTGACTGTTTCCACATCTTGTTACGTTACAGCCAAACTTAAGCAAAAAAAACACAAAAAAAACGTACATAAGTATTCAGACCCTTTGCTATGAGACTCGAAATTTAGCTCAGATACGTCCTGTTCCGTTGATCATCCTTGAGATGTTTCTACAACTTGATTCGAGTCAACCTGTGGCAAATTCAATTGATTGGACATGATTTGGAACGGCACACACCTGTCTAAATAAGGTCCCACAGTTAACAGTGCACGGCTGAGCAAAAACCAAGCCAAGAGGTCAAAGGAATTGTCCGTAGAGATCTGAGAAAGGATTGTGCCGAGGCCACAGATCTGGGGAAGGGTAACAAGAAACGTCTGCAGCATTGAAGGTCCCCAAGAACGCAGTGGCCTCCATTATTCTTAAATGGAAGACGTTTGGAACCACTAAGCCTCTTCCTAGAGCTGGTGCCCAGCTAAACTGAGCAATCGGGGGAGAAAGGCCTTGGTCAGGGAGGTGACCAAGAACCCGATGGTCACTCTGACAGAGCTCCAGAGTTCCTCTGTGGAGATGGGAGAACCTTCCAGAAGGACAACCATCTCTGCAGCACTCCACCAATCAAGCCTTTATGGTAGAGTGGCCAGACGGAAGCCACTCTACAGTATAAGGCACATGCCAGCCCTCTTGGAGTTTGCCAAAAGGCACCTAAAGGACTGTAACCATGAGAAGCAAGATTTTTCTAGTTTGTTGAAACCAAGATTAAACTATTTGGCCTGAGTGCCAAGCGTCACATCTGGAGGAAACTTGGCACCATCCCTACGGTGAAGCATGCTGGTGGCAGCATCATGCTATTTGGGGATGTTTTTCAGCAGCATGGACAGGGAGACTAGTCAGGATCGAGGGAAAGACGAATGAAGCAAAGTACAGAGAGATCCTTGATGAAAACCTGCTCCAGAGCGCTCAGGATCTCAGACTGGGGTGAAGGTTCACCTTCCAACAGGACAATGACCCTAAGCACACAGCCAAGACAACGCAGGAGTGGCTTCGGGACAAGACTCTGAATGTCCTTGAGTGGCCCAGCCAGAGCCCGGACTTGAACCCGATCGAACATCTCTGGAGAGACCTGAAAATAGCTGTGCAGCGACGCTCCCCATCCAACCTGACAGAGCTTCAAAGGATCTGCAGAGAAAAATGTGAGAAACTCTCCAAGTTCAGGTTCACCAAGCTTGTAGTGTCATACCCAAGAAGGCTCAAGAATGTAATTGCTGTGCTTCAACAAAGTACTGAGTAAAGGATCTGAATACTGATGTAAATGTGGTATTTTTTTTATGTATTTTTTTACCTTTGCAAAAAATTCTAAAAACCTGTTTTTGCTTTGTCATTATGGGGTATTGTGTGTATATTGATGAGGTAATAAAAATGATAACACATTTTAAAATAACGAATTGTGGAAGAGTGAAGGGGTCTGAATACTTTACAAATGCACTGTATATAGTGAAGAAAATATAAATACAACATGCAACAATTTATACATTTATACACACATATATAATATAAGGAATCAGTCAATTGGAAAAAATGAATTATGCTTTAATCTATGGATTTCACATGACTGGCATATGCATCTGTTGGTGAAAGAAAAAAAGTAGGGGCGTGGATCAGAAAACAAGTCAGTATCTGGTGTGACCATCATTTACCTCATGCAGCGCGACACATCTCCTCCACATAGAGTTAATCAGGCTGTTGATTGTGGCCTGTGGAATGTTGTACCACTCCTTTTCAATGGCTGTGGGAAGTTGCTGGTTATTGGCAGGAACTGGAACACGCTGTTTTACACGTTGATCCAGAGCATTCCAAACGTGCTCAATGGGTGACATGTTCAGCTTCCAGGAATTGTGTACAGATCCTTGCGACATGGGGCTGTGCATTATCATGCTAAAACATGAGGTGATGGCGGKGGATGAATGGCACGACAGTCGTGCCTAAGGATCTCGTCACGGTATCTCTGTGCATTCAAATTGCCATTGAAAAATGCTATTGTGTTCGTTGTCCGTAGCTTATTCCTGTCCATACCATAACCAGCTTRTTGATATGCCACACCTGTCAGGTGGATGGATTATCTTGGCAAAGGAGAAATGCTCTCTAAGAGGGATGTAAACAAATGTGTGCTTAACATTTTAGAGAAATAAGCTTTTTGTGCATATGGAACATTTCTGGGATCTTTTATTTCAGCTCATGAAACACGGGACCAACAGTTTACATGTTGCGTTTATATTTTTGTTCAGTGTAAGACAGAAGGTTACTGAAGGCAAAAACACAAGTTGGATGGTTGGTCTGGGTGGATGGGTAGGCGTATAACACGAACGTTTAGGGTTGCGTGTTCAAATCTCATCACGTACAGCTTTAACATTTAATATAATAATCAGCAGCTTTGCATCTACTTACTACTTTATAGCTACTTTGCAACCACTTAGCATGTTAGCTAACCCTTTCCCCAACCCTAACATTACCCTAATCTTAACCCTAACCCTAACCTTAACCCCTAAACCTAACCCCTAGCCTAGCTAAAGTTAGCCACCCAGCTAACGTTAGCCACCCAGCTAACGTTAGCCACATAGCTAATGTTAGCCACAACAAATTGCAGTTCGCAAAATATCATGCGAATTATAATTCGTAGCATATCATACGAATTGTAATTCGTAACATATCATACAAAATGGATGACCACATTTAAAATACCCAAATACGGGATAACATTTGGGCTTACTGTGCTCTCCAAGTTTAGCTGGAATTTAGGATGAAAGATTTGGGAAATATGGTTGACATAGGCCTATGACATTGGCTTATGGACCAAATGGTCAAAATGCGGGATTTGTGTCAATGTCCCGGATTTTTGTTTACTATGTTACCCCTGAGTGCAGGTTGGACTTTTCCACAATTAGCCAAGTATCTTCCATCTTAGAGATTGAACGAAGAATAACATGCTGACCCATTCTTTATCCCAAACTACCAACAGATGACTGACAGTACAGAATAGCTCCTGCAGAAACAGCACTGCTTCTCTGAGATATAATGCTGAAGAGGTGCTTGTTGTGCCATGTCTGTTTGGCACTTACATCTGAAGTGGTAAAGTCATCTCTGGCTGAGGACCGGGCCAGTGGGACTCTCTTTTCATGTTTTCCCTAGAGGTACAGTACTTTACTAGGCATCTGATGAGGGGGAATCACATCTCCACTCACAAGTCAACACACCGAACTGCAGCACGTAATGACATTCTTTCCTAGAAGATTGACTGAAACTGCAAATATAACAGTACAGTACTCCACTTCTCTTTCTCCGTGTGTGTGTGTGTGTGTGTGTGTGTGTGTGTGTGTGTGTGTGTGTGTGTGTGTGTGTGTGTGTGTGTGTGTGTGTCGTGTGTGTGTGTGTGTGTGTGTGTGTGTGTGTGTGTGTGTGTGTGTGTTAGTATGAAGTCACTTCCACTCCCTGTGTTGGCCATATAAATATATAACGGTAGATGTTTGTGTCTCTCAGGGCCCAGATGCCAGATGGTGATTAGTGATGCCTTTGAGGATGGTTATCCTGTTGTCACTCCTCACAGGGAGTCTTCAATAAATATCAGGAAACATTGACATCTGGACAGATGTTATCACTTATTCAGGAGCCCAGGATTTGAATCAATAGCTTCCGACCCATTCCAGGCTGACGTGTGAGGTGGTCAATAAACTCTGGCTGTTGTTCCCTGGGTTTTCCTAGTATCTGTCGGGGAGTAGCATCCTCCCTGACAAAGTGCATATCATACTGTGGCAGGCTGTTATAAACACCTTGTCAGCACTAGGCTTTTGTGTTTGGCAGCCGACGGTCCAGAGTTACTGATCCGCCTCGTGGGTTGTCTCTCTTCAAGGGTAGTCTAATTAATGGTGAACACCCAGCTCAAAGACGAGTGAGTGCATTGTTATGACTGGATGGATTTTGCCCTCTACAAACAATGCCCAAGTGGTGTACTGTGGGCCAGAGCTGTTACGCTGCACAAACTTCCCTAATCTAAGGCCACAGAAATGACACTGCTACAGATGCTGTCATGGTTACCAAAAGTAAACAAAACATCTCTGTTTTGTGGTTTTCAACCTGAAGGTGACGTGAAAAAAACACTTTCCTGCATATCAAATGTAATGCTAATGAGAACATTGGAAAAAACCTAAGGGTGCTTTGACCTTTTGATAGACCAATAGCAGCTGATATTCATGATCCACACGTATCTTTATGTAGCATTTTCAGAAAATATTCATGTGTAATACACAGAGAAAGACCAAGTCCAAGCAACACATCAAGTAATCTTTCTCTCTTCCTCCCTCTCTCGCCATCCCTCCATCCATGCTCCCTCCCTTTCTAGGTTTTGTTGCATCCCCTCATTGTCTCCTAAAGGCAAGGATAAATCTGATGATCTCATACACAGTTTTTATAGGCTAATTTAGTTTCTGCATTATAGCGTGACACCATAAACAGTCCATTATACCCATCATGCACACACACATTACCCCCCTGTTGGGGCACAAATCCCTGTGTAGCTGTAATATATTGACTATCCCTCCTCCACTCCAGACAGAGACACCTCTGCTCGATGTAGATAGCAGATCAACTAGAGGCTGCAGCAGAACCAATCCAGTTGGCTCCATTACCAGTGGCTGTGTGACTGTGCACAGCTCAAGAGGTTTGGGGAAGCTACAGCACATAAATGAATTCCTCTTGGCCAGACTCACTCTGGTTTTAGGCTCTTGGTTGTTTATGTGTCCTCAGAAGGCATGCCTATAGGGGAGCAGTACTAGTACGTCTTTGCAAAAGTGTCCTTTCTCAAGTATCCCTTCTTGTAAACAATGGACTAAGGGCTGTGGCGGTAATGAAATTTTGTCAGCCGGTAGGCCTAAGTGTCATGAAATGGACTGCCGGTCTCACGGTAATTGACCGTTAATTAACATAAACACTTGTAGCATCTCCGGGCTTCCACGCATAGCTTGCAAGCCACTGATCTAGACCTTTGGAACATCTACATTTAAAAAGTGTAATGAATCAATTTAATGTAGCCTAAATCATCACAATAAATCCATTATTTATTTGAAAGAAACATCATGATATAATGAAAATGTAGCCTATTTCAGAAGAACAGAATATGTTAGGCCCTGATCTGGCTGTGCCATATGGCTGTGGGCTACACTACTTAATTTAGCAGGCAAGATTTGCTTTTAATTCCCGTGGCATTATTTTATATTATTTTATAGTTATAAAAATACAATTATACATAGCTGAATAAAATAGAAGGAATATTTTTCCCAAACGATTTCTCTGTTGAGCATTAACAAAGTGATAATTTAAAACACGTCCTCCTATAAGCTTAWTTTAGCGTTATTTATGCAACTGTGATACAAACCTTAGGCAATATGTTTTGATTTCTAATACATTCTAAGGCTGCATGATGCAACTAATGATGCTCCTTSAATCTGCGGTCCAACTCACCCCAAACCATATCAATTGGGTTAAGGTCGGGTGATTGTGGAGGTCAGGTCACCTGATGCAGCACTCCATCACTCTCCTTCTTGGTCAAATAGCCCTTACACAGCCTGGAGGTGTGCTTTGGGTCATTGTCCTATTGAAAAACAAATGATAGTCCCACTAAGCGCAAACCAGATGGGATGGCGTATCGCTGCAGAATGCTGTGGTAGCCATGCTGGTTAAGTGTGCCTTGAATTCTAAATAAATCACAGACAGTGTCACCAGCAAAGCACCCCCACACCATCACACCTCCACCTCCATGCTTCACGGTGGGAACCACACATGCGGAGATCATCCGTTCACCTACTCTGTGTCTCACAAAGTCACGGCGGTTGGAACCCAAAACCTCATTTGGACTCATTAGATCAAAGGACAGATTTCCACCGGTTTAATGTCCATTGCTCGTGTTTCTTGGCCCAAGCAAGTCTTTTCTTCTTATTGCTGTCCCTTAGTAGTGATTTCTTTGCATTAATTAGACCATGAAGGCCTGATTCATGCAGTCTTCTCTGAACAGTTGATGTTGATATGTGTCTGTTACTTGAACTCTGTGAAGCATTTATTTGGGCTGCATTTTCTGAGCCTGGTAACTCTAATGAACTTGTCCTCTGCAGCACAATAAATTCTGGGTCTTCCTTTCCTGTGGCGGTCCTCATTAGAGCCAGTTTCATCATAGCGACTGCACTTGCGACTGCACGTGCATTTGCGACTGCACTTGAAGAAACTTTCAAAGTTCTTGACATTATCCGGATTGACTGATCTTCATGTCTTAAAGTAATGAGGGATTGTTGTTACTGTTTGCTTATTTGAGCTGTTCTTGACACAACAGCACTGATTGGCTCAAACGCATTAAGAAGGAAAGATATTCCACAAATGAAGTTTTAACAAGGCACACCTGTTAATTGAAATTCATTCCAGATGACTACCTCATGAAGCTGGTTGAGAGAATGCCAATAGTGTGCAAAGCTGTCATCAAGGCAGGGTGGCTACTTTGAAGAATCTCAAATAGAAAATATATTTTGATTTGTTTAACACTTTCTTGGTTACTACATGATTCCATATGTGTTATTTCATAGTTTTGATGTCTTCACTATTATTCTACAATGTAGAAAATAGTAAAAATAAAGAAAAACGCTTGAATAGGTGTGTCCAAACTTTTGACTTGTACTGTATGTGTGTAAATAGTTTTGAATGGGCCATTGTCATGCAGGGGCAGGTGGAAAAAAGACCTGTAATCCTTATGCACATGAGAAGCAAATGGAGGATTCATTTCCAGTGGTCCATTTTCATGACAGCCAGGCTACTCCAGTTGTAAAGTGAAGCAATGTGCTTAATAACCTCTTGACGCTAGGGGTCAGATTTTTTTTATTTTAAAATAACGTTCCCAAGGTAAACGGACTATTTCTCAGGTCCAGATCGTAGAATATGCATATAATTTACAGATTAGGATAGAAAACACTCCAAAGTTTCCAAATATTGTCTGTGAGTATAACAAAACTGATTCCGCAGGCGAAAACCTGAGAAAATCTAACCCGGACGTGATTTWWWAAAAWWTTTAATCTGTGTTTCCTGGCCCGTCAATCTTCCATTTAAAGGACTATCAACCAGATTCCTTTTCCAATGGCTTCCTCCGGCTGTGACCAGGCTTTAGACATAGTTTCAGGCTTTTATTTTGAAAAATMTGCGAGATTTTTCAGAAATAGTCAGGTGTCCTCTGATTACTTCCTGAGCGCGAGAGGGGTAGCTCCCCATTTTCTTTTTCTCTCTTATTGAATAGGTTACGGTCCGGTTTAAATATTATCGATTATGTTTGTTAAAAACAACCTGAGGATTGATTATAAAAAACATTTGACATGTTTCTACGACCATTACGGATACTTTTTGGAATTTTTGTCAAACGGAACGAGGCTTTGGTTTTCTGAACGCAACCCAAATAGCGTTTTTTTGTTATAAAAGTAATATTTATCGAACAAAAATAACATTTGTTGTGTAACTGGGAGTCTCGTGAGTGCAAACATCCAAAGATTATCAAAGGTAAGCGATTCATTTTATTGCTTTTCTGACTTTCGTGACCAAGCTAACCAAGCTAATATAAGGCTAACTATTCTAGCATTGATTGATACACTCACAAAAGCTTGGATTTCTTTCTCTGTAAAGCATATTTTCAAAATCTGACACGATAGGTGGATTAACAACAAGCTAAGCTGTGTTTTGGTATATTTCACTTGTGATTGCATGATTATAAATATTTTTAGTAATATTTTGCACCCTGCAATTCAGCGGTTGTTTAGGAAAATGATCCCGTAAAAGGGATCCGTAGCGCAGAGAAGTTAATATTAGGGAAATGTATAAATAAATATAGTAGGCCTAGCCTATAGAAATCTTGGGATCCTCTTTTTAATAGAGGCCATCACACCTCTGTTTTCTCATTCCATTGCATAGCATAGCCTATAGCAATGTTGTGCAACATGGGTTCATAACAATGTTGTACAATATAGGTTTATTGGAACACATTTCATTCCATGCATCAACCAGGTATTTGGAGATMGCTCTCACTGGTGATCCTATACAGATGATCCTATTCCGCTCAAACTCTGAATGCTAAGGCTCTCATGAAGTGTTTGACTAGATTTTCTAAGACATTTGCATTGATGTCAGAGTGAGTAGAAGGACAATAGAGTGCTGAGTACCAGGCCATTAGCGACTGGCTGTTAGCAAGTTTGGTAGGCTACTAATGACCATCAGCGACATCAGAGCGCAGTTCTGGAGAAGCCTAGTTGCCATGACTCCACAGTCATGATGTGGAATTTGACTGAGATAGGGCCCTATAAAATCTGTCTGTATATGTGCTCATAGCCGCTGGAAGTATGGGGTGCTGAGTGTGCTGCAGCACCCCCTGCTAAATTGAAAAAGTCTATATACTGTAGTCGTGACTCGTGACTGCCGGTGTGGCGGTAATGCACTCTCCATAACAGCCCTACTAAGGATGCAGGTTGAAAAGCAGTGCTTTCAAATGGTATTAATGCACAAACATCACTGCCGATTACTCTGAAACATGTCATTCCCGATAAAACAAAAGAGCCAATTGCTCTTATCTGCATGCGGTTTAATTAAAGCCATTTAAATGCATGCCTTGAGCTCACACATTAACCACATGGCATAATTTGTCATTATTAATGTTACCCAACGCTTTCATCCAGCAAAATCAATTGAAACTGTAGTGAAACTGAGGTCTGAAGTAAAAATGAAATAGTTGGCCCTCTTTAATCCTGGAGTGTGTAGAACATTTGATATTKAAATAAAATCAAATGTTATTTGTCACATGCGCCGAATACAACGGGTATACACTTTACTGTGAAATGCTTACTTACTAGCCCTTTCCCAACAATGCAGGATTAAAAAGTAAGAAAAGATAAGCAATTAAAAGCCAGATTTTGCCAGATTTTGTGGGGCAAGAACTGGGAACCCAGTGGCCCTCACTGATAAACTAAGACGCTCTGAGTTGTGAGTTGTCTTGACCAACCTTGCTCTGAGTACTAATACATCCATTAGCTCTATCATCGAACCCCACTCTCGTGGCAACCCCGCCTCCCCCAGCTTCCCCCTGCCGGTTCCCAACTGTTAGGTCAACATCCCTCACGCATCCACACACCTCCATCAGGACCTCTCCACTGATTTATCAACATGTCCAGGCAATGCTTTGAAAACACTGAGACATGCTTTATAAAAACGTGTGCTTTCCTCCGTTGCGTTGATCTCCCCCATCCCAATGCTCCTCCTCCAAGGAGTTGTTGCCTCTCAGATGCAAATTTCCTATCTACCAAATTCCACTCAAACTTACGGGGAGACAGACAGAAAGACAGACAGCTAAAGCACCATAACTTTCTCACAGAAGGAGAATGGCAGACAGGCTTCCCCTTAAGTGACCTATTTTCTGATGTAGACTCAAAGGAAGATGAATTTGGTTTCTTTGTTGGATCAGTGCAGAGACTCCAGGGCGGATCTTGTCATTTATCTTATAGACTTAGAGTTGTACATGCTGCAGAACTTCCTTAACTCCACAGGGAGATATGCAGAAACTATTTGAGCATGTACAGTATTTACAGTTGGATCAACCTGATTTGTCATCATTGTGCAGTTTAGCTGTGGGCAAACTAGTAAATGTGTCAATAAGTGACAGAGTGAGGAGAGTGATGAACATTCCCCTCTATGCCAATGTCTTTACTATTTGGATCCAATCAGACTAATAAGACAATAAGACTGGTTGGTAATAACCACTATGAATGATCCATGAAGCATTAAATTGGTAAATATTTGTTTTGGTCATTTTGGATGACGTGCCCACTGATAGCACTTTTTCATCACATATTCATTTCAGTCTCACCATGGCGACACCCATGCAGACTCATGATAAATCAGGTTTCCCAGAGTCTCTCTCTCTCTCTATCTCTCTCTCTCTCTCTTCTCTCATCTCTCTCCTCTCTCTCTCTCTCTCTCTCTCATCTCTCTCTCTTTCTTCTCTCTCTCTCTCTTCTTCTCTCTCTCTCTCTCTCTCTTCTCTCTCTCTCCTCTCTCTCTCTTTCTCTCTCTCTCTTCTCATCTCTCCTCCTCTCCCTCTCTCTCTCTCTCTCTCTCTTCCTCTCCTCTCTCTTTCTCTCCTCTCTCTCTCTCTCTCTCTCTCTCTCTCTCTCTCTCTCTCTCTCTCTCTCTCTTCTCTCTCTCTCTCTCTCTCTCATCTCTCTTCTCTCTCTCTTCTCTCTCTCCTCTCTCTCTCCTCTCTCTCTTCTCTCTCCTCTCTCCTCTCTCTTCTCCTCTCTCTCTCATCTCTCCTCTCTCTCTCTCTTCTCTCTCTCTCCTCTCTCGTCTCTCTCTCTTCGTCTTCTCTCTCTCTCCTCTCTCTCTCTCTCTCCTTCTCCTCTCCCTCTCTCCTTCCCCGCTCTCTCCTCCTCTTCCCTTCTGAGAAGCCTCAGAAGAGAGCGAGCGAGAGCTGACTTTATTAATGACCAGGA
>NC_036854.1:9934231-10007391 GCF_002910315.2 Salvelinus sp. IW2-2015 | reverse complement strand
ACAAATGCCTCTGTAATTGTTAGGGTCAAATTTGTCTCCGTTTTTAAAGATTGGGGTTATGAGTCCTTGATTCCAGATGTCAGGGAAATAACCTACACTCAGGATCAAATTAAACAGTTTTAATATAGCCAATTGAAATTTTGCACTAGTGAGTTTGAGCATCTCATTTATGATGCCATCAGGTCCGCATGCCTTTTTAAATTTGAGAGCCTGAAGTTTCTTATAGAGCTCCTGGTCAGTAATTGGGGAGTCCAGTGGATTTTGATTGTCCTTTATAGCTCTTTCTAATCCATTCAACTTCTCATGAAGTTATTCCTCTCTCTCTATTCCTCTCTCTCTCTCTCTCTCTCTCTGAGAAGCCTCAGAAGAGAGCGAGCGAGAGCTGACTTTATTAATGACCAGGAGGAATAGTTCTAATTGCTCCTGGTATCATCACTCCACATTACGTGGTGGAAGCATTACCTGCTGCAGTCCCCACACAATAAAGGTCATTGAGGGACTCATATTAATCTCTTCTCCCCCAAGAGATAGAGAGGCCTTGCGAACGTGGTCATTTTTCATAAGCCACCGCTGATTGGACTAATGCATTACAATTAGCCAACCTGGGAGTTGTGGAAATTGGAAACTGTAAACTTCAGACATTTTGTAGTTTTGAGAGATAATTAGGAAGAGTAATAAAAGGTTTATTTTAAAATGGAAATGCTGGAAATGCTGTGTGAGAGCTTTTATTGCATAATAAACAATTGATGCATCATCCGTAACGAGGATGAGAGCAATGTAATAGGGTACTTGTGTAGAAAAGCAGTAAGCTATCTCAAGTGTTTGAAAATATATTGGTTTTATGTTTGCTTAATTTCCACTCATTTAATATACAGTAAACATGTTTTTTTCCCCAATTCGCTGTGTGTCTTATAGCATTCACGCAGGCAGTTGCCAATCAGAGGTGGGCAGAGCATGACCTTTTGGGTAAGGTTACAAAACCTGTCACCTCAGTGATAAACATCAGAGTTCAAGGGCTAGTATTTGTCTTCCCTGTCTGTCTATCCACTATTGATGTTTCTGATTCCTTCTGTGTGCTCTCTCTTTCCCATCTACACGGTTGACACTTCAGCAATAGGGGAGCTGAGTTATATTGCACTAAACCAAGGGGAGAGGAAGCTAAGAAAAACCGTGTGCCAAGGAAAAAAAGAGAAGGAGTTGCGCGACGGGTCGATATGTAATGGATTTCAGCTGCACACTTACATTTGAGTAATTCATCACAGAAGCCTGACTGTAGTTAGTTATATATTGTATAGATAAATAAATGAACTAAACCCATTAAGATTATTTGAATTGCAAGTAAACAGATATTCCTAGTGTTGTTCAAACCTTCGTTCGAGTTTTCGAATCATTAAATCATTTCCCTAAACTCAGTCAAAACTTTGTTTTATGAGCGAGAAAGAGAGAGGTCCAATGATACACTATAGCAGGACATGTTTATGTATTTTTTCATAAATAGTCAATTCATAGTTAATTCATGAATGTGCTGTAAGTACAGCCTACTGTCTGCTTTTTGGCATGATTTAGACCTTTTATTAACCCTTAGCTACATACTTGTTATTCATCGTACTAATGGCACGGGCAAAAAGTATGTATCTATTTAGTTGATCTTATGGCTGTGTAGGAACACTGTTATTTCTGCAATAACATTGTTATTATCCTACAGATATAGGTTGCTTTGGAAGTATTTATGTCGATAAGTAGAAACTGCAACACGACTCAGTGGATGGGGACAGCTTGACGTGGATCTCCACTACGGTCGGTGAGAACAGGATCATCTCATTTATGGGGAATAGGGGAATTAAGCTGTGTGTGTGTTTTCAGACTCATCAGCAGAAAGACCTGCTACTCTCCTAAAATATCATAAATAGACTGTTATGATCTATGATCAGCCTTGACAAACATACGCTGTCTGCAACTTAGAGATGTATTTTCTCTTTCCCCTGTCATCCATCCTAAGCTAAATACATATTCCCATTTCTAAATGTCACTCTAGGTCTCTGGTCTCACCAACACAATCACACTGTCAGAGACAAGTGTCAGTGACGCATCCGGGGCCATTTATAGATTTTTTTATGGGGGGGCAGAGAGGGACCAAACATGAGTCAGGGGTGGCCATGGGAAATCAGCAAATTCTTTCACAAATAGCATTGCAAATTGGCTTAAATTACAATGCATTGTATTGAAGAAAAAATCAACTGTTAACTTGTACACTCACTGGACAGTTTATTAGGTACACCACCCTATTCATGAAGAAGGATCGCTCCTACAGACAGTAGTCACGTGGCTTGCTATATAAAGCATTCAGTTACTGTTCGATTGAATGTTAGACTGGTCAAATCAAGTGACCTAAGCGACTTTGGGCCTGGTATGATCGTCGGTGCCGGATGCAGTATCTCAGAAACGTCCGCCCTCTTGGGCTTTTCACGCACAACAGTATCTTGGTTTACCGAGATAGTACCAGTAAAGGGAAATCTTAACGCTACAGCATACAATGACATTCTAGACAATTCTGTGCTTCCAACTTTGTGGCAAGAGTTTGGGGAAGGCCCTTTAATGTTTCAGCATGACAATGCCCTCGTGCACCAAGCGAGGTCCATACAGAAATGGTTTGTTGAGATCGGTGTGAAAGAACATGACTGGCCTGCACAGAGCCCTGATGTCAACCCCATGGAACACTTTCTTTCGGGATGAAATGGAAAGCCAACTGCGAGCCAGGAATAATCGCACAACATCAGTGCTCGACCTCACTAATGCTCTTGTGGCTGAATGGAAGCAAGTAGCCACAGCAATGTTCCAACAGTGGAATGCCTTCCCAGAAGAGTGGAGGCTGTTAAAGCAGCAAAGGGAGTACCAACTCCATATTAATGCCCATGATTTTGGAATGAGATGTTCGACGAGCAGGTGTCCACATAAACTCAGCAAAAAAAGAAACGTCCCTTTTTCAGGATCCTGTCTTTCAAATATAATTCATAAAAATCCAAATAACTTCACAGATCTTCATTGTAAAGGGTGTAAACACAACATTTCCCATGCTTGTTCAATTAACCATAAACAATTAAGGAACATGCACCTGTGGAACGGTTGTTAAGACACTAACAGCTTACAGACGGTAGGCAATTAAGGTCACAGTTATGAAAACTTAGGACACTAAAGAGGCCTTTCTACTGAKTCTGAAAAACACCAAAACAAAGATGCCCAGGGTCCTTGCTCATTTGCGTGAACGTGCCTTAGGCATGCTGCAAGGAGGCATGAGGACTGCAGATGTGGCCAGGGCAATAAATTGCAATGTTCGTACTGTGAGATGCCTAAGACAGCACTACAGGCTAAACAGGATGGACAGCTGATTGTCCTCGCAGTGGCAGACCACGTGTAACAACACCTGCACAGGATCGGTACATCCGAACAGCACACCTGTGGGACAGGTACAGGATGGCATCCTGTACGCACAATCCCTCCATCAGCGCTCAGACTGTCCGCAATAGGCTGAGAGAGGCTGGACTGAGGGCTTGTAGGCCTGTTGTAAGGCAGGTCCTCAACAGACATCACTGGCAACGTCGCCAATGGGCGCAAACCCACCGTCGCTGGACCAGACAGGACTGGCAAAAGTGCTCTTCACTGATGAGTCGCGGTTTTGTCTCACCACGGGTGATGGTCGGATTTGCGTTTATCGTCGAAGGAATGAGCGTTACACCAAGGCCTGTACTCTGGAGCAGGATCGATTTGGAAGTGGAGGGTCCGTCATGGTCTGGGCGGTGTGTCACAGCATCATTGGACTGAGCTTGTTGTCATTGCAGGCAATCTCAACGCTGTGCTTTACAGGGAAGACATCCTGCTCCCTCATGTGGTACCCTTCCTGCAGGCTCATCCTGACATGACCCTCCAGCATGACAATGCCACCAGCCATATTGCTTGTTCTGTGCGTGATTTCCTGCAAGACAGGAATGTCAGTGTTCTGCCATGGCCAGCGAAGAGCCCGGATCTCAATCCCTTTGAGCCCGTCTGGGACCTGTTGGATCGGAGGGTGAGGGCTAGGGCCATTCCCCCCAGAAATGTCTGGGAACTTGCAGGTGTCTTGGTGGAAGAGTCGGGTAACCTCTCACAGCAAGAACTGGCAAATCTGGTGCATGAGGAGGATATGCAGTTAGCCCAAAGTTCGCCTTCCATATGACCTGTCCATTTCTTGACATACAGTACCAGTCAAAAGTTCGGACACACCTACTCATTCAAGGGTTTTTCTTTCTTTATATTATTTTCTACATTGTAGAATAATAGGGAAGACATCAAATTAACTTTTAACAAGGCACACCTGTTAATTGAAATGCATTCCAGATGACTACCTCATGAAGCTGGTTGAGAGAATGCCAATAGTGTGCAAAGCTGTCATCAAGGCAAAGGGTGACTACTTTGACGAATCTCAAATGTAAAATATATTTTGATTTGTTTAACACTTTTTTGGTTACTACTACAACGTAGAAAATAGTCAAAAAAAAAAAAAAAAAACCTTGAATGAGTAGGTGTGTCCAAACTTTTGACTTGTACCTTATTTTTATATTTATATATATACTGAACAAAAATATAAACACAACATGAAACAATTTCAAAGATTTTTCTGAGGTACAGTTCACATAAGGAAATCAGTCAATTGAAATAAATAAATTTGGCCCTAATTTATGGATTTCACATGACTGGGCAGGGGCACAGCTATGGATGGGCCTGGGAGGGCATAGGCCCACCCACTGGAGAGCCAAGCCCAGCCAATTAGGAATGAGTTTATCCCTCACAAAAGGGCTTTATTACAGACATAAATGCTAAATGACGTTGGAGGTGGCTGTCACGCCCTGACCATAGAGAGCCATTGTTTCTCTATGGTGAAGTGGGTCAGAGCGTGACTGGGGGTGATCTAGTTTATTTATTTTCTATGTTGGTGATTTGTATGATTCCCAATTAGAGGCAGCTGGTAATGGTTGTCTCTAATTGGGGATCATATTTAAGTAGCTGTTTTTCCCACCTGTGTTTATGGGATATTGTTTTGAGTTAGTGCACGTAACATCTCTGTAGTCACGGTTCGTTGTTAGTTTATTGTTTATTTGTTTTTGTCTTTGCTAAGTTTCACTTTATTCATTAAATTATGTGGAACTCAACATCCGCTGCGCCTTGGTCCGATAATTATTCTAACGAAAGTGACAGTGGCTCATGGTAGACAAATGAACATTCAACTCTCTGGCAACAGCTCTGGTGGACATTCCTACAGTCAGCATGCTTATTGCAATCTCCCTCAAAACTTGAGACATCTGTGGCATTGTGTTGTGACAAAACTGCACATTTTATAGTGGCCTTTTATTGTCCCCAGCACAATGTGCACCTGTGTAATGATCATGCTATTTAATCTGCATCTTGAAATGCCACACTCGTCAGGTGGATGGATTATCTTGACAATGGATAAAATGCTCACTAACAGGGATGTAAATGAATTTGTGCAAAAAGAGAAATAAGCTTTTTGTGAGTACGGAAAAATTCTAGGATCTTTTATTTCAGCTCATGAAACATGGGACCAGCACTTGACATGTTGCGTTTATATTTTTGTTCAGTGTATATATACACACACTGAGTGTACAAAACAGTAGGAACACCTTCCTAATATTCATTGGGGCATGGACTCTACAGTACAAGGTGTTGAAAGTGTTCCACAGGGATGCCGGCCCATGTTGACTCCAATGCTACCCACAGTTGTGTCAAGTTGGCTGGATTCGGTGGTGGACTTTTCTTTACACACACGGGAAACTGTTGAATGTGAAAAAAACCCAGCAGCGTTGCAGTTCTTGACACACTCAAACCGGTGCGCCTGGCACATACTACCATACCCTGTTCAAAGGCACTTAAATATTTTGTCTTGCCCATTCACCCTCTGAAAGGCACACACACACTATCCTTGTCTCCTCCCGTTCATCTACATTGATTGAAGTGGATTTAACAAAGTACATCATTAAGGGATCATAGCTTTCACCTGGTCAGTCTATGTCATGGAAAGAGCAGGTGTTCCTAATATTTTTTACACTCAGTGTTTAATAATTGAGTTTGAACATACAACGGACAAAAG
Organism: Salvelinus sp. IW2-2015; assembly: GCF_002910315.2. NCBI lineage: Eukaryota > Metazoa > Chordata > Actinopteri > Salmoniformes > Salmonidae > Salvelinus > Salvelinus sp. IW2-2015. The sequence goes on along the minus strand of NC_036854.1, from coordinate 10,001,252 downwards.
ACTGACACTTTTTTAGCTGAATGTTGCGCCCGACTCCCAAACTTGTCTCTGAGCACTGTCAGCATCTATGCGGTGATTCAAAAGGTGTTTCTTCTTATGAAAAAAGCGCAGATGTTTTAGCCTGCCAGGGGTGTTGGATCAGTGCCGGCAGCGTTTATATCTCGTTAATAACTCGCTCGAGCCGGCAATTTTTTTAATTTCCAACCAACGGGCAAATCTAACGCATCGCCTTTTCCTCTTCAATCTGAGCTAGATCGACAGAATTCTGACCCATTGAGAATGGGGGGGGGGGGGGGGGCATCGTGGCTAGTGCCCCCATTATAAAATCCATAGACATCCAGTAAGTGATGGCTGATAGTAATAGAAACAGAAACTTTTGCAAACATGTGGCTCAAGTCTGTGATTATGCTGAAGAAGACTGCTACAGTAAATGCATCTTGGGAATCCAGGGAACAATAACATTAATAGCAGAGGAAAATGTAGAGGGGAAAAAAGCGTTGTGACATTGTTTGACAGATGCCTCCAGCATGAGTCTGGCAGTGTCTGTGGAGACAGCTGTGCATATAAGGTCACTTTAAATGTCATTACTCTTCCTGATAATTAGTAGGAATGGACCACTCAACTAGAGCCCATTATGGCCTGTTACTTTTCTGGTCATTACTGGATTTCAACATTTCTCTAGTTAGCTGTGCTCTATCATCACCAAAAATATGCATCAAACTGAGGGGAAAAAAGCATTGTTAATCTTGTACCCACAACACCAGCACACTTCATGCTCACACCTGAAAATATAGCTATATAAAATGTAAAAACATTTTTTTGACCTTTTAATGAGTGGCAGTGAATCTCCATTAGCCACATTAGCATGTTCCATGTGGGGAGGCAGGACATCTCTGAATCAAGTAGTTGAAATTGCCGGGCAGATCTCCAGGGTCATGTGTTTTTTAGGGAGAGGGAGAGATATGGGGGTTGCCTACACTGAGAAAACCCCTTTTCAGAGGTAGATTTTCAGGTCTGGAAAATAACTAGTGTTCTTATTTAATGAATACGTTTCATTTCTTTTGTTGGAAGATTTCAGTGAGAGGAGAACGCAAATCCGTAAGATTATGGACACTACAGTAGGCCTATGTCCTTATTAGCTAGTGTTTCACTTACTACATTGTAATGTTTTGGATGTAGTACTAGATGTAGTTCTAGTGCATAGCAGATAGCACACAGATTTCACAAGATAAAAAAAAGATTCTCATTGCCACAACCAGAGATAAAGCAATAACTGAAGCTGAGAAAACACCTATAGAAATAGCAGAGACCATGACCATAACTGAAAATAGATGAAATTCTGAACAACTACAGAACCACCTGTTAGGAGAATAATTACTGGCTAATTTCAGGGCAGAGACACTGGTCTGCTGCGGTGTATTGGACAACTGTTCAGTAAACCAGAACAACCACCATAGTAACCATCACAGGGAAGCGGGAGACATCGACATGTATTAATGATGTACATGCGTACTGTACTGCTGTCTGCCTGCCTGGGAGGGTGGTTGGGCGGATCACACCACAGGGGGACATTATTTAACAATGCCTGGAGAAATTATGCAGCTAATGACAGAGCTGCCTCCTGTGGAATGCTTAGCTATGTCTTAGATTCTAATTTACTTTGTGCTGCATTTGTGTAGGCTATGAAGCACAGATGCAAACGGATGAAATGGAGGCTATTTATTGTCAATGTTTTTGACTGCAAGTCCTTTTAGAAGAAAAGGCATGAAGAACACCACAACAAAAACAAATTAGAGTATGCAGGCCTCGAGCAGGGATGTCAAACATAGGAGGTCTGTTACGCCCTGACATTAGAGATCCTTTTTATATCTCTATTTTGGTTTGGTCAGGGCGTGAGTTGGGGTGGGCATTCTATGTTTTGTGTTCTATGTTTTCTATTTCTGTGTGTTTGGCCGGGTGTGGTTCTCAATCAGAGGCAGCTGTCTATCGTTGTCTCTGATTGAGAACCATACTTAGGTAGCCTTTTCCCACCTGTGTTTGTGGGTAGTTGTTTTCTGTTTTGTGTCTGCACCAGACAGAACTGTTTCGGTTTCGTTAGTTCTCTTTGATGTTTTTGTTGTTCAGTTTTATGAATAAATCATGAACACTTACCACGCTGCACTTTCGTCACCTTTTTCTTCAGACGGCCGTTACAAGGTCAAAAAGATAATAKAAAATAAACCTCAATATACTTTAAAATTACTAAAACCAAATCAAAACTGTGTAGAAATTATAWTGGACCTTCATTCATACAGTTTCTTGACTGTGTCCAGCTCGCTAATAATCACAGAAAAGAAAGCTAGACAGTTAGGGAGCATATAACATTCCCCAAACTATGGATATAGGACTGTTCTTAGCTAAGCTCAGAACCATTCTATTTTAAAACCTCATAAAAGAGGGCCTAGTTATTCCTCAAAGCAATTATCCCAAATTTCAGCAGTGCTGTCCAGGCGGTTGATGTTGTTAGCAGCCACTGAGCCACCACAGCAGACGACTGGCTGAGTCAGCAACATGTCAAAATAAGCCTCGGATCATTATTCCCTTTCTTTTATTCAAGGAGCTGCAGGATTCTTGCTCCTCATTTTGTCCTGACATCCACTCCTCTCATCTTCATGCTGCTAGCATTACATCCCCTCATAACCATCTCCTATCAATGGTGGGGAGTTATGGGCCGCTGCAAACAGAACAAGAGGGTAGGATGGAACACTGACAGAGAGGATATTGTTCCCTCTTTTACATTGGTAATGACGTACTGTAAATTGGTGGGATTAGTTTGTATAGTATGATATGTTAGTAAAAATATCACTACAATATTTTGTATATATGCATATGCATGCTCCTATTTTTCTGAACCTTTGACATTTTGAGCACCCGTCAATGAAATTCCATTCTAGCAGTATAGCCTATAGCAAATCTGATCAAAGCTCTCATATGGAGAGATGAAAATACTAGGTGCTCGTCTTCCCAATGCACACCTAGTGAACCAGATAGATGCTTGCCTAATACAGTAAGGCTCGTTGACAGTCCAATATTACATATTGAAATATAGTTCCATTCATCCACAGGGTTCATAACTGCTGTGTTTCCTATTCCGTTCCCTCATACATCAATGTCTGTTGTGTTCTCAATCAGAACCATCTGACACTCTGTAATCTGGGCAGAATCCCTGGGCATAGTACAGATGTAGGATCTTAATATGAAATACCCTGTTGCAGGAGAACTTTCCTGCAATGCAGAACGTTTAAAACGTGTAGTGTGTTTGAGGTTTAAAAAGGCTTCTGAAGTTTCTAATTTCCATTTTTAAATGTCAGACTTGATTTTACGTCACAACCCCTACAAAAATGTCCATTAACTATAATCCACTTGATAATTATTATTGCCCTGCTGTAGCAAACTGGCTCAAATTAAGATCCTACATCTGCATATGGGGGAGGCAGTGTACAGTATATAGAGTCTCAACATTCTAAGAAGATTCCAGTAAGTGTATTCCTTCCTGGTGATTCCATGATACCCCAGATTGAACACAGTGACGTGTTTGGAACCATGGAGTCGGGGGGTGGAATTTTCCATCCCCAGCAGGGTAGGGAGATGGATAGTGACAGTGTGCTGCTGTATATCCCTGAGTAGGACAACCCCTTGCGTCTGCATGGCGGGAGGTACAGCTTGTGAAAACTGCATGGTAAATAATTGATCATGTACATAAAGCATCGGAGGGGGACAGAGACTGGGAAGGAGGCCGAGGTCTCACCATAAATAAACCCACAATTACCTTCGGTGCGCCATGACTCCTTGATTCACTTGCTGTTTTTTTCCTAATATACAAAATGAGTCCAAGAGTGACCGAGGCTTTCTAATATAAATCTTTTGATAAAACTGTCAGTGGGCAATAATTGTGGCTGTTTAAACATGTATTGGCTGTGGCAGAATAGCTTCATGTCAGATCCATCAGATTTCTCAAGGGACTATGTAAATGCACCACAGATTGTGCAGAGAACCTCGTCAATGCATTATACATGAATTATGAAAGATGTCTTCTCAAATTGGAATCTAGATGCAGTGACATGCAGGTAAATCCGGTGGAGAGTGGGAGGCCATTACAGAGAACAGGACGTGTCTAAGGATGGAATGGCAGAGGTCATGTTTGTGTGTTTGCACATTTACCTGAGCACAACATTTGCGGAAATAAATAGTTCAACAATTCCACTGAGGACTATTTGTAAGATATTTTGTGTCGGGAAAATAACGTCAGGTGTAAGCCATCATCTCAAACAGTGGAGGCTGCTGAGGGGAGGACAGCTAATAATAATGGCTGGAACTGAGTATTTGATACCATTCAACCAATTCCTCTCCAGCCATTACCACGAGCCCATCCTCCCCAATTAAGGTGCCACCAACCTCCTGTGATCTCAAATGATAAATCCAACAGGAACAACACCATGATATTATTATGCAAAATGCAAACCCCAGAGCTACAGTAAATGGTTTATACCATATAGCAGCACGCCAGTTTAACTAAATGGCAATGCATGCATGTTGTTTTCAGAGTTAAACTCTTTTCAGACCACCATTGTTGCAGAGCCAAACGATCAGAGTTTAATTTCCTTGAAAGCCTCCATTTGTGTGTGATAAAGGAAAATGTCACATAAAACTACACTTATCGATTGAGTATAAACATAAAACAAATCAATCTGGCCATATATTACGGCCAGTAAGGCAGGGCTAGGAGGTTTGTGGCAGGCAGGCATGCAGGCAGCAGGGTGGCTTGTGAGAGGTTTAACCACAAGAGGTCCCATGGATAAAACAGGGAGCCATTAGTCACAGTGCACAGGGCTGGTAAATCAGCATAATGCCGGCTGTAGAACTTTACAGCAGCAGCACCAGTGGTACCACTACACTGCATTCAGCTCATGATGACCATGTAGCTTAGTCCCAAAACTCCCCCACAGATTCTCATTCTCCTCCTTCTCCTACACCTACTAGACTCCAGTGCCCCAGGCTTTGCATAGATTTGTGCAATGAGGACTTAAGGGGTTTGAGATTGGATTTGGGAAAAGTGGGTCTGCTTCTCTCCAGCAGAAGATAGAATTTGATCACAATTTTGTCACAATTTTGTCGCTGAGGATTTTCCTGCACAGCAGGAAATGCACATTTGTAGTGTATTCAAAGTTTAAAAAAGGCTTCTAAAGTTTGTAATTTCCGCTTTAAAATGTCAGACTTGATTTGCCCTAACGAGAAATGTATCAACCTCTACAGAAAATGTCCACATAATAATTCACATTTCCTGTTGCAGCATGATTTTTTTCCTGCTGTAGCATACTGGCTCAAATTAAGATCCTGCATCTGTAAATATGAAGAAGAAACACATCTGAAAGGTACCAGTTTGGCTCTACTTTTTATGGAGGGTCGGGGTGACCCAAGACTAATTATATCCTCAAGGCTTGAGAAAGTGGTCCCTGTGTTAATACCTCAAGTGCAAATATTTGCCTGAGTGACTTAGAGATGATAATAAGAACTTGAAGTACCCGGTAAAGTGGAAACATTTCCAGCACAAGCCTGGGAGAAATAAGCCTCAATCTAGTCCAAATGCAAAGAGCATAAGAGCACCACTCGCTCTGTTAAAATTTCTTATTTTGTGGATGCAAATATCTCCCTGACTACCAGTGGTGGAAAGAGTACTGAAATATCCTATGAAGTAGAAGAGTAGCTAATTTAAATAGTACTCAGAGTAAAAGTAATTTAGTTACTTTTAAAATAAGAACATTGCGCTTATATAGCTCATTTTGCTAAGGTTAGCAGAACGTTGTTACACATGATATTTTCCATGCAATACAATTTAAAAAGAAGAGAGGAAATGAATGTTCAATATTTTTTTTATTTTTTTTATTTTTCACCTTTATTTAACCAGGTAGGCTAGTTGAGAACAAGTTCTCATTTGCAACTGCGACCTGGCCAAGATAAAGCATAGGAGTGTGAACAGACAACACGGAGTTACACATGGAGTAAACAATAAACAAGTCAATAACATGGTAGAAAAAAAAGAGAATCTATATACAATGTGTGCAAAAGGCATGAGGTAGGCAATAAATCGAATAATTACAATTTAGGCAGATTAACATGGAGTGATAAATCATCGATGATCATTGTGCAAGAAGAGATACTGGTTGTGCAAAAGAGCAGAAAAGTAAATAAATAAAAGCAGTATGGGGGTGAGTAGGTAAATTGGGTGGGTAGTTTACAGATGACTATGTACAGCTGCAGCGATCGGTTAGCTGCTCGGATAGCAGATTTTTAAAGTTGTTGAGGGAGATAAAAGTCTCCAACTTCAGAGATTTTGCAATTCGTTCCAGTCGCAGGCAGCAGAGAACTGGAAGGAAAGGTGTCCAAATGAGGTTTGGCTTTAGGGATGATCAGTGAGATACACCTGCTGGAGCGCGTTTGCGGGTGGGTGTAGCCATCGTGACCAGTGAACTGAGATAGGCGGCACTTTACCTAGCATAGCCTTGTAGATGACCTGGAGCCAGTGGGTCTGACGACGAACATGTAGCGAGGGCAGCCGACTAGGGCATACAGGTCGCAGTGGTGGGTCGTATAAGGTGCTTTAGTAACAAAACGAATGGCACTGTGATAAACTGCATCCAGTTTGCTGAGTAGAGTATTGGAAGCTATTTTGTAGATGACATCACCGAAGTCGAGGATCGGTAGGAATAGTCAGTTTTACTAGGGTAAGTTTGGCGGCGTGAGTGAAGAGGCTTTGTTGCGGAATAGAAAGCCGATTCTTGCTTTGATTTTGGATTGGAGATGTTTGATATGAGTCTGGAAGGAGAGTTGCAGTCTAGCCAGACACCTAGGTACTTATAGATGTCCATATTCTAGGTCGGAACGTCCAGGGTGGTGATGCTAGTCGGGCGTGCGGGTGCAGCAGCGAACGTGAAAAGCATGCATTTGGTTTTACTAGCGTTTAAGAGCAGTTGGAGGCACGGAAGGAGTGTTGTATGGCATTGAGCTCGTTTGGAGGTTAGATAGCACAGTGTCCAAGGAAGGGCCGGAAGTATATAGAATGGTGTCGTCTGCGTAGAGGTGGATCAGGAATCGCCGCAGCAAGAGCAACATCATTGATGTATACAGAGAAAAGAGTCGGCCCGAGAATTGAACCCTGTGGTACCCATAGAGACTGCCAGAGGACCGGACAACATGCCCTCCGATTTGACACACTGAACTCTGTCTGCAAAGTAGTTGGTGAACCAGGCAAGGCAGTCATTAGAAAAACCGAGGCTACTGAGTCTGCAGATAGAATATGGTGATTGACAGAGTCGAAAGCCTTGGCCAGGTCGATGAAGACGGCTGCACAGTAATGTCTTTTATCGATGGCGGTTATGATATCGTTTAGTACCTTGAGCGTGGCTGAGGTGCACCCATGACCGGCTCGGAAACGGATTGTACAGCGGAGAAGGTGCGGTGGATTCGAGATGGTCAGTGATCTGTTTTTTGACTTGGCTTTCGAAGACCTTAGATAGGCAGGCAGGATGGATATAGGTCTGTAACAGTTTGGGTCCAGGGTGTCTCCCCTTTGAAGAGGGGGATGACCGCGGCAGCTTTCCAATCCTTGGGGATCTCAGATGATACGAAGGAGAGGTTGAACAGGCTGGTGATAGGGGTGCGACAATGGCGCGGACGTTTTCAGAAATAGGGGTCCAGATGTCAAGCCCAGCTGATTTTATGGTCAGGTTTCTCAGCTCTTTCAGAACATCTGCTATCTGGATTTGGTAAAGGAAGAAGCTGGGCGAGGCTTGGCGAGTAGCAGCGGGGGGGGGGCTGTTGGCCAAGTTGGAGTCGCCAGGAGGAAGGCATGGCCAGCCATTGAGAAATGCTTGTTGAAGTCTTCGATTATCACGGATTTATCGGTGGTGACCGTGTTACCTAGCCTCAGTGCAGTGGCAGCTGGGAGGAGGTGCTCTTTTCCCATGACTTTACAGTATCCCAGAACTTTTTGGAGTTAGAGCTACAGATGCAAATTTCTGCTTGAAAAAGCTGGCCTTTGCTTTCTGACTGACTGCGTGTATTGGTTCTGACTTCCCTGAACAGTTGCATATCGCGGGCTCTTCGATGCTATTGCAGTTCGCCACAGGATTTTTTGTGCTGGTCGAGGCAGTCAGGTCTGGAGTGAACCAAGGCTATATTGTTCTTGGTTCTGCATTTTTTGACGGAGCATGCTTGTCTAATATGGTGAGAAGTAACATTTAAAGAATGACCAGGCATCCTCACTGACGGGATGAGGTCAATATCCTTCCAGGGTACCCGGCCAGGTCGATTAGAAAGGCCTGCTCGCAGAAGTGTTTTAGGAGCGTTTGACAGTGATGAGGGGTGGTCGTTTGACCGCGGACCCGTGGGATACAGGCAATGAGGCAGTGATCGCTGAGATCTTGATTGAAGACAGAGAGGTGTATTTGGAGGCAGGTTGGTCAGGATAATGTCTATTAGGGTGCCCTGTTTACGGATTTAGGGTTGTACCTGGTGGGTTCCTTGATGATTTGTGTGAGATTGAGGGCATCAAGCTTGGATTGTAGGACTGCCGGGTGTTAAGCATATCCCAGTTTAGGTCACCTAACAGAACAAACTCTGAAGCTAGATGGGGAGCGATCAATTCACAGATGGTGTCCAGGGCACAGCTGGGAGCTGAGGGGGTCGGTAGCAGGCGGCAACAGTGAGAGACTTATTTCTGGAGAGATTAATTTTTAAAATTAGAAGTTCGAACTGTTTGGGCATAGACCTGGAAAGTATGACAGAACTTTGCAGGCTATCTCTGCAGTAGATTGCAACTCCTCCCCCTTTGGCAGTTCTATCTTGACGGAAAGTGTTATAGTTGGGTATGGAAATCTCAGAATTTTTGGTGGCCTTCCTAAGCCAGGATTCGGACACGGCAAGGACATCAGGGTTGGCAGAGTGTGCTAAAGCGGTGAGTAAGGCAAATTAGGGGAGGATTCTGATGTTGACATGCATGAGGCCAAGGCTTTTTCGATCACAGAAGTCAACAAATGAGGTGACTGGGACATGCAGGGCTGGTTTACCTCCACATCACCGAGGAACAGAGGAGTAGTAGGATGAGGTGCGCTAAAGGCTATCAAAACTGGTCGCCTAGAGCGTTGGGACAAAGAATAAAAGGAGCAGATTTATGGGCGTGGTAGAATAGATTCTGGGCATAATGTGCAGACAGGGTATGGTGGGGCGTGGGTACAGCGGAGGCAAGCCAGGCACTGGGTGATGATAAGAGAGGTTGTATCTCTGGCATGCTGGTCTCAATGGGTGAGGTCACCGCATGTGTGGGGGGTGGGACCAAGGAGGTATCAGAGGTACGGAGAGTGGAACTACAGGGTCCATTGCAAACCAAAACAATGATAATGATAACTAGCCTGAACAACAGTATGCAAGGCATATTGATATTTGAGAGAGACATACAATAAGGCATAAAGTGATTGCAGGTCTTGATTGGGAGAGCTAGCTAAACAACAGGTAAGATAACAGCAGCAATAACAGGGTGCTAGTCTAACACAGCAACAACAGGTAAAAATGGCGACGACTAGCAGAGAGGGTCGGATTAACTACACACAGATCCTGAGTTAAAGCACAGAGCCGACAGATAAAACACAAATAAACGAATGGAGTACCGTGAATTAATGGACAGTCAAGCATGCATCAGCTATGTAGCCAAGTGATCATAGTGTCCAGGGGCAGCCGTAGATGGAGCAGGGAGGCCTCCACTAAGCTAGCACGCGGCGTTTAAAGTAGTAGCCGGGGGGTGGTCTGCTCAGACGGAGGGGTCTGCTCAGACGTGGTCGTGTCGACAGAGAATCCAAGCCAGATGGCGATGGCGAAAGAGAGGTTGTGAATTGTAGAATTGTGTTTGCTAACTGTGCTAGCTTCGTGGCAGTGGCGCTAGCTGCGCTAGCCGCAGCTAGCTGTGAGGATCAGAAGCAGTGCTCAGGGATTACGCAGGATCCGGCGTTGTTGTCAAGAGACAGTCCGATGCTGGTAAATTGGTGAGTAATATCCAGGCTAATAACAGGGCTGGTGTCTGTGCAGAAGGTAAAAGCTACTAGCAGCGGCAAAAAAATGGCTAAATTAGCTTGTAGCTGGTATTGTAGCCCAAGAATTTGCTGGTAAGACCTCTTCAGCTAGCCGGCAGATGGCCTAGCTCGAGGCTAGCTCAAGGCTAACTGTGCTTGCTTCGGGACAGAGTGTTAGCCAGTAGTAGCCACTCGGTTGCAGCTAGCTAGCTGTGATGATACGGTGTAATTGTCCAGAGCTTGCGTCGGAATCCGGTGATTGTGGTAGAGAAAAAGCAGTCCTATATGCTCTGGGTTGATATCGCACTTGCAGACTGGCAGGTATTGGCCCGGTATTGAAGCTGGCTGTGTCCGAGTTGAGGGTGAAGACCGCAGCAGTGGCTAACTGACTACTAGCTAGTAGCTAGTTATCTGGCTAGCTTCTGATTGGGGTTACGGTTCTAAAGTATAAAAAAATAGCAGGTCCGTACCACATTGGGTGAGGCGGAATGTAGGAATGTATATTCAGTTCCTAGATGGAAAATGAAATTAAAATATATACGAAATGTATACGAAAAATACGAAGACTATTTACACGGGACAGGACAAAACAAAGACTCGTCCGACTGCTACGCCATCTTGGATTTGGAAGGATATGAACTAAGTTAACTTATTGTTTGAGTTGCAGCAAGGCACATCTGCAAATAAAAAAGGATTTGTCAATACTATTGATATTTGAAAATATTCAAAGCAATTAAAATGTATTGATGAATTATACAGTGATGAAGCAATACAAAATAAAGTACATAAACCAAAAAAAAATCACCCGATCATGCTCTTTTCCTCATTCATTCACTCTCTCTTTCCCTCCCTCACTCACTCAACCACTCACCCACCCACCCATACAAGGACACAAGGGCAGTGCCAGGGCACACTGGACCTACCTAAAGGATTTGATGTCAAATTAGCTCTGGAGGCAACAACAGAACACCATGGAAATAAAGATTAATGAGCAAACCCCGCTGAAATAGAGAAGGGGCTATAGATGTTGCATTAGATTGATAAACTACATTTAGGCCATAAACTACATGTACAGAGAACATCAGGTTGTGTAGTGTTCCTTGAGCAAAAATTAACTTCACTTCTCTCTGTACTTGCTGTTCAGTTTCAGCAGGAGCTGATTTTCCAAGTGAATAGAATATGTCCTGGCTCTCTTTGCAGTGAAGAGCAGTCCAACACAGCTAAAAAGATGTTCACAGGCGGCCGAGGAAGGCAGGCCTCTGTTCAGTTTGAGGGACACACATCTGAAAGCAAAGTTGAATTCCTTTCTGTCTGTATGGAAAGGAATGAAGCAAGTCAATCTTGTCAAATCAAATCATATCACATTTTATTGGTCACATACACATATTTAGCAGATGTTATTGTGGGTATAGCGAAATGCTTGTGTTCCTAGCTCCAACAGTGCAGTAGCATCTCACAAATCACAACAATACACACAATCTAAAAGTAAAATAATGGAATTAAGAAATATATAAATATTAGGATGAACAATGTCGGAATTGCATTAACTAAAGTACAGTAGAATACAATATATACAAATGAAATGAGTAAACAGTATGTAAACATTATTAAAGTGACTAGTGTTCCCGGCTAGTGATGGCTATTTAACAGTCTGACGGCCTTGAGATAGAAGCTGTTTTTCAGTCTCTCGGTCCCAGCTTTGATGCATTTGTACTGACCTCGCCTTTTGGATGATAGCGGGCTGAGCAGGCCGGGGCTCGGGTGGATGTTGTCCTTGAAGATATTTTTGGCCTTCKTGTGACATTGGATGTTGTAGGTGTCCTGGAGGGGAGACCAAAGGACAGATTTCCACTGGTCTAATGTCTATTGCTTGTGTTTCTTGGCCCAAACAAGTCTCTTCTTTTTATTGGTGTCCTTTAGTAGTGGTTTCTTTGCAGCAAATCAACCATGAAGGCCTGATTCACGTAGTCTCCACTGAACAGTTGATGTTGAGATGTGTCTGTTACTTGTCGTTGATGATCTTTTTGGCRTTCCTGTGATATCGAGTGCTGTAGGTGTCCTGGAGGGCAGGCAGGGTGTCCCCGGTGATGCGCTGGGCTGACCCCATCAATCCTCTGGAGAGCCCTGCGGTTACGGGCAGTGCAGTTGCCGTACCAGGCGGTGATACAGCCCGACAGGATGCTTTCAATTGTGCATCTGTAAAAGTTAGTGAGGGTCTTAGGGGCCAAGCCTAATTTCTTCAGCCTCCTGAGGTTGAAGAGGCGCTGTTGCACCTTCTTCACTACTCTGCCTGTGTGGGTGGACCATTTCTAATTGTCAGTGATGTGTACTCCGAGGAACTTCAAACTTTTCACCTTCTCCACTGCGGTCCCATCGATGTGTATAGGGGCGTGCTCCCTCTGCTGTCTCCTGAAGTCCACGATCAGCTCCTTTGTTTTGTTGACGTTGAGGGAGAGGTTATTTTCCTAGCACCACACCACCAGGGCCCCCACCTCCTCCCTGTAGGCTGTCTCATCATTGCTGGTAATCAGTCCTAGTACTGTTGTGTCGACTGCAAACTTGATGATTGAGTTGGAATAGAAGCATGAATTCCGATTTCTCAGACCAGCGTTGAATAGACCTTAGCACAGGTACTTCCTGTTTGAGTTTCTGCCTATAGGACGGGAGGAGCAGGATGTAGTCGTGATGTGATTTGCCAAAGAGAGGGCGGGGTAAGACCTTGTAGCCATCCCGAAAGGAGAAGTAACAATGCTCGAGATTTTTGGATGAGCGAGTACTACTGGCAATGTGTTGATAGAACTTCGGTAGCATTTTCCTCAAATTTGCTTTGTTAAAATCCCCAGCTACGAATAATGCTCAGGARATGTGATTTTCAGTGTAGTTCCTTGAGGGCCGTCGTGGAATCGGCTTGAGGAGGAATATACATGGCTGTGACAATAACCAAAGAGAATTCTCTTGGGAGGAAATACAGTCGGCATTTGATTGTGAGGTATTCTAGGTCGGGTGAACAAAAGGACTTGKGTTTCTGTACGTTATCACAATCACACCATGAGTAGTTAATCATGAAACATACACCACCACCTTTCTTCTTCCCAGAGAGTTCTTTATTCCTGTCTGCACAATGTACTGAGAACCCAGCTGGCTGTATGGATGGGGACAGTATATCCGGAGAGAGCCATGATTCAGTCTACTTTGTTGTCCAGGGACTGAACATTAGCGAGTAATATACTCGGAAGCGGTGGATGGACTAGAAGTCCACTCTGAATACCTCTTCTCCGCCGGCAGCGTCTTGGAGCAGCCTCTGGGATGAGTTAAATTTCCCTGGGGGGTACGGACAAAGGATCTAATTCGGGAAAGTCGTATTTCTGGTCGTAATTCTGGTGAGTTACTGTCACTTTGATATCCAAAAGTCATATCCGGCCTTATGTAATAGCACAAAAAACAAATAACACACAAAAAAGTTGCGTAGGAGCTAGAAGCAGAGCTGCCATGTCTGCCGGCACCATCTTCTTCTTCTTGTCTGACACACAGGCATGGTACCCATCCAGCTCCCCTGGTGACCTTTTGGGCATCAGTGATGAAGAAAAATCCTCTTAATCAGTTTTAAAAGATTTCTCTGGTTCCATGTAAAATGAAAGTGACCCAACCAGGTTGAAGGGTCACTTGATGTTGGAGGGTAACATTAAGCGAGGGGACATTTGGCCAAAGCATCAACCTGCAGCAAGGTCAAAGGAAAGTGTTGTTTACGTCCCAGCACCACAGCGCCACCGGGGTGGGCCTTTGAGCAATGGCATGTCATCTCTTCCATCTGAAGCAATCAAATGATAGATTTTATGCTCTGTTGAAAAATCATAAGTGGTAGGAAATGACTGTGGGATGTACCGTACCTGTACATCATCACATGATTTTAGATCGTCATTAATACAGGCCCATGGGAAGACCATTTACATCCAGTCAGTTGAATTGATATAGGTAGATCACAACATATTGTGTATTCTGTATAGTTGGATGGATAGATCGACAGTAGAGGTTAAAGCTACAGCCTACTCCGTCCTACATAGGGTTGCAAAGGGAGGGTATATTACTGGAAACCTTCGACGTTTACCAGTAAACTACCAGATTTTTGGTATCTTTCAAGGATTTTATGTAATCTATCACAAGACATCTAGTGGCCCTTTTGGGTACTTCAGATTATCACAGGTGTCTGTAATTATCTCTGGCCCTCTGTGTGGCTGTCACGTTCTGACCATGGTTCTTTTGTGTTTTCTTTGTTTTAGTGTTGGTCTGTCACGATTCTCTAAAGTAGAACCCAGAAGCAGACCAGGACAAGGAGAGTAAGACGAAGGTGAGTCTTTATTTACAAGTGTAAATGTAGTGATAGAAAAATCCAAGTAGCGGAGCGGGCAGCGGAGGTGAGTTGATGGAATTGAGTAAGCAGATCCAAGGAAGTAACTGAAGTCACCGACGACCAGGTAGGGATGGGATGAGTGTTCCGGGTGAATGATGTTCATGGCTAACGATCCGGCAGGGAATGGATGTCAGGTCAGAGCTTATGAAGTGGAGGGGTGATGATCAGGACCAGGTGTGCAGATAGCTGATGGGATACAGGTGCGGGTAATCAGAGATCTCCCAACTAGCTATGTCGCCCGGCAACCAGACAGGGTGCGTTCCAGGACACCGGAAAAACACTCCAGGACAGAACACAGGCAAAAACAGACTCAGGAAGCGGGATTCGTGACATGGTCAGGACGTGAGCTGAGTGGGCATTCTATGTTGTGTGTCTAGTTTTTACGTTTCTATGTTTGGCCTGATATGGTTCTCAATCAGAGGCAGGTGTTAGTCATTGTCTCTGATTGGGAACCATATTTAGGTAGCCTGTTTTGTGTTGGGGTTTGTGGGTGGTTGTCTTCTGTCTTTGTGTCTATGCACCAGATAGGACTGTTTCGCTTTTTCACATTTATTGTTTTTGTATTTTGTGGTGTTCACGTTTTTTGTCATTATTAAACATTATGAACACTAACCACGCTTCGCTTTGGTCCGATCCCTGCTACACCTCCTCTTCAGACGAAGAGGAGGAAATCTGCCGTTACAGTGGCCTTATCACATGTAAACTATAAAAATAATTAAATAAGATGATKAAAAAAAATGTGAATGACAAAGCTCTAAAACATTATCCTAAAAATAAACCATCAACTTAGTAAATACCATTGGTGTTCAATATGAGGGTTTCAGCATGAAATACCCTTTATTTATTTTTTTACACACCATTATTTATTTTACTCTGTCAGTATGTTTTGTTGTAAATTTTTMGGCGTCAAACTGGTGACAGTTGTGAAAAAAGTCAATAGTTTGAAGAGTTGCAGAGTTAATTGAAAATAATACCACAGTGTTTTTGATTCATTAGGCATTTTTCTTTTGAACCATATGGTCTATCTATTAGAAACTCCTGCACAATATGGACAGATGTGTATTATATATCAATGCAAAAATGTAAGTTATTCAAGTATAAATTACGAAAGTTACGATAGATTGCCACTGATTTTCTGTTAATTACCAAAATTACGTGAACTTTGGTAAACTAGCAGTACCTTTGCAACGCTACATCTACATGCGCAACCTCTTCCTTGCATTTGGTTGGCCTCCGGATATGTCATGTACTGTAGGGTTTGTTTTGCTTTGTCTTAATGAACTACAGTAACTCTATAAGTTCCATAGGTCTTTGTGTGTTTGTGTGTGCTCACGTGCATCTGTGCACGCATGTGTTTTCCTCATGGAGAGTGATGTGTCGGCAATGCTAATTATGTCATTCCACAGCAGGCTACACAGTAGTACACACAGAGAACTCCTGCACTAGCAAACACCTATCAGGAATATGAATCTGGTGCTTAGACCCACTGAAAGGCTGCTTTACAGACGTGTTAGTGTGATCTTAAGTCTGTTCCTATCATAGCTACTCTCGTCAGAGCTACTCTTGTCACACCCTACCTTCCCCATCCTGCTATTGATATACTGTATCAGCCATTGCAAACACACCAGCAAAGAGTAACTACAGCATTCTTTACAGCATTCTTTCTTTTTAAATGACCCTGCCTGGAAGAGGTACTGCAACCATCGCTCTGGTTAGTTGGCACAGAATGTTGGGGATTCTCTACTAACGATCTTTATTACCAATTGTCTTACATCAGATAGCGCGTCAATTCCACCTGCACTGAGGGACGAGCGTCAAGTAAAAGTCACCCTATCTGACGTAAGACACAGCATCATTACCCTCAAGCCTTAAACCACGCACGTTTTCAATACTCTACGTGCATCTCTAAGGACTGTCCAATGGCTCAAAAGCAGAAGAGCAGAAGCTGAGATTGTGACACTTGCATGACCATAACATTGAATATTAAACAATAATGTTTATTTTATCTGTCTCCTCCAGTAGACATAAACATTAGCCTTCCACTTCAAGAAACAAAGATGAGCATGCTCATGGTAAATGGTTTCAACATGCTTCATACAATAGCTATGTTGAATTTAAAAAACTATTGCCAGCTTCATGAGTGCTTGAATCACACACAAAATGTCAGAGAGCCAACTAACACCATGAGGAAATAGAGCTTCATCAAGAGGAGCATGCAGATGTCCTGATCTATTCAGCCAAAATACCCTAGGATGCTGCTTGTCCAACATATCACTCATATCAGAATTTCATTTGACAAAATAATATCCTGAAATTGAAAGGCAATTAATGGGAGAGCAGTGTTGGACGGCTGCAGGTTAACAAGCTACAGTAATAAGGACTGCTGGGGGAAGAATACACTATTAAATAAAATAGAATGGACATAAATAGAGAGGATTAAATGAGGTGTGAATAGAATGAAATTAGGAATTATGGGGGAGGGGTGAAAGTAATGGACGCTGTTGTTGTTGTTGTTAAAACACAAGATATAACAAATCTCCCGTCAAGAATTATCACGCTTCTCGTGGGCTGAAGGAAGAGTGGACCAAGGTGCAGCGTTTAAAGTGTTCATGATTTAATCCAACAACAAAAAAATCGAACAAAAACAACAAACAGGAGAACAAAAGCGAACAGTTCTGTCAGGCAAACAAAACAGCTAAACAGAAAATAAGTACCCACAAAACACAGGTGGGAAAAGGCTACCTAAGCATGGTTCTCAATCAGAGACAACGATAGACAGCTGCCTCTGATTGAGAACCACACCCGGCCAAACACACAGAAATAGAAAACATAGAACACAAAACATAGAATGCCCACCCCAACTCACGCCCTGACCAAACCAAAATAGAGACATAAAAAGGATCTCTAAGGTCAGGGCGTGACAAGAATAATTTTGCATTCTGGTCATTTCTTACATAAGAGAAGATAAGAGACTGCCTGTGGCGATGAATGGTTAAGAACCCTAGTTATAGAATAACTGTAGGCTGTTCCAATTCCATATCGGACTATGTTTCATAAACAAGCACAGCAGATACTGGATTTAATATTATGATCTCAGCCTGATCATAAAAACGTAAATGAGCCCATTTTATGTTTCTTGATTTAATTACATTTATATAATTGTTCAGCCAATCCACATCCTCCATATTTGTCTGTGATTTTTCCTCAGGTCAAGTTTATAACTTCCATATGGCTCATTTCACAACACAATCTGAGGAGAGCCAATTTAGAGCATTTGGGAGGATTAAGTGAATATATGAACTTTTAGAAAAATGGTTAGAGGAGGATATCAACAGAATCCTTTGTTAAGCTCTCACCCACACTGGTGTTCAAAGGGAATGGGAGAGCTGCGATGTCCTCCGTAGATATCAAGGGGGACGACGACGACATTGTCCTTATTTACAGGAGTGAGCGGTGGAGATGTGGAGTGGTTTGGGTACCTTGAAGCAATGTTTTTTTTCTATGAAAACATAATTAACAATTGGTACATAGCCATTTGTAAGGTCCATCTCGATGATACAACTTTGCTGAGTTTTTATGAAACATTAAAAAGATAAACATGATATCGATTTTGTTGCCATGAGTCCCCAGAGAGGACACATTAAATCTAAGGGGATGCTTCTTCTGCTACCAGATAGCAGGGACCTACAGGAAGGTTAGGTGTCACAGACATTTTAATTAGGAGGACTAATGAGGGCGCAGAATGTTATGTAAACATGTCACTATTAACTATGGGTATGCAGTGAAGCCCAAATACTACCCACCAAAATGACAGAGCCAGAGGGCCTATTGGTTTCGGCAATTTTTTCCCGATGTTAGTGTATTTGCCACTTCTATAACCATTGCCAATACAATATTTTCCAAATACTCTTCCTGTTTCTTTCTTTCTGCCTCATTTGTTGGTCCTGCCAGAGCTGTTGCTTTCATTTTCTCTGTCTCCTAACCGCCTAGACGTTTCCCCATAATGTTCTATAAGGAAAAGACAGAATGACAGAAAAATGACTCATAGCCATCCATTTCTGTCAGCCAAGCATGTCATACATAATAAATTACGCTTAGCGTGTGTGAAATGGGTTTCCGGATAGGAGAGGAAGGTCTCTCTCCCGGCCCAGTGAAAGTATATGCAGACTGTATCAGACAGCCAATGTTGCTATCAGGGATGAGTGATTCCCTGGTGGAAATAGGATTCCTCCATTCCTCCATCCTAGCCTATTCTCCCCAGTCACATCTACTCACATACATCACATCACTATGCGTCCATCTACTCTGTCTGCTGCCTGCATGGCTGGAGGGGCCTACTTGGCCGTGTGAATGAACCAGAGAGATAGAGAGAGAAGAAATTAGTGACAAAGTGAGATTCAGTGGTGATGGTGGTGAGAAGAATAAATTGTGAAGAGTAGAATAGATAGTGAACTGTGGTGGGTTTGTGGGTGGGAGTGTGGTGAATGCTAAATGAAGCAATGTAAGGTATGGGAGCATGGGCAGTGTTCAACGAGGCAGTGGTGTCACGCTACAGTGGCAGAGGTGGGTCCCTGGGTGCCCTGTGTCATGACCTGTTTACACCTCTACAGGATCGCTTTCCTCTGTGGAACAGGGGACACAGCTGGGATATACAGGGCAGAACCTTCCGTATGCTATTCTTCAGTGATTCACTTCATATTGTTACTGTACACATCTCTGTGCACATAGCTTCTGTATATGATGATATATTTATATCTTTTTAAGTTTGAGTTGAAGGGGAGTCTGTTTATGCTTATTTTGTTGGAAAAATATGGTACAACTAAGTAATACAAATCTGCATGGTTCTCTCCATTGAAACCCCGCTCTCCTTTCCTGGTTCTGCTGTGTCGCTGCCTGGCTGCACTCTAGCCTCCCTGGATGATTCTGTGTTACCTGGTTAGAAAGAAACAGATTTTTAGATTAGCACAGGTTTCACAGCATTAGAGGGTTGTTTTGATTAAGGCATCCTGTCCTATAGGATCACATTGCCTGATAATAAGGTCAGGGAAAGAAAGGGAACGGAAGAGCAGGATCTGGTTTGCATAATGCTGCTACAACGTGATGAAAGAAGCTTTCCTCAAAAGTGGGGTATCTCTCTTTTCCAACGAGGTGGAACTATTTAGGGAATTGGAATCACAGAAACTGAGTCACTGGAGAAAAAAGAACATTTTGGGGGGGTGGCGAGGTTTGGTTGTTAGTCATTTGATAAAGTATCTCTCTCATTATTTGAACTCCTACGGGAGAGGTTAGGTTTGATAGAAACAGCCCATAAAGATTAGCTACGTGAGGTCTGCCGATCTGGACAGCGTTGGAATCAGTTATGTTGTGTTAGAGGTTAATAGTAGAGGTTAATAGTTATAGAGAAACACTTCTGATTCAAACACGTTGATTCAAACCTGAGTAGGGTTTCAATCGGGAATTCTGGAAACTGGGATTTGTTACCGGAATGATTGGGGTTGACCTGGATAACATAGCTAGGGCTATGAGTTCTTCCTTAACATTACTATGTGATCTCATCAGAGAAACATATGCCCCTACAATAGCCCAACCGGCTCTGTGTATCTGACCATGTCCCCATAAGAGTCTGACCACACATCTGGCAGGGTGTAACCGCAGTGGATTTAACGTGTGTTTATTGAGTGGCTCAGCGGTGCCCGCGGGCACTCAGCGGGCACTCAGTGAGACACACATGAAGGTCAGGGGTGATGACCAGGCTCAATCTGGGCCCTGCAGAAGATGTAGGGATCTGGAAGCCACTTCAGGGCATGTTGATCTTGTCAATATTATCTCACAAATAATTTCTAACATATTCACATAGTGTTAGTTTCAAGATATGGCCTAAGATTGTGTATTCAGAAATACAGGTCTTGAACACTGACAACATCAATTCTACTTTACTAATAAGACTACACAGTCTCTAAAGCGAACACCCCGTTGAGACCAGTTTTAGAGTGAAACCGAATTACAAAGGTTATTCAAACTCATGTAAAACCAGCATAAAACTTAACCTCTGCTGCAGTGAAGAAACCAAGGCCCAGGCAATCAGTACGATAGTGCCACAGAGCACACTAATGAGAACAAGGTTGAGGAACTGGCAACAATGGGACCCTTAATAAATCCCCAGCCTGCATCTAAAGCGGCAATCCTTTGGATCCTATTGTTGTGTGTATAATGTACAGTATTGATTAGCCGTGTATTTACCTCAAGGTGAACTCTAGGGATGCTGCTATCTCTATCAGGACATCAGTTTAGTTTGCCTGGCTGGCTAACAATCACTTCTATCCTGGGGATATTTGTCAGGCTGAATGAAAAGATGCTAACTTAATTGCCTACTAAAGTTAAATTAAAAAGCTGGGCGCTTCTGATTGAATGGCAAATACTCTTAGTGAAATGATAAAAGAGAAAGGCAGTGGAAGAGAGAATAAGAGAGGTGAAATGAGGAGAGGAGGCGCTAAGTCCGGAGAATAGAGTGGGTTCGAGCAAAGCGCTGATCCAGCACATCGTGTCCTACACAGATAGGCTGATGCTCGCTGGCAAATTTAGAAAGGCGTGCAGGCAGGCATTGTTGCTCAGTCCTCCTCAATGTGCAGAATCACCCTCAGCCAGACCGCTTTGACCTTGCAGCAGTCTCTCTCTTTGAGCCAGTGCAGCACAACAGGCAGCTCTCTCTCTCATCTCTACAACAGTCAAGCCTGATAGAGTTCCCTAGACTGACACATGTTGGCTATTCACAATCAACATCACTCAGCAACGGAGATTAAGTTGAACCTTTACTAAGGAACATTGAGAATCATCCATACTGTAGACTACTGTATGTCATTCAACTTTGTCCGTTTCAGCAATCACTCACATAACAAAGGACAAAACAGAAAAATGTCTGATAAAACTGCAGTTCCTCACAATAAAATGACAGCTCTTAATAAAGATTGTTCAGAAAAAGACCAGCTCTAAAGTGGTAATTGTATGTGTAAAAGAATGACATTTATTTCAGTTTCCATAAACCTATTTTATACCTAATGACAGATGGAGAGGAAGGGAACTTAACACTGTCCTCTAGGGGTTTGTCTTTATAACACAGTGCCAATACTGCACTATCCCTGTCTTTACCAGTAGGCTACTGTACATTTTTGCACAAGTTTGTACTGTGTTTTATTCATTCCTTATAGACTGTATTCATAAACTTTTTGGATGAATGGAGGATCAACAGGTATGACTAATCAGCAACTTGTCAGGGACGTTGATGTCCCAACATGGCTGAGGTTGTACAGTACTATCTGTCACACAATTGGCCAGACTGAAATATAGTTTATGCTATAGCACATATGAAATGGTGTCCATGCATTGACTTGCATTGCAGTAAAACTTCCTGTACATGCTATTTTGCTCTGGTTCCTATGCATACTGTACATAGTTACCCGCTAATTGCTCAGTAATGCGTAACAAGTAGACACACATCTAAGTCTAGATTACAATATTGATTTATCTCAAGTGATTGATAAAGCTTTAATGTTCAGGTCTCACCAGTGTGATTCAATATAAGCCTTTACAGATATGTTTGAATGGGCTCAGAGAATGAAAAGTTACATGACCATAGCATGTCTGAAACACATCCATACAAAATACAACAAAGCATCTTGGGTCATGTAGATAACACCCAGACTCTCCTATGAAATGGAAAACGACTGAAGATCACCATGGAGAATAAGCAGGTGTGCAGAATAAATCGAATCTTTAAACAGACTGCCTGGTTGTGTTCGAAACTGCCCTTGGATATTGCCTGAGAACACGGTTATGAGTTAAGAAGGAGCATAAGAGGATGGTAGTGTATGGAGCCTGCTCAAGAACCATGAACAAATTCTTGGAGAGTGCCCCAGAAAATGAAAGCTAAAGATACTTAAGGCCTCATTAATCTTTGTGACATATATTGACCATAGATTGGACTGCAAACAAAATTGGAGTTGAGGGGATATAATGGATAAGGTTTAGTAGTCATCTGGTAAAAGCATGTTGTGGGCAGGACTTGCCTGCTTAACACACTGCACTTTTAACTTATATTTGAGCTCTGTATGTCAGTGTCAGTGGATACATACAGTGTAGGAGGGTCCCCTTCCATTTGTCAATTTGTCTGTGACTTTGTGTAGACCACTAGAATAAAGACCAATTGAAAACAAAGCATTCCTGTTAATAATGTGAGGGTACAGCAGTCCCTCATGCAGTCTGAAACAGATCCATATAGAGTGCTGTGTAGGGTTTTTCTCTGATGGCAACGGATCAATGTGGATTTGTTAGTCAATATGCCAAACAGACCGGTGCAAGTGAACCCAAGCCTCAGATATAGAATTGTACTGTACTAGAAATCAGGCCTTAACTATGAGGAGCATTCTGTAGCTCAAGGTATGTTAAAATAAATCCTCTTAAGGATCTCTACAGATCAGTGTCCCACCCTTGGGACGGTTGTGCTAATGTGCGCTAATGTGATTAGCATGACTTTGTAAGTAACAAGAACATTTCCCAGGACATAGACATATCTGATATTGGCAGAAAGCTTAAATTCTTGTTAATCTAACTACACTGTCCAATTTTCAGTAGCTATTACAGTGAAAGAATACCATGCTATTGTTTGAGGAGAGTGCACAGTTATGAACTTGAAAATGTATTAATAAATCAATTAGGCACATTTGGGGAATATTGATACAACATTTTGAACAGAAATACAATGGTTCATTGGATCAGTTTAAAACGTTGCACGTACACTGCTGTCGTTTAGTGGACACAATCTAAATTGCGCCTGGTCTGGAATAATACATTATGGTCTTTCTCTTGCATTTCAAAGATGATGGTACAAAAAAAATACAAAAAACGCATGTTTTACCAGATCTAATGTGTTATATTCTCCTACATTCATTTCACATTTCCACAAACTTCAAAGTGTTACCTTTCAAATTATATCAAGAATATGCATATCCTTGCTTCAGATCCTGAGCTACAGGCAGTTAGATTTGGGTATGTCATTTCATATGAAAATTGAAAAAAAAATCCAGATCCTTAAGAGGGTTTTTAATAAGAGCAAAGAAAAACAACATGGCTGTTAACTGTACCATCATTTTGTTAAGAGGTTTGCAGTGCATAACCAGATGTCTTGCATTTCATTCATTTATTATAAAAAAAACAACCTGGCCTTTGAAAGGGAAGCTGAACGTATCCTCTTCGTTAAGAACAACGCTGTATCCTAATAATATCAGCCACTTGCCCATGTCTATGAGAGGATGATGGACAGATACCTTTGCTGATCTGCTCTTCTATTGTGTGCCAAGGATTTGTCATCGGTGCCATGACACAAATGTTTTAAAGGTAATCCTCAAAGCTTTGTTTATAATTTGATTGTTACTATATTTAGAAAGGATTTCAGTTATTTCAAGCCTTATTGCCCCACTTTTGCTGAATAGGAAAAAAATAATGGATTATTTTTCATATTTTTATAATACTTGGATGTACTACAGTATGTACTTGAGCTTGTGGCCTCAACAGTGTGTACACCTTAGCCATGTATATCTATTTTTACCAGAAAGATATGTTCCAGACCGTTCAAAAAATATGCAATATTTCCAGTTGTTGTTTATGACCATCTCATAAAAAAATGATGTCTATTTAGGTGGAAATCAAAATTTTGCCCTAGGGTGACTCATGAAGCTGTAACAAAAAATACAATGATTTGGGGGATATTCACAAAATGTAATCCATAGAAGGGTCCTATGGAGGAAGGATTGTTGACATGTATTTAACATTTGTATCATCGGCTACTTTCAGAATTATGTAGTTCTGAAAGTAATTGGACATAAACGTACAGAACAGTACAGTACAGTACAGTACAGTAATGTAGATAGGTTCAGTAGAGTACAGTACATTATACTGTACTCTACTCTTGTCACGCCCTGATCTGTTTCACCTGTCTTTGTGATTGTCTCCACCCACCTCCAGGTGCCTCCCATTTCCCCCATTAGTCCCCGGTGTATTTAACCCTGTGTTTCCTGTCTCTCTGTGCCAGTTCGTCTTGTTTGCCAAGTCAAACAGCGGTTCTCCTAGCTCCTATTTATCCCAGTCTCTGTTTTTTCCTAGCCCTCCTGGTTTTGACCCTTGCCTGTCCTGACGCCATATCCGCCTGTCTGACTACACTGACTGTCCTGAACTCGAGCGTGCCAATCACCTGGTACTGTTTGGACCTGGTTTATAAACTCTCACCTGTCCCCGACCTGCCTTTTGCCTACCCCTTTTGGTATAATAAATATCGGAGCTCAACCATCTGCCTCCTGTGTCCGCATTAGGATCTCGCCTTGTGTCCTTGTAACGCTAGTGTGCTCTACTGTACAGTACTCTACTTTTCTTTACTTGACTTTATTGTACTAAACTGTCCTGTACTGTACTGTTATCTGCTGTCCTCTACTGTACTGTGCTCTCCAGATTTGTGAAACATAGACGTCTATGATTGGTTCAGAATTGGTCCGGTCAGGGCAGACTGACCAAATTCCAACTAGTTTTCAACTTGAATATTGTGTATTTATATATATATATATTACTGTAAATATTGATCACATTCCATGTGTATGGTCATATATTTTGATTCAGGGAATGTTGATATTGCGAACCTCCTGATATTTTTACCTCATGTTTCAGGAAGTGATGTCACTGAATACTGCCCCTATATATACGACCTTCCACCCCCACCAGGGATATGGATGCCTGATGAAGACCTGAGGGTCAAAARGTTGTTATCATAAAATCACCTGGGAGCATGAGCAGCAGTGTACAGCGTTTGTTTTTTATTTTCCATACAGTCTTTTTTGATCAATTAAGCGATCCAATAATTCCGGACTCCACTGTGTTCTGTCAACAATCCTTCCTCCAAAGGACCCTTCTATGGATTTTAATAAGGAATCACCCTTAATGAATATCAGGGGTATTAAATGTTCTGTCATGATAAGAAAGGCCGTTGCTTTAAATGTCAACAGGCACTTACCCTATCAAAGAATACCAAGTGTTTCTTCAGTTCTACAATACAACTCCGTGCAGAAAATACACAGTCAAAATTCAATACAAGAGCTTCTGTAAGTGCCCATCCTTTATCAAACGCAAGGTGTTGGATYTGGATACGCTGGGTTATTCATACTACAATACTTTCCAGCTGCGGGCGTAGGTTGTCATTTGTTCTTAACTGACTTGCCTAGTTAAATATAGGTTCAATAAAATAAATGAAATACAAATAAAATACCACTGCTGGCTTTCCTCTGCTTTCCTCTGAAGCTAAGCATGATCTGTTGAGGTTGGTCCCTGGATGGGAAACCAGATGGTGTTGGAGGGCCAGTAGGAGGCCCTCATTCCTCTGGTCTAAAAAAAGAGCCCAATGCCCCAGGACAGTGACTGGGGACACAGCCATGTGTAGAGTGCTGTCTTTTGGATGGGACATTAAACGCTCTGTGGTCACCAAAAGATCCCATGGCACTAATCGTAAGAGTAGGGGTGTTAACCCTGATGTCCTGGCTAAATGTCCAGTCTGGCACTCATACCAACATGACCACCTAATCATCCGCAGCTTCCAGCTGGCTCATTCATCTCCCCCTCCTCTCCCCTGTAACTATTCCCCAGATCATTGCTGTAAATGAGAACGTGTTCTCAGTCAACTTACCTGGTAAAAACGGGTAAAATAAATACTTAAATGTGCCTGTAGCAATAATACCTACTTACATTATATCTTTAGAATCTAAATCTCCAGAATCTTTCAAATCCTTAATGCCCTTTTTAAGTGAAATTGGGACTATACAGCTACTGCACTCAGAAAGCAATTGTTTTCCAATTATAGGATAAAAAAGCAACACAAAAAATGGTCAGTCAATAGAAATGTCTGTTCCACCCAGATAAGGTCATATGAAGTATGGGGGAACCTGGCTAGAGTCATACTGCTGCTAGACAGCCGCAAGCATGCACAGTATTGGAGGGAGTAAAATTACACAATATTTTTTTCCATTTTATTCACTCAGGATCTCATCATGGTATCTCTGTGCATTCAAATTGCCATCGATAAAATGCAATTGTGTTCGTTGTCCATAGCTTATGCCTGCCCATACCATAACCCCACCGCCACCATGAGGCACTCTGCTCGCCCACACAAACTGCTCTCCCACATGACGCCATACTGCCCGGTACAGTTGAAACTAGGATTCCTACGTGAAGAGCACACTTCTCCAGCATGCCAGTGGCCATCGAAGGTGAGCATTTGCCCATTGAAGTCGGTTATTATGACGAACTGCAGTCAGGTCAAGCCCCTGGTGAGGATGACGAGCCCGCAGATGAGCTTCCCTGAGACAGTTTCTAACAGTTTGTGCAGAAATTCTTCGGTTGTGCACACCCACAATTTCATCAGCTGTCTGGGTGGCTGGCCTCAGACGATCCCGCAGGTGAATAAGCTGGAGGTGGAGGTCCTGGGCTGGCGTGGTTACAAATGGTCAGCGGTTGTGAGGCTGGTGGACGTACTGCCAAATTCTCTAAAACGATGTTGGAGGCAGCTTACGGTAGAGAAATGAACATTGAATTTTCTGGCAACAGCTCTAGTGTACATTCATGCAGCCAGCATGCCAATTGCATGCGCCCTCAAAACTTGAGACATCTGTGGCATTGTGTTGTGTGACAAAACTGCACATTTTAGAATGGCCTTTTACTGTCCCCAGCACAAGGTGCACCTGTGGAATAATAATGCTATTTAATCAGCTTCTTGATATGCCACACTTGTCAGGTGAATGGATTATCTTGGCAAAGGAGAAATGCTAATGTAGAAATCAAATGTAGATTTTGTGTCACTGGCCTACACACTATACCCCATAATGTCAAAGTGGAATTGTGTTTAGAAATGTTTACAAATTAATAAAATAATTTAAATCTGAAGTGTCTTGAGTCAATAGGTATTCAACCCTTTTGTTATGGCAAGACTAAATAAGTTCAGGAGTAAAAATGTTCTTACTTCACATAATAAGTTGCATGGACTCAACTTGTGTGCAATAATAGTGTTTAACATCATTTTTAAACGAGGACCCCTTCTCTGTACCCCAGACATACAATTATCTGTAAGGTCCTTAAATCGAGTAGTGAATTTCAAGCACAGATTCAACCACAAAGACCAGGGAGGTTTTCCTATGAACCATTGTATGCAAATAAGAACACCTATTTGGAGATGGTGTATCAATAGTCACTACAAAGATACAGGCGCACTTCCTAAATCAGTTGCCGGAGAGGAAGGAAACCACTCAGGGATTTCATCATGAGTTTGCAAGCACTGCCACATCTGACGAGCGTCAGAGCCGGTGTAGTACGATTTGATCTTAGTCCTGTGTTGACGCTTTGCCTGTTTGATGGTTTGGCGGAGAGCATAGAGGGATTTCTTATAAGCTTCCAGGTTAGTCCCACTCCTTGAAAGCGGCAGCTCTACCCTTTAGCTCAGTGCGAATGTTGCCTGTAATCCATGGCTTCTGGTTGGGGTATGTACGTACAGTCAATGTGGGGACGACATCCTTGATGCACTTATTGATAAAGCCAGTGACTGATGTAGTATAATCCTCAATGCCATCGGAAGAATCCCGGAACAAATTCCAGTCTGTGCTAGCAAAACAGTCCTGTAGTTTTGCATCTGCTTCATCTGACCAATCTTTTATAGACTGAGTCACTGGTGTTTTCTGCTTTAATTTTTGCTTGTAAGCAGGACTCAGGAGGATAAAGTTATGGTCAGATTTGCCAAATGGAGGGTGAATGAGAGCTTTGTATACTCTGTGTGTGGAGTAATGGTGGTCTAGAATTTTTTTCCCCTCTGGTTGCACATTTAACATGCTGATAAAAATATGATAAAACTGATTTAAGTTTCCCTGCATTAAAGTCTCTGGCCACTAGGAGCGCTGCTTCTTGTTGAGCGTTTTCCTGTTTGCTTATGGCGGATTACAGCTCATTGAGTGCGGTTTTAGTGGCAGCCTCGGTCTTTGGTGGTATGTAGACAGTTACGAAAAATACAAATAAACTCTCTAGGTAMATAGTGTGATCTACAGCCTATCATGAGATACTCTACCTCAGGCGAGCAAAACCCTGAGACTTCCTTAGATATCGTGCACCAGCTGTTGTTTAGAAATATACATAGGCCCCCGACCCGTGTCTTACCAGAGGCTGCTGTTCTGTGCTGCCGATAGTGTATAACCCGCCAGCTGTATGTTCTTAATGTTGTCGTTCAGCCACGACTCGGTGAAACATGAGATATTACAGTTTAGTGTCCCGTTGGTAGGATATACGTGCTTTCAGTTCATCCCATTTATTTTCCAGCGARTGAACGTTAGCTAACAGAACGGAAGGCAAGGGCAGATTAGCCACTCGTTGACCTTATCCTCACAAGGCATCCTGATCTCTTTCCGTGAAACCTACGTTTCCTTTTCCAGTGAATCATGGGGATCTGGGCCTGGTCGGGTGTCCGTAGTATATCCCTTAAGTCCGACTCATTGAAGAAGAACTCCTCGTCCAACTTGATGTGAGCAATCCCAGTTCTGATGTCTAGATGCTCTTTTCGGTCATAAGAGACGGTAGCAGCAACACTATGTACAAAACAAGTTACGAACAACGCGAAAAACAAACAAAATAGCATGGTTGGTTAAGAGCCAATAAGACGGCATCCCTACCCTCTGGCACCATGTTTAAGACCGAGTCTGCGTCTCTCAAATAAATAGGCAGACAATTTAATAAAAATTTAGCTCTATAAGAAAAAGCCCTGCCTCCAGATGTTTGCTTAGAAATTCTCGGGACAATAAGGAGGCCTGCATCTTGTGACCGTAGCGTACATGTAGGTATGTACGGCAGGACCAAATCGGAGAGATACTGTAGGTAGGAGCAAGTCCATGCAATGCTTGTAGGTAAGCAGTAAAACCTTGAAATCAGCAGTACATCACTGGGGCCAATCTTCTTGCCATCCAGGACCTGTATACCAGGCGGTGTCAGAGGAAGGCCCATAAAAATTGCCAACGACTCCAGCTACCCTAGTCATAGACTGTTCTCTCAGCTACCGCACGGCAAGCGGTACCGGAGTGCCAAGTCCAAAAGGCTTCTTAACAGCTTCTACCCCCAAGCCAAAGACTGCTGAACATATAATTAAATGGCTATCCGGAAAATTAGCATTGGACCCCGCTTTTTTAAAATTTGTTTATAATACAGTTGAAGTCAGAAGTTTACATACATTTAGGTTGGAGTCATTAAAACTAATTTTTCAACCACTTCACAAATTTCGTGTTAACAAACTATAGTTGTGGCAAGTTGGTTAGGACATCTACTTTGTGCATGACACAAGTCATTTTTCAAAAAGAATTTGCAGACAGATTATTTCACTTATAATTCACTGTATCACAATTCCAGTAGGTCAGAAGTTTACATACACTAAGTTGACTGTGTATAAACAGCTTGGAAAACAGCTTGGAAAATTTAAACAGCTTGGAAAATTCCAGAAAATMATGTCATGGCTTTAGAAGCTTCTGATAGGCTAACTTACATCATCTGAGTCAATTAGAGATATACATGTGGATGTATTTCAAGGCCTACCTTCAAACTCAGTGCCTGTTTGCTTGACATCATGGGGAAATCAAAAGAAATCACTTGCTCCCAAGTCTGGTTCATCCTTGGGAGCAATTTCCAAACTCCTGAACGTACCACGTTCATCTGTACAAACAATAGTACGCAAATATAAAACCATGGGATACTGCTAGGAAGGAGACGCATTCTGTCTCCTAGAGATGAACGTACTTTGGTGAGAAAAAGTGCAAATCAATCCCAGAACAACAGCAAAGGACCTCGTGAAGATTCTGGAGGAAACAGGTACAAAGCATCTATATCCACAGTAAAACGAGTCCTATTTRGACACAACCTGAAAGGCCTCAGCAAGAAGAAGCCACTGCTCCAAAACCACCATAAAAAAGCCAGACTAGGTGGACAAAGATCGCACTTTTTGGAGAAATGTCCTCTGGTATGATGAAACAAAAATAGAACTGTTTGACCATAATGACCATCGTTGTGTTTAGAGGAAAAGGGGGAAGCTTGCAAGCTGAAGAACACCATCCCAACCGTGAAACACGGGGGTGGTAGCATCATGTTGTGGGGGTGCTTTGCTGCAGGAGGGACTGGTGCACTTCACAAAATAGATGGCATCATGAGGCAGGGAAATTATATGGATATATTGAAGCAACATCTCAAGACATCAGCCAGGAAGTTATAGCTTGGTCGCAAATGGGTCTTCCAAATGGACAATGACCCCAAGCATACTTTCAAAGTTGTGGCAAAATGGCTTAAGGACAACAAAGTCAAGGTATTGGAGTGGCCATCACAAAGCCCTGACCTCAATCCTATAGAACATTTGTGGGCAGAACTGAAAAAAAGCATGCGTGAGCAAGGAGGCCTACAAACCTGACTCAGTTACACCAGCTCTGTCAGGAGGAATGGGCCAAAATTCACCCAACTTATTGTGGGAAGCTTGTGGAAGGCTACCCGACACGTTAGACCCAAGTTAAACAATACTAATTGAGTGTATGTTAACTTCTGACCCACTGGGAATGTGATGAAAGAAATAAAAGCTGAAATAAATAATTCTCTCAACTATTTTTATGACATTTCACATTCTTAAAATAAACTGCCGATCCTAACTGACCTAAGACAAGGGATTTTTACTAGGATTAAATGTCAGGAATTGTGAATAACTGAGTTTCAATGTATTTGGCTGAGGTGCATGTAAACCTCCGACTTCAACTGTACATATCATTTTTTTTAAATCGTTTTGTTATTATTAGATTTATTACCTTTTTTAAATTATTATATATTTTTTGCTATCACATTTTTAAAAATAATGTTTTAAAACCTTGAAATCAGCCCTAGCCTTAACAGGAAGCCAGTGTAGAGAGGCTAACACTGGAGTAATATGCTCACATTTTTGGGTTCTTGTCAAGATTCTAGCAGCTGTATTTTGCACTAACTGATTTTATTTAGTGCTTTATCCAGGTAGCGGGAGAGTATAGCATTGCAGTAGTCTAATCCAGAAGTGACAAAAGCATGTATTGTCTTTTCTCGATAATTATTGGACAAAAAGTTTTTTGCTATAAAAAGATGGAAAAAAGCTACCGATTTAATATTCTTGATATGTTCGTCAAAAGAGAGATCAGGACTCCCGGGTGGCGCAGTGGTCTAGGGCACTGCATCGCAGTGCTAGCTGCGCCACCAGAGTCTCTGGGTTCGCGCCCAGGCTCTGTCGCAGCCGGCTGCGACCGGGAGGTCCGTGGGGCGACGCACAATTGGCCTAGCGTCGTTCGGGTTAGGGAGGGTTTGGCCGGTAGGGATATCCTTGTTTCATCGCGCTCCAGTGACTCCTGTGGCGGGCCGGGCGCAGTGCGCGCTAACCAAGGGGGCCAGGTGCACGGTGTTTCCTCCGACACATTGGTGCGGCTGGCTTCCGGGTTGTGCTTCGGAGGACGCGTGGCTTTCGACCTTCGTCTCTCCCGAGCCCGTACGGGAGTTGTAGTGATGAGACAAGATAGTAATTACTAGCGATTGGATACCACGAAAAATTGGGAAGGAAAAAAAAAAAAAGAGAGATCAGGGTCCAGAGTAACACCAAGGTTCTTCACAGTTTTATTTGAGATGACTGTACAACCATCAAAATGAATTGTCAGATCAAACAGCAGATCTCTTTGTGTCTTGAGACCTAGAACTAGTATCTATGTTATGTCTGAGTTTAAAAGTAAAACATTTGCTGCTATCCACTTCCTTATGTCTGAAACGCAGGCTTCCAGAGTAGGCCATTTTGGTGATTCACCATGTTTCATCGAAATGTACAGCTGTGTGTTGTCCGCTTAGCTGTGAAAGTTGACATTATGTTTCCGAATGACATCACCAAGAGGTAGAATATATGATGAAAACAATAGTGGAAACTTGACGAACACCGAAACTTACCATTGATAAATTTTTAAAAAATTGTCATTTATTAGGATCTCCATTTGCCGATGCGAATGGCGACAGCTAGTCTTACTGGGGCCTGACATATATCAAAACATACATTACATTGCATACATTTAAAAACATGAACATGTAGTGTGAGTGTGCATATATCAGCTACACATACATGTCAGTATATACACACAACAAGTTGGTCACATGGGGAGAGACGTTATTTTATTTGTTTTTTTAAACCAGGTTTGCTGTTTACTTGCACTACATAAGACAGAAGGGTGTTCCATTCACTCATGGCTCTCTATAATACTGGGGAAAGGGGGATACCTAGTCAATTGTACAACTGAATGCATTCAACTGAAATGTGTCTTCCACATTTAACCCGACACCTCTGAATCAGAGAGGTGTGGGAGGCTGCCTTAATCAACATCCATGTCTTCGTCGCCCAGGGAACAGTGGGTTAACTGCCTTGCTCAGGGGCAGAACAACAGATTTGTTAATCTTGTCAGCTCGGGTATTTGACCCAGCAACCTTTCGGTTACTGGACCAAAGCTCTAACCACTAGGCTACCTGCCGCCCCTGTTTCTTTGAATTTGTTCTGGACCTGGGGACTGTGAAAAGACCCATGGTGGCATGTCTGGTGGGGTAAGTGTGTGTGTCAGTGCTGTGTGTAAATGGACTATGCAAACAATTTGGAATTTCCAACACATTAATGTCTCTTATAAAAACAAAAAGTGACTCAGTCAGTCTTTCCTCAACTCTTAGCCAAGAGAGACTGGCGTGCATAGTATTAATATTAGCTCTATGATTACAATGAAGAGCAAGACTTGCCACTCTGTTCTGGACCAGCTGCAGCTTAACAGAGAAATAGCATTGTATTTGGTCAAACACCATTTGTTCCAACAGTTTGCTAAGACCTGGCAGCAAGCTGATGGGTCTGCTGTTAAAACCAGTAAAGGCCGCTTTACCACTCTTGGGTAGCGGAATGAATTTGGCTTCCTTCCAGGACTGAGGACAAAGACTTAGCTCTAGGCTTAGATTAAAGATATGACAGATAGTAGTGGCTATAGAGTCAGCTACCATCCTCAGTAGCTTTCCATCTAAGTTGTCAATGCCAAGAGGTTTGTCATTATTGATCAATAAAAATCATTTTTCCACCTCTCCCACACTAACTTTACAAAATTTAAACTCGCAATGCTTTTTTTTCATTATTAGTTTTTCATACGCAAGAGTACGATGGCTCACTGTTCGTTGTTGGCATTTCCTAAAGTAATCATTAAAATAATTGCCAACATCAAATGGTTTGTGATGAATAAGCCATCTGATTCGATGAAAGAAGGATTTGAATTTGTCTTTCTGCCCATAATTTAATTTGAAGTACTCCAAAGTTTTTCTTGTATCATTGGTCTTGGCTTCATAATACAGTTTCTTCTTCTTTTTGTTGAGTTTAGTCACATCATTTCACAATTTGCAGTGAGTCAGCCAGTCAGATGTGCAGCCAGACTTATTAGCCACTTCTTTTTCCCCATGTAACGTATACACTAGGAATCGGGAAGCAAGTACAGGGAGTGAATATTTAATAAACCAACGAACATAGAACAAAACAAGAAACACAAAAAACGTGATGGTACCCCCTCCCTGACGTGTGGCTCCAGCCGCAGGACGCCAACCAGGGGGGTGGTCCCGGAGACCAGGAGCGGGCAGATCCTGCTGAGTTGCGGGAAACTGTCGAGCCGGCTGAGGCATGGGAGGCTGATGAACCGTAACGATGGTGACAGGTGTGCGTAATAATAAGCAGACTGGCGACCTCGAGAGCTGGAGAGGGAGTATTTCACCCATACAGTTATTCAATTAATCATCAATCCTTAGAGCCTTAACAGTTCAAACAGTATGTTTCTTAACAAGTGCATGTTTATCAATAATTGGAAGAAGCAATTTCATAAATTCATCATGTGCAGCATCTGAATGCTCCTTATTAATCACATCAGACCAACAAATATTTTTTACATCATTCACGTCACAACAAAATCTTTTGTATGATCTCTTATACACTATTTTAGGGCCAGCTCTTGAAACTTTGTCTTTCCTGGATATAGCCACTCAATTGTGATCACTGCATCCAATGGGTACGGATACAGCTTTAGAACAAAGTTCTACAGTATTAGTACAAATGTGATCAATACATGTGGATGAACTTGTTCCTGTAATGTTTGTAAACACCCTGGTAGGATGATTAATAACCTGAACCAGATTACAGGCACTGGTTACAGTGAGAAGCTTCTTCTTGAGCGGACAGCTTGATGAAAAGCAGTCAATATTCAGGTCCCCAAGAAAGTATCTGCTTTCATCACATTCACTTGGTGGCCTATAGCAACACCCCAAAAGAAAAGGCTTTAGATGTGCCAGGTGAACCTGCAACCACAACACTTCAATAACACTTGTCATAAGATCTTCTCTAAGCATTACAGGGATATGGGTCTGAATTTATACAGCAACGCCTCATCCATAAGCATTCATGTCTCTTCTATAGATATTATATCCGTGTATTGCTACTGCTGTATCATCAAATTAATTATCTAAGTGAGTCTCAGAAATAGCTCAAATATGAACGTTATCTGATGTTAGCGAGTTATTGATTTCATTTACATTATTTCTAAGGCTACAAATATTAATATGGGTTGTTTTCATCTCTTTCCTGGGTAGCTTATCAGAGATAGACATAATATGGAAAAGAGCAAACAAAGCAATAGAAAAATATAAATTCAGCAGTCCATTAATCCGTTGGTGTGTGTTGGTGTGTGTGTATGTGCTGCGGGGTTGAAGCTACAAACCCATAGGCTTGGCTCTCTCATCCCTTCCAGGCTTTTGGGAGGGACAGTGAACAATGAGCCTGTCATAGCAGATGTAAGCAATGTCCCCACGGGCTCTGGCAGCTTTCGTGGCTGGGATGAGTTACTTCCTCTTCTGGCGCACAGCTTCAGTATAGTCCTCATTGAGGAAGATATACGTTCCTGTCAAGTTCTTGGCTCTTTCCAGAACAGCTACCTTGTCCTTGAACCTCAGGAACTTGACCACTATCGTCCTGGGCCTGTCACCTGGGCCAGTGGTGGGGTTTCTAGTCCTGTGGGCTCGCTCCACCTCAATCTTCCATCTTCAGTTTCTCCTAGACCATTTCCTTCACTTTGTCCTCAGACTCTGTCCAGGTCTCATGTGGAGATTCTGCATTTCCGTCCACAGCCATGTTGTTCCGCCTTGATTGTGCCTCGAGATAATCTGATTTCTATGTCATTGTTATCATGGATTCACATACAGAACTGATGTCCTCTCTCAATGACTTACAGATTGCTGTCATCTTGCCGTTCTCCTGTTTCAACTCCTCGAGCTGACCCTGGGAGAACAGCAAACTGTCCATCAAACCTCTCTAGTCAGATCGTCCCTTCTTTTATTAGTTGACTAAACCGGTATTTGGACAAAACACTTGAAGCTATTTTCTTGTTGTTGTAACAACTGCTTGTAGAACTCTTTRTGTTTGTTATAAAAAATCATTTTCTTGTGACAGAGACAACACTGTCCTCAACGGTACTCCTGCCGGCTTTGGTCTTTGTCATGGTAACAACAGTAGGTTACGCTGTTAATCATCGCAGTTCCAGATAGGACAGGAGAACTAAGCAGATTCAAAGAGGAGTCCGTAATTTGCTTTCTTAATGATCATGATCTTTTCATCGAGGAAGTTATTGAATTCATTACTGCTGAAGTGAAGGCCATTCTCATTTGGGGAATGCTGCTTTTCAGTTACACTATATATACAAAAGTATGTGGACACCCCTTCAAATTAGTGGATTCGGCTATTTCAGCCACAGCCGTTTCTGACAGGTGTATACATTGTCAGTATAATGGCCTTACTGAAGAGCTCAGTGACTTTCAACATGGCACCGTCATAGAATGCCACCTTTCCAATAAGTCAGTTTGTCAAATTTCTGCCCTGCTAGAGATGCCCCGGTAAACTGTAAGTGCTGTTATTGTAAAGTGGAGACTAGGAGAAACAACAGCTCAGCCGCGAAGTGGTAGGCCACAGAAGCTCACAGAACGGGACCGCCAAGTGCTGAAGCGCGTAATCTTCTGTCCTCGGTTGCAACACTCACTAACGAGTTCCAAACTGCCTCTGGCAATGTCAGCACAAGAACTGTTTAACTTTATTTCCATTGAACATGCCATACAAATAAAGGCATTTTAATTAATTATATGAAGAGTGCCTTGGTCCTCCTTTATTTTTGATCTAGTGGAAAGCATTAGCACAGGTGGTCGCCTCTGTCTTCAGTCTGTCTTCCGTAAACAAGCGCTGTAACATGGAAATGTGGCAGTGAGGGAACCCTAATTAACAGTGTGTACTAATTCAACTTTTTTTTCTTTTTTTCCCCTAAAGTTCCAAAATGTTTCCAAAACTGTATCGCGAACGAGGCGTTTAGAACGAGCTTCGGTTTAGCGTTGGAGCGTCGGTTCATTTCCCCTCAGCTAATCAAAACGGATGTGGAATCATGAGACGTGCCTACTGTACGTTTTACATTTCAAATACATCCATTGAAAAGGTTTTTTAAAAACTCCTACAGTATGCAGCACAGGGAGGCATATGCATGTAAGTGTATGTGTCAAATAGCTAATGAAGAAGTAAATAAATGAGAACTGCTAAGCTAAATAAGCTGAAACAAAAGAGGCATGTATGCTGCAGAGGTATTGACATGCACCGTGGGAGTCTGTAACAATTTATCCAACATGCCCATGGCCATTGTTCAAACCCAAAGTCATTATCACTAATACAATTATATTGGCCTTATGGCATCTGAAATACCACAGCAGAAAAGCACAACAACATCAAAACAAAACAACATCTATGATTCATGATATACAGTTTGCATAACAATGCAGTCGTACGGCAGTCATTTGTATCCACATTACAAATGTGCTGACAACAAACGGTTTCAGTCAGTAACTTGAGATGGGAGGCTTTCACATTCAGCCCATTGAAAACATTCAAAGATGGATCTGTTTTTAAAGGGAGCCATGAACGGCAGGCTTGCTTGCTGTGATTAAATCCTAATCAATACAACAACAACCTCTAATGAGGTTGCCAACTTTTTAAGTTGTGCAGGCTCCTTATTAGCAAATTCTCTGAAAGAAACACCCTGGCAAAACGATTTCCAGAGCATGATGGTGTTTGTGAAAAGGTGAACATGCCTTACCTTATAGTCTTGGTTTTACTGTATGAGCAGTAGGCAAATGATGGGTCAACATCACAGAACAGTTGAAAAATATATTGCAAATAAAAATCAAAACTGGATGGTGCTCATTGATAGATAGGACAGGTTGAGGAGAGCTGAAGGGTGGYTCTAAAAATAACAAAAAACAAGATAATTAATGTAAAATATAATGTGTCCGTAAAAATGTATATAGGTTCAGAACTTTTGTGAAACATCACAGCACAGTTGAAAAATATATGACAAATAGAAATCAAAACTGGATGGTCTTCAGAGATAGGTGGGAGGGGTTGAGGTTGCTGAAGGATGGGACTTAAAACAAACAATATATAACTCTTGTAAAATATACTGTGTCTGTAAAATGTCTATAGTATATACAGTATAAGCTGGAAGTAGAAGCCTCAGGAGGCTGAAGAAATGTGGCTTGTCACCAAAAACACTCACAAACTTTTACAGATGCACAATCGAGAACATCCTTTCGGGCTGTATCACCGCCTGGTACGGCAACTGCTCTGCCCACAACCGTAAGGCTCTCCAGAGGGTAGTGAGGTCTGCACAACACATCACCAGGGGAAAACTACCTGCCCTCCAGGACACCTACACCACCCGATGTCACAGGAAGGCCAAAAAGATCATCAAGGACAACAACCACCTGAGCCACTGCCTGTTCACCCCGCTACCATCCAGAAGGCGAGGTCAGTACAGGTGCATCAAAGCTGGGACCGAGAGACTGAAAAACGACTTCTATCGCAAGGCCATCAGACTGTTAAACCACCACTAACATTGAGTGGCTGCTGCCAACATACTGACTCAAATCACTTAAATAATAAAAAATTGGATGTAATAAATGTATCACTAGTCACTTTAATTAAACAATGCCACTTTATATAATGTTTACATACCCTACATTACTCATCTCATATGTATATACTGTACTCTGTACCATCTACTGCATCTTGCCTATGTCGCTCGGCCATCGCTCATCCATATATTTATATGTATATATTCTTATTAATTCCTTTACACTTGTGTGTGTATAAGGTAGTTGTTGTGAAATTGTTAGATTACTTGTTAGATATTACTGCACAGTCGGAACTAGAAGCACAAGAATTTCGCTACACTCGCATTAACATCTGCTAACCATGTGTATGTGACCAAAAATATTTGATTTGATTTGAAGTGTTGTCCATTAGTTTACTCCAATTAGGGGAGGGGTGGTAGGGTTAAGGGAAAATAATAAAGGAAAATATATTTAAAATAACATATATACAGTATATATATATCTATATATATATATATATCTATATATATCTATATATATATATATATTACCAGTATATATATATATATATAAATGGTATATGTGAGGGATTGGCAATGATGCAGATATCTGCAATATTAAAGCTGATCTACCGCCTAAAACCGCCTAAAAAAATTAAAAGGATGGGTTCAACCTTTCTGGTTTTATTCATAAACATAATGGAATAGGCTAGTGGAAGTAGTGAATAATAATTCTGGAGAAATAGGGGAAAAGGACTGGCCAAAAACAAACAATGAACAAAAATAAAAATCTAACTGAAGTCAATCCAAAACAGGATAGAATCTGTCCAAATATTGATTTCATTGGTGCCTGCTGGAGATCTGAAATCAGCTCGCTCAATCTACTGGTCGCTCTCATGACCAAACATCCTTATTTGCGCTACATGCTTCAGTCAATTTGACACTTTTGCTTTTTCCCTGTTCTTTCTATCAAAGTTGAAAAGACATTATTGCTTGATTAAAAATACATTGAACAACATTGAACATTGTCTTTTTCTTTGTATTTCAAAGGCTTACTGAGAAACAATTTCCCTATTTTAATGAAATGACATGTTATTTTGCATCAATAACTTTTTTGTATCACTGCCATTTGTCACATCCTGATCTGTTTCACATGTCTTGTGCTTGTCTCCACCCCCCACCAGGTGTCTCCTATTTTTCTCCATTATCCCCTGTGTAGTTATAGCTGCGTTTTCTGTTTGTCTGTTGCCAGTTCGTCTTGTTTTGTCAGGTCTTACCAGCGTGTTTCCCGTTTCTCCTGTTCTCAAGTTCCTGTTTTCTATTCTTCCCGGGTTCTGACTTTTCTGCCTGTCTTGACCCTGAGCCTGCCTGCCGTCCTGTCCCTGATTGACTCTGACCTGGATTACAAACCTCTGCCTGCCCTCGACCTGCCCTTTGCCTGCCCCTTTGTCATAAAAAAATATTCTGAGAATCAAACTATCCGCCCCCTACATCTGCATCTGGGTCATATCCTGAGCCGGGATAGGCATTATTAGTGAATAGCTTGATTAAAAAGATGTATTGATTCTATT
The DNA here is from genome assembly GCF_002910315.2 of Salvelinus sp. IW2-2015. NCBI lineage: Eukaryota > Metazoa > Chordata > Actinopteri > Salmoniformes > Salmonidae > Salvelinus > Salvelinus sp. IW2-2015. The sequence continues at coordinate 9,961,102 of NC_036854.1, read as the reverse complement.
GATAAACCATCCGTCTTTCTTGATTCATATTGATAAACGGTCAAACTATTTATGAGAAATTATTTTACATCAATACAGTATTTTGTTTTATGATGTTATTATGACTTTATGATCATCCAGTTCAAAATGTATAATAAAATGGTAATCGCACATCTTCTATACATTTTGCATGATCTAATTTGAGATTACTAAACAAGACTATAAATCACAGATTTATCAGCTATAAAAGTGCTGTAACTTCGAATGGAGCAGTACCAATTTATACCTCGAGAGATTCTCATACATAACTAAACAACAGGGTTGTAATAGACAAAATGAGAGCAAAATCCAATGAAAAACCCAAATCCAATGTGGCAAAGACTGTTTGGGTTGATTTTCCTGTTTATCTACACTGTGAAACCCATACTGATGGTTAAGAGCCTATCAGATAGTGTTTATGTTAGCTTTAGGGGTGTCAAAACACCATGTGTCACATCTGCCCCCCCACAACGCCCTCTACTGCTCATCCTGTGTCTCCTTGACCTGCCGCCACTCCCCCAGTACTCTCTCCCTCTGTGTGTGTGTGTGTGATTGTGTGGGCGGAGACAGGTGTGCTGGAGTCAGAGCATATCCCCACCAGCTGCAATCTGTTCCATAATCAAGACCTCTACAAATACTCAGTCCTGCCACATCCACACTGTCAGATCGGAATCTCTGCTCAGTCAGTCTTTCTAGCCGTTTGTTACTATTAGATCCTGTTAGATCCTGTTGTGCCTGTTTTCCTTGCCTGACGCTGTTTTCCTCTCCGCTACAGTTCCGCCCGCTCTGACTCTGGTCCCTGTCTCCAGTTCCACGTCTCGTCATCCTGCTYCTCTGTCCTGGATTCCCCACTCTACTACTCCCTTGGATTCCCCTCCGGACCTGCTTACCCTGTCCCAACCCCTCTCGCTCCAGCATCAGCCTCCGCACCTGGTTTCCTGCAACCCACCCGAGCTTCCCCTGTCCTGCACTCCATCTTCCCCGTGTTTCAATAAATACCTTGGTTACTTCATCCCACTCTCCTCATCTGAGTCTGCCCTTGGGTTTCCCTTTTCCACTCCGTGTAACACTATGAAATAGTGAAATATAATTAAACAGCTAACTATAGGGTTGATAAATGTGTCAAAGACCATATTGGGTGATTTAAATGTTTATATCTGAAGGGAAACACATGCTGTTTGAAAAACTGGCTGTCAGATAGTCTTGCTATTGGCTACATACAGTGCCTTCAGAAAGTATTTACACCCCTTGACTTTTTCCACATTTTATTGTGTTACAAAGTGGGATTAAAATGGATATAATGGTCATTTTTTGGTCAATTATCTACACAAAATGCTCTGTAATTTCAAAGTAGAAGAAAAATTCTAACATTTATTTTAAAAAATATTAAAAATGAAACACATATCTTGATTTGATAAGTATTCACAACCCTGAGACAAAACATGTTATTCTTCTTAAAATTCTTCTAACTTTGTCAAGTTGGTTGTCGATCGTTACTAGGAAGCCATTTTCAAGTCTTGCCATAGATTTTCAAGCAGATTTAAGTCAAAACTGTAACTACTGTTGGCCACTCAGGAACATTTAATGTCGTCTTGATGCGGCCACCACCATGCTTGAAAATAGGAAGAGTGGTATTCAGTGATGTGTTGGATTTGCCCCGACCATAACGCTTTGTATTCAGGACAAAAAGTAAATTTCTTTGCCACATTTTTTGCAGTATTACTTAAGTGCATTGTTGCAAACAGGATGCATGTTTTGGAATATTTTTATTCTGTACCGTTTGATAGTGTACCATTTGATAGTGTACCGTTTGATAGTGTACCGTTTGATAGTGTATTGGCACAATGTTGTTGATCCATCTTCAGTTTTCTCATATCACAACCAACTCTGCAACTGTTATAAAATCCCCTTAGGACTCATTGAAATACCTGAGCAGTTTCCTTTCTCTCCGGCAACTGAGTAAGAAAGGATTCCTGTATATTTGTAGTGACTGGGTGTATTGATACAACATCTAAAGCCTAATTAATAACTTTCTCATGCTCAAATGGATATTCAGTATCTGCTTTTTTTCTTTTTACACATCTACCAATTGGTGCCCTTCTTTGACAGGCATTGATTGAAAAACCTCCCTATTCTTTGTGGTTGAATCTGTACTTGAAATTCACTACTCGATTGAGGGACCTTAATTGTATGTGTGGGGTAGAGAGATGGGGTAGTCATTCAAAAATCATGTTAACCACTATTATTTAACACAGAATGAGTCCATGCAACTTATTATGTGATTTGTTAAGCACCTTTTTACTCCTGAAATTATTTAGGCTTGCCATAACAAATGGTTTGAATACTTGACTCTCAGCTTTGAATTTTATATTAACTTCGAAAAATCTCTAGAAACAAAATTCCAGTTTTACATTATGGGGTATTGGGTGTAGATCATTGACAAAATCTCAATTTAATCAATTTTAAATTCAGGCTGTAACACAACAGAATGTGGAAAAAGTGTGTGAATACTTTCTGAAGGCACTCTAGGTCTATACACTATCAAATTGTGAAATGTCATTAAACAGCTCACTATAGGGTTGATAAATGTGTCCAAAACTTTTTGGGGTGATTTTCATGTTTATCTATAATGTGAAACCAATACTGATGGATAAAGGACCTATCAGATAGTGTTTCTGTTGGCTACAGATGTCTATACACTCTTAAATGGGAAAGGGAAAGGGGGATACCTAGTCAATAAAACAACTGAATACATTCAACTGAAACGTGTCTCCCGCATTTAATCCAACCCCTCTGAATCAAATGGTGGATATCATTCAACTGTTTTCTATGGTTGATAAATGTCTCCGAGACCATTTTGGGTGATTTTCATGTTGATCTACAAAGTGAAACCCATACAGATGGATAAATGGGCCATCAAATAGTGTTTCCTTTGGCTATAGAGGTGTCAAATGGTAAAATTCACTATGGGGTTAATACATTTGCCAATGCCCATTTGGGGGATTTTTATGACTACATGCTGATAGAAAAAGTGTCTTTCAGATAGTGTTTATATTAAAGAGATACTTGTGGATACCATTTTTATGTCTCTGTGCCCAGTATGAAGGAAGTTAGAGGTAGGTTCGCGAGCCAATGCTAACTAGTGTTAGCGCAATGACTGGAACTCTATGAATATCTACTAACATGCTAGCAGATACCCATTTAGGACAATTTTGAATTTTGAAATTACTTTCTGACCTTAAAATTGACAGTAGTCCGTCTCTCTTACAAATCCCAGACCTTAATCAGGAGCATCAAAACAACAAATCTGTTCCTGGACTTGTTCTTATAAAGTACTGTAACTGCAGGGTCTCTGGGGAGCTCATCAGAGATGGGGAGGTAGTTAGGGCCAGAGTTTGGACTACTCAGCCTGGATGCGCTTTAGGCACATGTCTCGTAGCTTAGTGATGGTTGTCATGGACTTTGTGGTTCCATCAAGATTTTCTGTAACTAAAAGAAACAGGAGAAAGAGAGTAACAACAATGAACACAGCCAATTAACTGTTTGTGTGTTTCATTTTTTCCCAGGTAAGTTGACTGAGAACACATTCTCATTTACAGCACCGACCTGGGGAAGAGTTACAGGGGATGAATGAGCCAATTGTAAGCTGGGGATGATTAGGTGACCGTGATGGTATGAAGGCCAGATTGTGAATTTATCCAGGACACCAGGGTTAACACCCCTACTCTTACAATAAGTGCCATGGGATCTTTAATGACCTCAGAGAGTCAGGACACCCGTTTAATGTCCCATCTGAAAGACGGTACCCTACACAGGGAAGTGTCCCCAATCACTGCCCTGGGGCATTGGGATAGATTTTAGACGTGAGGAAAGAGTGCCTCCTACTGGTCCTCCAACACCACCTGGTCCCCCATCCAGAGACCAACCCTGGTTAGCTCCAGAAGCAAGCCAGCAGTGGGATGCAGGGTGGTATGCTGCTGGCACATGAGCAGTGTCTGGGGATAACCTTTTCCTACTCCGTCTCACCTGCATGAACATATGGCAGTTCTGTGTGAAAGGTGTAAGTGTGATCGGTTTCAAGCGCTCGAACACATTGGTCTGTGAGTCGGCCTGCAGAATCATGGCCTGGGAGTGTCAGATAATGGCTAGAGCCGCTCGGAACAGGTTCTTGCAGGCCTCATAGAATCAAGCAGTACCAGATCATCTACGTATGTCAATAAAAAATATAAAAAATKTGATAGCCCCTGTCTCACTTAGGAGGGAAACATCTAATTCCCCCAAAATAGCCTGGAACACATTGAAAATTCCTAAAACTGAAGGTCTGTTGATATGCCATTCTGTATTAGTAAACAAAATACCCTCTTAATCCAATATAAATCCGATACACTGTAAAAAAAAAAAATCTTGTACTTTCAACTACACTATATATACACAAATTAGTGGATTCGGCTATTTCAGCCACAACCGTTGCCGACAGATGTATAAAATCGAGAACGCAGCCATGCAATCTTCATAGACAAACATTGGCAGTAGAAAGGCCTTACTAAAGAGCTCAGTGACTTTCAACGTGGCACCACCACAGGATGCCACCTTTCCAACAACTCAGTTCGTCAAATGTCTGACTTGCTAGAGCTGCCCTGGTCAACTGTAAGTGCTGTTATTGTGAAATGGAAACTTCTAGGAGCAACAACAGCTCAGCCACAAACTGGTATGCCACACAAGCTCACAGAACGGGACTGCCGAGTGCTGAAGCATGTACTCGTAAAAAAATCGCCTGTCCTCGGTTGTCCACCAAACTGCCTCTGGAAGCAACGTCAGCACAAGAACTGCTCGTCAGGAGCTTCATGAAATGGTTATTCATGGCCGAGCAGCCGCACCCAATCCTAGGATCACCATGCACGATTCCAAGTGTTGGCGGGAGTGGTGTAAAGCTTGCCGCCATTGGACTCTGGAGCAGTGGAAATGCGTTCTCTGGAGTGATGAATCACCATCTAGCAGTCCGACGGAAGAATCTGGGTTTGGCAGATGCCAGGAGAACGCTACCTGCCCGAATGCATAGTGCACACTGCAAATGTTGGTGGAGGAGGAATAATGGTCTTGGGCTGTTTTTTGTGGTTCAGGCTAGGGCCCTTAGTTCCGGTGAAGGGAAATCTTAACTCTACTGCATAAAATTATATTCTAGACGATTCTGTGATTCCAACTTTGTGGCAACAGTTTGGGGAAGGCCCTTTCCTGTTTCAAAATGACAATGCCCGGTGCACAATGCGAGGTCCATACAGAAATGGTTTGTTAAGATCGTTGTGGAAGAACTTGACTGTTCTGCACAGAGCCCTGACCTCAACCCCATCGAACACTTTAACAACTGGTTACACACACACAGTGCTTTTATTTACATAACATTTTTCAACATACATCATTGACACACGCTGACGTTCATGATTACATTGTGCATGTTAATTTATTCAGTAATTTTTATTCTATTCGCTACCTAACAAGGTAGAACAGCATAATTGTTATGAACACACCCTTCTGTCCATCCAACTGTTTGAACAGCATGCTAGCCTGTCCACTTTGTTCAGATGTTGAAATTYTGTGGCCTACCTTATTTCTCAAAATGAGAACGAGTTTCCAATTCCTTACATAAATGTTTTTTATGCTTATTGTACGTTCATAAAACACAAACTAGACAGCTAGTATAACAGTATGTGGCTAAAATGCTGCTAGTGACATAGCCACGGGAAGCAGGGGTGCTGAGGGTGCTGCAGCACCCCCTGAAAAATAAGAATTACAAGAAAAATAATAATAAAACGTAGTTTTCTTTTTTTACAAATATTTTTTTCACAAAAGTAGTGCACTGGGCCTTTAATAGTCTTGTATTAACGGACCAATATAGCATTCTGCAGCTCAGGCATTTTTCCAGAAACCCCCCTCCCCAATAAGTTGCGGTTCTGTTGGACCAAACCATTGCAAATAGTGAGTTGAAATCGCTTGTTGTCAGAGAGGAAGAAAAGTGATCTTTCATCTTTGCTGTTAGTGGCAGGGGGAGGGGCTTGGTGTGTCTGTAAATGGAAAGGTGGGTGTACAGTCACAGCAGAAGGATCATAGGAGACAAGACCAAAAAGACAATATGAGTACAAGTGGACATAAAATGCTCATAAAAAAAAAAGAAAAAAGAAAAACCTTGATTCTTGCGATACAGGCATTTGGAATATTGTGCAAAAACATACATTCAAATCAAATCACATTTTATTTGTCACATGCGCCAAATACAACAGGTGTAGACCTTACAGTGAAATGCTTACTTACAAGCCCCTAACCAACAATGCAGTTTTAAGAAAATACTGATAAAGGTAACAAATAATCCGAGAGCAGCGGTAAAATAACAATAGCGAGGCTACATAAAATGTATTTGATATATCGTGCAGTCCTAATCGACATCTCTATAGCCAACAGAAACAATATCTGACTGGCCCTTTAACCATACGTGTGTGTTTCAAATCAAATCAAATTATATTGGTCACATACACATGGTTAGCAGATGTTAATGCGAGTGTAGCGAAATGCTTGTGCTTCTAGTTCCGACTGTGCAGTAATATCTAACAAGTAATCTAACAATTTCACAACAACTACCTAATACACACAAATCTAAGTAAAGGAATGGAATAAGAATATATACATATAAATATATGGATGAGCAATGACAGACCTGCAAAGGTAAGATGCAATAGACGGTATAAAATACAATATATACATATGAGATGAGTAATGCAAGATATGTAAAAAAAAATATTAAATTGGCATTATAAAAGTGACTAGTGATCCATTTATTATAGTGGCCAATGATTTCAAGTCTGTATATAGGCAGCAGCCTATGTGTTAGTGATGGCTGTTTACCAGTCTGATGGCCTTGAGATAGAAGCTGTTTTTCAGTCTCTCTGTCCCAGTTTTGATGCACCTGTACTGACCTCGCCTTCTGGATGGTAGCGGGGCGAACAGGCAGTGGCTCGGGTGGTTGTTGTCCTTCATGATCTTTTTGGCCTTCCTGTGACATCGGGTGCTGTAGGTGTCCTGGAGGGCAGGTAGTTTGTCCCTGGTGATGCGTTGTGCAGACCGCACCACCCTCTGGAGAGCCCTGCGGATGTGGGCAGTGCAGTTGCCGTACCAGGCGGTGATACGGCCCGACATTGGAGATGAACATGAAAATCACCACAAACGGTCTTTTGACACATTTATCAACCTTATAGTGAGCTGTTTAATTATATTTCACCATTTCATGGTGTATTGACAGCTCTATAGCCAAACGAAGCACTATCTGATAGGCTCTTAACCATCAGTATGGGTTTCACATTGTAGATAAAGAAGAAAAGGTACCCAATGGTCTTTGGCACATTGGATTTGGGTTTTTCATTTGATTTTGCTCTCCTTTTGTCTTTTACAACCCTGCTGTTCACTTGTGTATGAGAACCTCTAGTGGTATAAATTGGCACTGCTGCATTACAGCATATTTAAAGCAAGATGGAAAGGAAAGAGAGGAGCTCCATCATGAGTCCAGTACATCAATAGAGTTTTATTCTACTATCAATCAATCAATCACTACTATTATAATTTGATAATTAGTAATGGAGTTAATCGGATCCTCTCTGTCCTAATCTCTGCCCCCCGGCGCAGCTCATGTTAGCTTAGCTAGCTAACTTGCTACATAGGCTACAGGGTTTCGCTACACTCGCGATTCATTGTATCAGAATCGTCCCAAACTGAAGATGAACCATCCCAAATTGATTTGAATTAGATTTTTTTTWATGTTTTGATATGCCAACATGGGTCTACTCGTAGGACCTAGGTCATTCAGAGTGATTTAAAAGACTAATAAGAGTAGCCTACTACTGAAATAGATAAATGGGGCTGTCAACTGAGCCAGAAATGCACATACAAAAAAGAAAAATAGCCTAATTTTAATGAGACTTTTAATTAGGAGTAATATCAGGACTCTTGAACAGAGAAACCCCGCGACTGCACATTTCATGGAGGCTCGTCACAACATCAGCTCTCTGAAAGACATTGGTATCGAACATGTTAAGCCTTCTAAGAGAGGGAGGGGGGTACTGATAATCTGTTACTGAGAAGAGAACCATATTGGATTCACTGTTTGTCCACCATGTCTCCTAAAGGTCTGAACCAAGAGTTTGAAATCAGACCATTTCTTACATAAATATGTTACACTGTAGCGTTGCGTGGGTAAAATCACTGAGGAAGCCAAGACAGAAAAAAAGCCATATTACAACCTATGTGTTGCGATAATTGAGTTGTTTGCTCTATAACTTGTTAGTTTATATGCCTTGCCACCGTGATATATAGGCCTAAGGCCGAGACAATAAGAAGACACAGTGGCAGAATAAATTCAACCATACCTTTGTTTCATCACAAAACAGGAGAGCAACGTGTCCAGTGAAGTCAACAAAACAAATTGCATGTAACAAACAGTTACATGACCTACGGCATGATTAAGCAAGTTAATGTTTCCCACATTTTCAGACTACTAAACAACAGCGTAGCCTAGTGGTTAGAGTGTTGGACTAGTAACCGAAAGGTTGCAAGATTGAATCCCCGAGCTGACAAGGTACAAATCTGTCGTTCTGCCCCTGAACAAGGCAGTTAACCCACTGTTCCTAGGCTGTCATTGAAAATAAGAATTTGTTCTTAACTGACTTGCCTAGTTAAATAAAGGTCAAATAAAAAATAAATAAGTAAATTGATTTAGAAGCAAAGAGAGTTACTGCAAGTCACAAAGAAAACAGGAGCTGCCTCCACTATTACAGCACCATTTCAATTTCAACATCATTAAATCACCAATGCTTAGTCTAATACAGTGACTAATAGATACCAAAAACAATTTAGGCCAGTCAACGTTAACTAAATATGATGTGGCTGTCCATGGTTCTGATTTGTGTGTTCGTGCAAGTAGAAAACATGTTTACTCACCCTACTTGTTGAGAAACGCCAATGCCATCCTCCTCTCACAATACACGCTTTTGTTTTGTTGTCCTAGGCTACCTGGCTAAAATGCTTGCTCGCTAGACTAACTTCCTTTCATGGGCAACGTTAGCTAATTAACATTAGCCTTCTACATCAATCTCCATATTGAACTTCCATCCTCTCAGTCCAGGGGCACAAAGTATGAATTTATGGTTGAATAAGAATCGTCGTTATAATCCTTGGCCAATACGGAGAATTKAGTAAAACCACAAGTCCAAATCACTATCTCCATCCATGGCTAATTTAGGAAAGGGCCAATGTTAGTTAGCTAGCCACTGGAGGATGACAACACAACGAGATGCAACAATTCAAGTTGTTTCTGTCAATAATGTATTTCTCTCGATGCGATGGGAGTGAAGCCAAATCCAAACTGGCTTCCCGTAACACTTTTTTGGGGTGCACCAGGACCATTCACAGTTGAGCTCACTCAGTTTAGCTCAACGCTGATTGACTATTATTTTATCTTTTTTTTATCATTCAATGCTGCAGGCGCAAACAATGTCATACTCTTTTTTACCAGACAGCATCAGATAGATGGCCTACACAGAGGGGCGCTGTTTCGCTCACTTAGATGCTTTTCCGGTGAGATCAATTTGCAAGAGGCTAAATACAAGGAATATTATGAAAACACAGAGAGACAAAATATACATTATTTCAATGTTTTTTTGGGAAAGCCTGGCTTCCCTTGGCATCCATGAATACACGCCACTGTTGTTACGTTGATTTCTCTTGCCATCCAGGTCTCCACTTGGTTATTTTGCACATATATATACGTTAGATTATCTGTGCCCATCTCAATGATTTCAAATTAGAGGTACACAAGTTGTTTTTGAAATAGGTCACTGTAATTATATCTACAGCCACCGTGTGTCCTGTGTATAAAGCGTAAATCATAGTCCACAGATGCTAGCTAGGACGGGATAGTCCGCGGCTCATTGTGACATAGCAACACGTCTCTGAGACCACCATCCATGGGGAATACACAGGCCGAACGCGCACCTCCCCACAATTCCCAACCAACGTGTCTCCGGTACTCGTCCTCTATTCATTTGAATGTGTTGACAGTTGGAGAAATTTCTTGAGCTGCGCTAAGAATTATATTATATGAAAGCCAATGGTCCAATATTCTAGAAAACTTCTGTGCGTACTGTACATGTTTTGGACTATGATACATGGGCGGGAATTCCAGCTGTTTCCAACTCAATCTTTTTTACTGTTGCCTACGTTTTAACTCTGACCGATCTGTACGTATACAATCCTTCATGACAATATGTACCTCTGTCATAAATTATGATTGACTATATGCAAAAGTGAATTGAATCAGAGAGGAAGAGACGAAGTGAGAGGGGTAACTCGGCCCAAAAGAGAGGGGTAACTCGGCCCAAAAGAGAGGGGTAACTCGGCCCAAAAGAGAGGGGTAACTCGGCCCAAAAGAGAGGGGTAACTCGGCCCAAAAGAGAGGGGTAACTCGGCCCAAAAGAGAGGGGTAACTCGGCCCTTCTCCAGCAGGTGACATGTATTTTTTTTTTTTTTGATTTTGTATGTCAATGAGAGTATCGAATTTTGTCAACAAAAGATTGTAATGAATGGCTTATTTGCTAAGTGAGGTTAGTTTGATTAAATATAATTTTTGTAATTCTTAGGTCTTTAGATCTCCCCTCTTTCTAAATATCTTACTGATATTTTAATCTCTATCACATGAAACCGCTAGCATCAACAGAGCTCTTTTTAGATGCATCAGACTCATTGTTTTTTAACCATTTTAGATGTACAGTAGTAGTACGATTTTGGACCTATTGTCCAAGAACTGTCCGAGAATCTGTTTGAACTGTCCCGGAAATGATTTATTTTGTATCCCCAGGACAACAGGACACCCTTAATTTCGAACTCTGGCTCATAGGCTACCTGACTCTCTGACTGTTGGATGATCATTTATCAGTTTCTCTCCATTGCTGTGTTGGCTCCAGTAATGATTGGTAAGACTGGGGGGCGGTCAGGATACAGCGAACACTGAAAACTAGAATTATGAGGGAGAAGTATGTAGCTAGCTAGTGCTAGTTAATTAAATTGTTGTTCTCACATCATTTGTGATGACTGCCTGCTGAGGCGTCTTTCAACACCAACGACTGTGTCAACACACTCACTGATTCACTCACTCACCCAGCAGCAGTCTGCCTCACTCCCTGATAGTCAGCAGTAGCAGGTCACAGTGAAATTATCCTTTTTTTAAAGAGAAATGCCATGGTGGCCGCAATGCAATTTAGAAGTACCGCAACATCATTTTCAAAGTTGCCCAATTTGCAGAAAAACTGGACATGGCAACCCTGGGCTAACCTGTCACTACAAAACCAGTTGACAAATAGAAACGCATCATTTTAGGCTCCCTCTTAACCCTGCCTACATGGAATGAATGCACCAAAACGTTGCAACCATAAAAAAAGGCAGTGAAAGCAAAGGGCATGGTAATGTAACCAAAGATTGCAGGCAAAGAGGGAAGCGTTTCAACGCAAACGCACTATCATTGAAAAGGTTTCACAGAATTTTMGGGGGGGGGTTTCATTTGTTCCTGCTTTTCCAAATTATTTCCTTGCAATTGTATTTATTTTGCTCTCTTTTGGATTAATGTTTCGCTATCAATATCATTATTTTTGTTTGCAGTACTAAGAACGTAGTTATCTAATTCACAAGGTTTGCTTGATATTAAAGGCACAAAAGTGCCTAATTCCATAGACTATTCTTTAGAGCCCTGCACGGGCATGTATTTTAAGCCCGGGACCTACCTATGCCGGCGACGTTCAGGCCCTACCTTATCCAGGCCCGATTGTTTCTGCCAAATTTAAGGACTGGCCAGACCCTGCCCGAAACCCGAATTCAGAAATAACTTCCTCCATTAGTAAATCCAATAGCTGCTCCTCTCTGTCTGTCACTCGCTCCCTGAGCGCTGCTCACTCTGCATGCTCTCTGCTCTGAGTCTGTGAATATCCATAGCAACGGCTCCACGGGCTGCTCTGCTCAATGAAAAGACATGAGAGAGCAGTCAGCAGCTGTTCGCTACTTTCATCAATCTAAACTCTCCTGTCTTATATTTGACGAGGTTAAAGCACTTCTGATACCATGTTATGGTTTTAGTCAGTTATGACTGTAATGCTCAGCAGAGCACGAGCTTCAAAATATTAGTGATCAATTTATGGTTACCCAAGCCCTGCCCGTATCCTAGTTATTGATGAGAAAACAMGTCCTTCCCAACCATAACTCGTTGTATAATGTAGGGGCCTGTCGGGCTTGGGTCGGGTATCAGAGCTCTTCTACGTAGCCGCTAGGGGAACATGACCAAACAAAAACTCAGTCGGGGTCTCAACTTACTGTTAAGAGTTAGAAAAATAGAATACACAAGGTTCAATTTCGAAATGTAGATTTCTAGGTAAGTTAGTCTAGCCAGCTATCTAATCCTTGTAGTAATCATCACCAAATTACCATCCTGGCACACAGGGCATGTGCTCAGGGGCCCTGACGTCCAAGGGGCTTTTGTTAGTCACTGCAACTCAGATAGAAGTTGTGATAAAATGTGAAGATTTGCAGGAAATTAGCTTTAAAACTGCKAAAAAATCTTGCTTAGGGCCCCAAGGGGCTTAAGGTGGCACTGACAATAGACCTGTAAGAAAAGCTTGTAACCTAGGCTAAAAGGACTCCAGTTACATGCAAGTTACAAGCTGTTGCTAGGGGAAAATTACAAACTTCTCTGAGAGGTATGAAAAGGGTTACTTGTGCAAAGCATGGAAGGGTTAGGCCTATGCTATGTTGGTAAGTGGCAGATGTATGACCTGTCATAACAGCTTTGATTATGAATTTGCTCAATATTTGTGAAGCATCTATGTTAGTATTTTAAAGGGTTTATAAAGGCTTCAATCATGGAGACATTTTGTACTAATTAAAAACGTTATAATTGTCTTATGTGTCACAACCATAGAGATCACTATTACTAGTTTTTTACTAGTAGTATTCTAATTCCTAATTCTATGGTCTGAACATCAAAGTGGCGCTATTGTTATTATGGTCAGACAGTAATCACTAGATGGCGCCAACAGACAAATTACTAGGCCTATATACACTACATGACCAAAAGTATGTGGACGACCTACTCGTCGAACATTTCATTCAAAAATCATCGGCATTAATATAGAGTTGCTCCCCCTTTGCTGCTATAGCAGCCTCCACATTTCTGCGAAGGCTTTCCACTAGATGTTGGAACATTGCTGCGGGGACTTGCTTCCATTGAGCCACACGAGCATTAGTGAGGTCGGGCACTGATGTTGGGCGATTAGGCCTGGCTCGCAGTCGGCATTCTAATTCATCGCAAAGGAGTTACATGGGGTTGAGGTCAGGGCTCTGTGCAGGCTAGTCAAGTTCTTCCACACCGATCTCAACAAAACATTTCTGTATGGACCTTGCTTTGTGCACGGGGGGCATTGTCATGTACACTACGTCGTCATTGTAAATACGAATTTGTTCTTAACGGACTTGCCTAGTTAAATAAATAAAAAATAATGCTGAAACAGAATAGGGCCTTCCCCAAACTGTTGCCAGAAAGTCTGAATCGTCTAGAATGTCATTGTATGCCGTAGCGTTAAGATTTCCCTTCACTGGAACTAAGGGGCCTAGTCTGAACCATGAAAAACATCATTCCTCCTCCACCAAGCTTTACAGTTGCCACTATGCATTGGGGCAGGTAGCGTTCTCCTGGCATTCACCAAACCCAGATTCCTCCTTCAGACTGGCAGATGGTGAAGCGTGATTCATCACTCCAGAGAATGCGTTTCCATTGCTCCAGAGTCCAATTGGGGCGAGCTTTACACCACTCCAGCCAACGCTTGGCATTGCGCAAGGTCATCTTAGGCTTGTGTGTAGCTGCTTGGCCATGGAAACCCATTTCATGAAGCTCCCGACGAACAGGTCTTGTACTGAAGTTGCTTCCAGAGGCAGTTTGGAAATCGGTAGTGAGTGTTGCAACCGACGACAGGCGATTTTTACACATTTCGGCAGTCCCGTTCCGTGAGCTTGTGTGGCCTACCACTTTACAGCTGAGCCGTTGTTGCACTTAGACGTTTCCATTTCACAACAACAGGACATACAGTTGACCGAGGCAGCTCTAGCAAGGCAGAGATTTGACGAACTGACTTGTTGGAAAGGTGGCATCATGTGACAATGCCACGTTGAAAGTCACTGAGTTCTTCAGTAAGACCATTCTACTGCCTATGTTTGTATATGGAGATTGCATGGCTGTGTGCTCAATTTTATACACCTGTCAGCAACGGGAGTGGCTGAAAGAGCCAAATCCACTAATTTGAAGGGGTGTCCACACACTTTTGTATATATAGTGTATAATAGTGGTAGACTATTAAACGTTTTTTTAGACAAGACCTATAAATCCTCTCTGGGATATGTGGGACTGTAGCGTCCCACTTGGCCAATAGCCAGGGGAAATGTAGATCGCCAAATTCAAAAAAATGATATAAAATCAAACTTTCATTAAATCACACATGTAAGATACCAAATTAAAGCTACACTCGTTGTGAATCCAGCCAACATGTCAGATTTCAAAAACGTTTTTCGGCGAAAGCATAAGATGCTATTATCTGATGATAGCACAACAGTAAACAAAGAGAGTGTAGCATATTTCAACCCTGCAGGCGCAACACAAAACGCAGAAATAAAATATAAATCATGCCTTACCTTTGACGAGATTCTTTTGTTGGCACTCCAATATGTCCCATAAACATCACAAATGGTCCTTTTGTTCGATTAATTCCGTCCATATATATCCAAATTGTCCATTTATTTGGCGCGTTTGATCCAGAAAAAAACAGCTTCCAATTTGCGCAACGTCACTACAAAATATCTCAAACATTACCTCTAAACTTTGCCAAAACATTTCAAACTACTTTTGTAATACAACTTAAGGTATTTGTAAACGTTAATAATCGATCAAATTGAAGACGGGTCTATCTGTTTTCAATACAGGAGATCAACAAACTAACGCTACTTTTCTAGTCTTGCGCAACACTCAAACAGTACACATGACGTTACACTGTTTCCAGGTGGCCTTACTTCTTCATTGCACAAAGGAATAACCTCAACCTATTTCCAAAGACTGGTGACATCCAGTGGAAGCGGTAGGAACTGAAAACAGGGTGATTAGAAATCCAGTATCCCAGTGACCTAAAAAAAAAAAAAAATGAATGGTTAGTCCTCGGGGTTTTGCCTGCTACATAAGTTCTGTTATACTTACAGACATGAGTGTTTTCTATCCAAATCTACTAATAATATGCATGTCTTATATTCTGGGGATGAGTAGAAGGAAGTTGAAATTGGGCATGCTATTTATCCAAAAGTGAAAATGCTGCCCCCTATCCTAGAGAAGTTATTAACCTATTTGATTAACCTATTTGACTTTCTCATAATGGTGCCCTGTCAAATGTCCATAAATTGGCAAAGGCTTTGGCAGAGTCAATCACAATTTGTAACTCCATCACAATATATCCATCGAAACCATACAAAACATTTTAATAATCTGTGGAATCATTTTAGGCGTTCTTTGATTTTTAAACCCTGTCTGTGTGAATGTGTGGCTTATTTGGGATGCTCCGTCTACTATTCACATGACAACCATATAGCCTAGAGTAGCCTATAGTTGCAAAAAACAAAATTAAGCCTAAAAAGCATGTGCTTTTGGATGGGAATTGGGAAGGTACAGTTGATAAACCCTACAGCTTGAACGCTGGCCCTTTAAATCCACCTGTTGGGGCGCCAGACTCTGCGCCTTCGGTGTGGTGGAGCTATAGGTTAACTGTGGTTTGAAGACGCTGTTTATTATGCCTGGTGCCAGGATTGTTGGGGAGATACCATCACATAGTAGCCGACAAGATTCTCTTTAGTCACTGTATGGATGACATTTATCTGTCAAAAGCAGTATTCCTATCCTGGATGCTTTTGTGCATATTTTGGATCTCTTGATATCAATTTCAAGACATCGCTTGGAATTTGCTATTGTGTAACAATGTCTGTCCGTTTTCACCATGTCGAGTACACTGGTCTAATTTCCAATTAAAACATTTAGCGGCAACACGTTTGGACTTCAAAGTGAGACCGCGGACGAGCGTTTCGTTGGACGTTCTGCAACAATTTGTTGCAACATTCAGGGCAAAGTGATGGTGTCGTTATCACTTTGGTTTGCCATGSCAACATAATCATAAAAATAAAAAAAATCAGCCGAGTCCTCTTTTGGGAGATATTCCTCGTGGTATACAATTATGTTCACTTTCGCTGCCTTCTGCTATATGCTGTCGCTGGTCCTCTGTGCTTCTCTGATCTTCTTTGCGATATGGCATGTAAGTGGAGTTTTTATTGCTATATAATTATTATTTGTGTTATGAGTTWAAAAAAATACATTAACAGCCTTTTTGGGGATTTTGAATGGTTATGGATAATATTGCGTAATGGTGCGTAGGCTAATGTATGTATTTACCTGCTCACATCCCCAGTGCCTTGCTCAAGATAATTAATACATATTTTGATGTTTCGAAATGTGCAGTTTCAATGCCCAACCTTCCTTTGTAAACCCACCAGCTCTAACGGGCAGGGGGGAAAAATCCCAAAATTGACAGGTGTGCACCTATATCTCGGACGTTCAGCCCAACACAGAATTCTTGGCTTGCATTTTCACTTCATTCTACTACATGATGGTCATATGATGGTTTTATTTTGTTATTGCAAATTTTGTTAAATATAGTTTTATCAAAAGGTTTTACAATAATTAGCTTGACTCGGGCATTACGCACAGCTCTGGAATTTTGGGGAAATCTGTTGGAGACGTTGGACACGCTGTTCTGGCCCACTGAGACAAATTCCCTCCCTCATATTTGTATCTGTGCGTTATTGTCTTTGTTAAAATCCCTGCAATACAGAAACTCCAATATGAATGCATTACAATATTTTAATAATCGAAATATTTACTCTCAAAGCCTTCGCGCCCTCCTGCGGCGTTTTATGTGACGGCAGATTTGGGTCAGGTCTCAATGCCCTTGGCCCCCGGCGTGCTTTTGCATAGCAACAGACCTGAGATTGAAGAGCTTCAGGTGTACTACTGAGCCCCAGCAATTACAGGAGGAGGCATGGCATCTGTCTGTCTGTCAGGCCCATGTAGGACTACAGAGCAGTGGACAAATCCCATCTAGCATATAATGAGACAGTCTGCAACTCAGGAATTGAAGAACACATTACAGTTATACAGCTTATACCTATAATATTATTCTCACACATAGCTGTTTTCATTATGTTTATATCACTGTTATCTACTGTCATGTGGTCATTTAACACAGTCTTATCCGAAATGACTTATAACTCATACACATTTCAATGTATTTGGGCCATGCGGGAARCAGACCCACAAACGTGGTCTCTTAAAGCACCATGCTCCAAACCAAACTGAGACATATGGGAACCACAATGCTTATGATGGCAGGATGGAGATATCTCTAGCAGCCTGATTCTCATTCACAAACACGGGCATAAGCTACAGACAAAGCTACAGTAAGTGAGCATAATGGGAATAGCCTGTTATGCAGTCTACTATCACATTTATAGAGAAGAAAATAGGTTTTAAATTACCAGCCCTTTTCACATTACAGCATGGCTGTCATCTAGACACCATCTAAGTGATTGCAATACATGGTCCCATGCACTTTGACAGTGGAATGTGCTCATACATGCTACAGTGAGGAACAATATTTTTAACTGTCTTTCATCTAATTGTCCTGCCCATTATCTTATCCCTCTACTTGACAGGTTTATTCTGGTTCTGCTTGTTTTTAAGTGGACCTGACAGGTTTAACATGCCCTACATATATTCCTCTCTCCTCTCCTGACATGATCTAAACTCCTCTGTCATATCTCTCATACTTACAGAGGGAAAGGTACTCAGAAGGAAGGACGTTTGGAATATCAGTACATGTCTTGTCATTAATCACTGCCTGTTAACAAGCAGCCTCATCTCTCACAGGGCATGTACTGTACTGGGGGATGACTGATGAGAACCCTGTCAGACACGACGTTGACTGATGTATATGATTTGTTGAGATGTCATGTCCAAGAAACCATAATTTCAATCTCAGTGGTGACGCTTCTTCACATGTCCAGACCGCACATAACATTTTTATGTTAGTGCCAAAGACAAGCTGACGTTCAGTCGTCAAGTTCTTTGAATGATSTGAAACCCTTGACTCTATCTACTTTAACGTGTTGTAACAGATGCACTTTAGATTCATCCTAATTGATTAATTCATGGAAAACTAGCTCAAGGTTGATCGACGCTCCTACAAGTCACTCCTCACTGGTTAGTTAGCTAGTTTCTGTCCAGATTGAAATATCATTAGTCAATCATGTAATCCCAGTTACACCATCACTACTGGGACTGCTTGTAACAGATTAGAGGGTATTTTAATTAACATACAAGGTTAACTGTGTTCTCCTAAACTCCACACTGCTCCGCACGCACAGACACAAAATGGTTGAGTGATTTCCATCGGTGTACCAGAGCCCCTAATGTAGAGCTGGGTGACAATGAACCGAAAATGATCGATCCCGATCATTTATCGGGGACAATTTACTGATATCGATAATAATGATAAGTAACCTTTACTAGAATGTGAAGTTTGAAATGAAACGGGCCAATGATAGCCACAACATTCAAAGTAGTAATAGTAGTAGTAGTAGTAGTAGTAGTAGTAATAGTAGTAGTTTTAAGGGTGGTATAAAAAAGTAACTGATGCACATTAATGTTATAAGCGTATCGTTCAATTGATTGTTATCGCGATTATTCAGTCAATTTATTTTTGTCCATATCACCCAGGTCTGTCATGATGTATTATGAGTGTCCATTAACAGGTCCATGTGAACGGCTCTTGTGGAACCAGTGAATTATGGGAAAAACCCCCGTACCCATATGATGTGTTAAGCCCCATTGGCGAAGAGGGCATACGTTAAGTTAACATCATTCAATCTCATGGTGGCCATATGTTGTTTTCGTTTTTCTGACATTTAATGGATGCCGGTTAGTAAGCGTAGGTGGGAACTGTGAAGGAGTCATATGTATTAGTGGTTTCCCTCCTGCTGATTCAATGTGTGCCTCATACTGGTGCCTCTAGCAAGTACAGGACATTCACAAGTCTAACGAACCCTCACACTGACTCCTCCACTCAATGCTACTGGCCTCTGAGCATGGTGTTACGTGGGAAGGACATATTGCTTATCATTTCAATCTATATATATATATATGTATAATAACATTGATCTTCATCTTGCAGGTTGTTAATGTGTACAAAACATGAGGGTCATTCTCATGAAACCATTAAAATACCATGGCAGTAATGATTTGAAATATAAAACATGTAATTTAGTGATGTAACAAAATATTATAATAAAGATTATAGTGTTCTCTACCTTGCACAAACAGTAATTTCAATTTAGGAATGAATTATTTTTGTATTTTATTCATTTTCTGCTGAAATTCTCATTTCCGCAACGCATGCAGCTCTGTCTGAAGTTGGAAGTCTACATACACCTTAGCCAAATACATTTAAACTCAGTTTTTCACAATTKCTGASATTTACTCCCAGGAAAATTCCCTGTTTTAGGTCAATTAGGATCACCACTTTATTTTAAGAATGTGAAATGTCAGAATAATAGTAGAGAGATTGATTTATTTCAGCTTTTATTTCTTTCATCACATTCACAGTGGGTCAGAAGTTTACATACACTCAATTAGTATTTGGTAGCATTGCCTTTAAATTGTTTAACTTGGGTCAAACATTTCGGGTAGCCTTCCACAATAAGTTGGGTGAATTTTGGCCCATTCCTCCTGACAGAGCTGGTGTAACTGAGTCAGGTTTGTAGGCCTCCTTGCACGCACACGCTTCTTCAGTTCTGCCCACAATTTTTTTATAGGATTGAGGTCAGGGCTTTGTGATGGCCACTCCAATACCTTGACTTTGTTGTCCTTAAGCCATTTTGCCACAACTTTGGATGTATGCTTGGGGTCATTGTCCATTTGGAAGACCCATTTGCGACCAAGCATTAACTTCCTGACTGATGTCTTGAGATGTTGCTTCAATATATCCATATAACTTTCCTTCCTCYTGWTGCCTTCTATTTTGTGAAGTGCACCAGTCCCTCCTGCAGCAAAGCACCTCTACAACATGATGCTGCCACCCCCGTGCTTCACGGTTGGGATGGTGTTCTTCGGCTTGCAAGCCTCCCCCTTTTTCCTCCAAACACAACAATGGTCATTATGGCCAAACAGTTCTATTTTTGATTCATCAGACCAAAGGACATTTCTTCAAAAAGTAGGATCTTTGTCCCCATGTGCAGTTGCAAACCATAGTCTGGCTTTTTTATGGCGGTTTTGGAGCAGTAGCTTCTTCCTTGCTGAGCATCTTTTCAGGTTATGTCGATATAGGACTCGTTTTACTATGGATATAGATACTTTTGTACCTGTTTCCTCCAGCATCTTCACAAGGTCCTTTGCTGTTGTTCCGGGATTGATTTGCACTTTTCGCACCAAAGTACGTTCAGGAAGGAGACAGAACGCGCCTCCCTCCTGAGCGGTATGACGGCTGCGTGGTCCCATGGTGTTTATACTTGCGTACTATTGTTTGTACAGATGAACGTGGTTCCATGGTGTTTATACTTGCGTACTATTGTTTGTACAGATGAACGTGGTACCTTCAGGCGTTTGGAAATTGCTCCCAAGGATGAACCAGACTTGTGGAGGTTTACAATTTTTTCGGAGGTCTTGGCTGATTTCTTTTGATTTTCCCATGACGTCAAGCAAAGAGAAACTGAGTTTGAAGGTAGGCCTTGAAATACATCCACAGGTACACCTCCAATTGACTCAAATGATGTCAATTAGCCTATCAGAAGCTTCTAAAGCCAGGTAGTCCTGAGGCATGGTCCTAGGGCTGAGGTCCTCTGAGAGAAAATGAGAGAGATAATTAGAGAGACCATACTTAATTTCACACAGGACACCAGATAAGACAGGAGAAATACTCCAGATATAACAGACTGATCCTAGCCCTCCGACACATAAACTATTGCAGCATAAATACTGGACGCTGAGACAGGAGGGGTCGGGAAGCAGTGTGGCCCTGTCCGACGATACCCCCGGACTGGGCCAAACAGGCAGGATATAACCCCACCCACTTTGCCAAAGCACAGCCCCCACACCACTAGAGGGATATCTTCAACCGCCATCTTACTATCCTGAGACAAGGCCGAGTGTCACGTCCTGACCTTAGAGATCCTTTTTATGTCTCTGTTTTGGTTGGTCAGGGCGTGAGTTTGGGTGGGCATTCTATGTCTGGTGTTCTATGTTGTCCTTGTGTTGTATTTCTGTGTGTTTGGCCTGGTATGGTTCTCAATCAGAGGCAGCTGTCTTTCATTGTCTCTGATTGAGGATCATATTTAGGTAGCCTGTTCCCACCTGTGTTTGTGGGTGGTTGTTTCCTGTTTAGTGTTTGTTTCACCTTTCAGGACTGTTCGTTTGTCGTTTTTGTTGTTTTGTTTGTTTGTCGTGTTTGTTGTTTTGTCAAAGTTCATGAAATTTTCCTTATTGACTGACCTTCATGTCTTAAAGTAATGATGGACTATCGTCTCTCTTTCTTTTTGAGCTGTTCTTGACATAATATGGACTTGGTCTTTTACCAAATAGGGCTATCTTTTGTATACCACCACTATCTTGTCACAACACAACTGATTGGCTCAAACGTATTAAGAAGTAAAGAAATTCCACAAATTAACTTTTAACAAGGCACACCTGTTAATTGAAATACATTCCAGATGACTACCTCATGAAGCTGGTTGAGAGACTGCCAAGAGTGTGCAAAACTGTCATCAAGGCAAAGGGTGTCTACTTTGAGAATCACAAATATAAAATATACACTGCTCAAAAAATAAAGGGAACACTAAAATAACACATCCTAGATCTGAATGAATGAAATATTCTTATTAAAGACTTTTTTCATTACATAGTTGAATGTGCTGACAACAAAATCACACAAAAATTATCAATGGAAATCAAATGTATAAACCCATGGAGGTCTGGATTTGGAGTCACACTCAAAATTAAAGTGGAAAACCACACTACAGGCTGATCCAACTTTGATGTAARGTCCTTAAAACAAGTCAAAATGAGGCTCAGTAGTGTGTGTGGCCTCCACGTGCCTGTATGACCTCCCTACAACGCCTGGGCATGCTCCTGATGAGGTGGCGGATGGTCTCCTGAGGGATCTCCTCCCAGACCTGGACTAAAGCATCCGCCAACTCCTAGACAGTCTGTGGTGCAACGTAGCGTTGGTGGATGGAGCGAGACATGATGTCCCAGATGTGCTCAATTGGATTCAGGTCTGGGGAACGGGCGGGCCAGTCCATAGCATCAATGCCTTCCTCTTGCAGGAACTGCTGACACACTCCAGCCACATGAGGTCTAGCATTGTCTTGCATTAGGAGGAACCCAGGGCCAACCGCACCAGCATATGGTCTCACAAGGGGTCTGAGGATCTCATCTCGGTACCTAATGGCAGTCAGGCTACCTCTGGCGAGCACATGGAGGGCTGTGCGGCCCCCCAAAGAAATGCCACCCCACACCATGACTGACCCACCGCCAAACCGGTCATGCTGGAGGATGTTGCAGGCAGCAGAACGTTCTCCACGGCGTCTCCAGACTGTGTCATGTCTGTCACATGTGCTCATGTGCTCAGTGTGAACCTACTTTCATCTGTGAAGAGCACAGGGCACCAGTGGCGAATTTGCCAATCTTGGTGTTCTCTGGCAAATGCCAAACGTCCTGCACGGTGTTGGGCTGTAAGCACAACCCCCACCTGTGGACGTTGGGCCCTCATACCACCCTCATGGAGTCTGTTTCTGACCGTTTGAGCAGACACATGCACATTTGTGGCCTGCTGGAGGTCATTTTGCAGGGCTCTGGCAGTGCTCCACCTGCTCCTCCTTGCACAAAGGCGGAGGTAGCGGTCCTGCTGCTGGGTTGTTGCCCTCCTACGGCCTCCTCCACATCTCCTGATGTACTGGCCTGTCTCCTGGTAGCGCCTCCATGCTCTGGACACTACGCTGACAGACACAGCAAACCTTCGTGCCACAGCTCTCATTGATGTGCCATCCTGGATGAGCTGCACTACCTGAGCCACTTGTGTGGGTTGTAGACTCCGTCTCATGCTACCACTAGAGTGAAAGCACCGCCAGCATTCAAAAGTGACCAAAACATCAGCCAGGAAGCATAGGAACTGAGAAGTGGTCTGTGGTCACCACCTGCAGAACCACTCCTTTATTGGGGGTGTCTTGCTAATTGCCTATAATTTCCACCTTTTGTCTATTCCATTTGCACAACAGCATGTGAAATTTATTGTCAATCAGTGTTGCTTCCTAAGTGGACAGTTTGATTTCACAGAAGTGTGATTGACTTGGAGTTACATTGTGTTGTTTAAGTGTTCCCTTTATTTTTTTGAGCAGTGTATTTTGATTTAACACTTTTTTGGTTGCTAAATGATTCCATGTGTGTTATTTCATAGTTTTGATTTCTTCACTACTATTCTACAATGTAGAAAATAGTCCAAAATAAAGAAAACCTTTGAATGACTACTGTAGGTGTGTCCAAATGTTTAACTGGTACTGTATGTGTTTGTGATCCTTTAAACATAAGGTGATGCCAAAGAAAAATGTCCCATCCTGAATGGACAATACAGTTTTATTCTATTTTCTTTTTCTGGCAAAAGGAGGTAGGAATTTTGTTATTCTGATCTGGGGGAAAGAACAACATTGCCATGCTGGTCTTTGGAGATATACTGTAGGCCTACACAGATGTGAGCATGTTTAATAAGGCCAGTCAATCATGAGGAAGCTGAACCATCCCTCCCCACATATGGCGCCATGTCATTTAAATAATTTTGGATAGAAAGCTTCAGTAAATGCAAAATAAATAAAAACACAGTATAAAGTCCATTCCCCTCATGTAGCTCTGCTACTGCTGCCGGCTGCCACTTCAAAAAGAGCAGCAATCCCCAAATGGGCAATCTCCACTCACGAGGAAACGTTTGTGAGGCTTCCAAGCAGTTGCGCTGGGCACATGTCACACATGTAGAGCATCAGCCTGCAGTGACTGTGTGCAGTCCAGAACAGACCTTTCAGTCCATGATTACCTTTCCAGTTTTAGAGATGTACTGCACCGAGTCATCAAACCGTTTTAATTGTATTCTGCTCAGGGTTGATTAAAAATGTACCTTGAGAAAATGAACCCATCTCAGGCGGTTTAAAATCCTCCTGAATAAGTAGCCATAGCTGCTTAATATTATGAACATGAAACTTGTAGCCTTTTGCATCGGAATTGATGTTCTCTGCATCATGTTTGAGGTGTTATTTTGAATGTCATTTTTTCTATATGAATGCCTCAAGCAGTATGGCAGTGACAGAAGGTAGGGGACGTGTACAAAGAGGGTCAGGGTCTCCCACAAACAAGCAGACAACAACAGTTGAGTTGCCAGTCAACCATAGTCTGTGGCCAGTCATGCTCATGAATGGATGTAACGTACACATGCACCTGATGTCAACTGTGTGCTTCCAGGATGTTTCCTCATATGACGAGGATGATAAGCATGAATACTGTATATGGTGTGTATTTACAGAATATTTCATCCTCTCATCACTAGGGCTGTGACGGTCACAACATTTTGTCAGCAGGTGATTGTCAAGCAAATAACTGTCGGTCTCACGGTTATTGACCTTTAATTAACATAAACACATTTAGCATCTCCTGGCTTCAACACATAGTCTACAAGCCATTTTAAAAAGTCAAATAAATCCATGTAATATAGCCTACACCTTCACAATACATCCATTATTTAATTTAGACAGGTCAAAAGAAACATGATATGAAGAAATTGTAGTGTATTTCAGAAGAACATAATAGCATACTCTGAGTTGTCCTTATGTTAGGTGTCACGTTCCTGACCTTATTTGTCCTTTGTTTAACTTTGTTTAGTTGGTCAGGACGTGAGCTGGGTGGGTAGTCTATGTTTTGTGTTTCTATGTTGGGGTTAATGTGTTGCCTGATATGGTTCTCAATTAGAGGCAGGTGTTTGACGTTTCCTCTGATTGAGAACCATATTAAGGTAGGGTGTTCTCACTGTTTGTTTGTGGGTGGTTGTCTCCTGTGTCTGTATGTTCATACCACACGGGACTGTATCGTTTGTTTGTAGTCTATACCTGTTTGTGCGTTCTTCGTTATATGTAAGTTCTCAAGTCCAGGTCTGTCTACATCGTTTATTTGTTTTGTATTTCTCTAGTGTTATTCGTGTTTCGTCGTTTTCATTTAATAAATTATGTCTACCTTCAACGCTGCGCTTTGGTCCAATCCCTACTCCTCCTCTTCAGACGAAGAGGAGGAGAACGACCGTTACATTAGGTCCTGATGTGTCTATGCCAAATGGCTGTGGGCTACACTAGTTCATTTAGCAGACAAGATTTGCTTATAATTCCGTGGCATTATTTTATATTATTTTGTAGTATGAATAATACAATTGAACAAAACTGAATAAAATATAAATATTTTCTCCAAACAATTTGAGGGAGTGCGCACATGCATCTATTCTGTATTGACCGGTTAACAAAGAAATAGGAATTCCTATATGCTTAATTTAGAGTTATAAATGTAACTTTAGTTGTTCTCCAAACGTTGGGCTATATGTTTACATTTTTTAATACATTGTAATGCATGATGCATGATGACTCTAATGATGATTTGAAAAAAGTTGCTTGAAAGGCATGAGCTCTGCTTTGTTCTTTAAGCAGGATGTACACACTCCAATAGTCTCTCATTCACAATTTTCTCACAGGCTACAGGTGAAGACAAACACAAATGCGTGCATCCTTATCCAACAAATTGAAGATATTGGAAAAAGTGTCCACATTTACTTTTCATCAATCAACAAGATGAGTTGGCATAACGAACAGCAAAAGCACTAGCCAATGTCAATCTATTATCGCCCATAGTACAAAGGTCGACCTATTCTATTCTGTGCGAGAAATATATATTCCAAACATAGTCTGGGACAGTTGTGGGACGCGATAGATCCCAAATTAATACAACCACTAGTATCAAAAAACCTGTTTTATGCAATGTGGCTGATGCAATGTTTATCTTAAAATGTTGATAAACTATTAGGCTATTTCTTCACATTATAAGCGCAGCAATGCGCACGTGGTAGTAGGCTATAAGCGTGAATGTTCCATTAGAGGAAAACATCATTGTTAAAAGTGACCGCAAATGCAATTATGCTCCACAAACTTGAAACTCAAGCGCTTCTAGGCAGAGTTGCAAAGAAAAAGCCATATCTCAGACTGGCCAATAAAAAGAAAAGATTAAGATGGGAAAAAGAACACAGACACTGGACAGAGATATGGCTTTTTCTTTGCAACTCTGCCTAGAAGGCCAGCATCCCGGAGACGCCTCTTCACTGTTGACATTGAGACTGGTGTTTTGCGGGTACTAATACAGTCACCAGCAACACGACTACTCATCACACCCCACTGCCCCAGGTGTTTTACAAACAGTCCATCCATGCTGTCTGCCATCAATGCCCTTCTACCGTGTGTTGTGGGAGCCCAGCTTCATGCTCTGTTCCAGCTGCTCTCTTTCTTAGTCCCGTGTGGCTCAGTTGGTAGAGGCAATGGCGCTTTGCAACGCAGGGTTGTGGGGGTTCA
>NC_036854.1:9916710-9928539 GCF_002910315.2 Salvelinus sp. IW2-2015 | reverse complement strand
TTCCCCACGGGGGGACCAGGATGAATATGTATGAACTTTCCAATTTGTAAGTCGCTCTGGATAAGAGCGTCTGCTAAATGACTTAAATGTAATGTTAAATGTTTCTTCAGTAAAACCCCTCTACCACGCACTTATGCACAGATATTTGCCAATAACCCCACAACAGAGGCATACATACATATACACACACACGACCCAGAGGACTCAGCTACATACACACACAAACATATACTGTAGACTCCCTGCCTCTGCCTCGGCTGTGCCTCCGTATGGCCACAGGGATAACACTGTAATAACCACTGTCTCTATAGAGTCCTACTGCTGCTCTGTCTGTCTATCTGTCTAATTGATCCTGCTGGTCACGCTGTGTTGTGAACACTGTGCTATTTCTCAGACGGCCCATACAACCACTGACACAGGTACTGACACAGCCACTGACACAAACAGTGACACAGGTACTGACACAGCCACTGACACAAACAGTGACACAGGTACTGACACAGCCACTGACACAAACAGTGACACAGGTACTTACACAGCTAGTGACACAAATAGTGACACAGGTACTAACACAGCCAGTGACACAAACAGTGACACAGGTACTAACACAGCCACTGACACAGACAGTGACACAGGTACTGACACAGCCACTGTGACTGATAAAGACTGATGTTAACAGAGATCTAAAACACGTTTCCCCCCCTCTCTCCCGCTCTCACTCTCTCTCAGATAACAGCCTTTGATGAGCTGCAGGCAGACTTTAAGGTCCCCATCGATCAGGGCAATCCACTCCATGCGGTATGTATGTTTCTCTGCTGTGGTAGTACACTCACATGTTACTCATGTATTACTGTCAAACATGCTCTCAGTTCAGCGTGGCAAATGTGTGTGGAATATGTGAGCATGTGACACGTGTTGTGAATTAGTGTATGATGTGTCATGAGTGTATTTTCGGGAATATGTGTGTGTGCCCAGCGTGTATATTGTGCGTTAGTGTGAGTTTGGGTGTGTGTGATGATTGTTTTGGGGAATTATGTGGTGCGTGTGTTTGCATCTGCGTGTGTGTGTCTGCGTGCGTACATGTTGTGTATGTGTGCATGTGTGCAACTGTGTTGTGTGTGTGATCGTGTGTGTGTGTGTGTGTGTGTTGTGTGTGGTTGTGGCGTGTGTGTGGTGTGTGTGTGATGTGTGTGTGTGTGTGTGTGTGTGTGTGTGTGTGTGTGTGTGTGTGTGTGTGTGTGTGTGTGGTGTGTGTGTGTGTGTGTGTGTGTGGTGGGTGTTGGGCTTGGCAGAGATGTGTGATCTGCAGCTGCATTAATAATACAGGAACCAGCTGCTGTGCTGTTCTGTTCCTCTTACTCCTCCTCCGGACTGGGACTGACTGACTGGTAGATACCTACATACAGGTTTAAAGGCCGCAACGCCCTGGCTGCATCTGAAATGGCACTCTATTACCTCTATAGGGCATACTTTTGACCAGGGCACATAGGGCTACCAGGGCCCATAGGGCTATGGTCGAAAGCTTACATTATGTCGTGCCATTTCAGATGCACGACACTCTGAATCTGAATCCTTCCTTGATTCCTCTGGGGTTCTTGGTTTTTATCTCTCTGACTCCCTTAGTGATTTGAGCAGTTATGTATGATTGTCCTGTGACAGCATACTGTAGTTTGAAGTGACTTTGACTACTGTACTGTCCGCAGCACTTGAATTTTGACGGCTGTGTGTCTTTGGGATGACTAGAGAGAAAAGTTGGATGGAGAGACAACGTATTCATGGAACAGGATTGCTGAGCAGTTTCAAATGCACATTTATGATATATTTTGGAGTCAATTTGTCGGTAGCTTTGAAAATTATCTCAAATTACCGGCAACCTGTCAGATTTTTGGCGCATTTGCATTGCATGTAATTATGAACTGCATTGGATTGCTACACTTGATACATTATCCTTGATCCTCAGAGAGAGAGAACTAACAGTTAGTCAAAACGTGTCATTATCACTGTGGCAACTTAAATAGTTTGAAATAGAAAGGCTTTAGTGAAGTCACTGCACAACTTGTCCTTCTCGCCATGGACTCAATCCTATCCCTGTGACATGGATACGACCTCCTTTTCTCTCCTTCCACCTCTTGTCTAACAACCAAACCAAACCAAAACAACAACACCTCACTCACAAACCACTAACTCCAAACGGAAACAGCAAACAATAAAACCAAACAAAAAACATAACCTCTAACAGACTACACACCAACCACCCAACACCCGCACACCCACTACAGCAGTAACCCACAAACAAACACCAAAAACAGCACACATCGTCAACTTAAAATCCAAATTCTTGGGGGTTTTTTTTTTTTGCAGTCCCCCCCCCCATTTTTTTTGAAAAATTGTCCCGCACTCTCCTCAACCCTCAAAAAACAAATAAAGCTGGTGGGCTGCGAGTCCCTAAATCACCCAAAAATAATGTTGGTTACCACCAACCATCTCTACCTTCCCAGACTCTTACCCTTCGACATTTCATAGGTTGGGGTTTTTTTTTTTTAAAAAGAAAAAAGGCGGGGCCTGGTTTTGTGGAAAACAGACCTGGGCCTTTTCGCAATTCCCACCCTCCTCTCACACTCATCTTACAGTAATTTTACAGAAACCTGGGGAATGGAAAAACCAGTCCCCTTAAAGGGGGCCAACCCACAAAGAAAGGGCTTTTGGCCTTTTGGTTTTTGTGGAATCCAATCTTTGGAAGTGGTTGGGGGGTGGGGGGTTTGGTTGGGGTTTTTTTTCGCTGCTTGGTGTCCTTGGGTTCCTTTGTTTCTCCTCCCTTTCGCTCTGTTCTTCCTCTTCTTTGTGTGGGAGCATGTGGGGGGGGGGGGGGGTGAGGGGGGTTGAACGGCAAACAATTTCCATTTTGTGGTTTTGGCCGCTTTTTTGAAATTTTTGGGTGAACACATAGAAACCCAAAGATTTGGGGGTTTAAAACAAAACTTGGGCGATATTTTTTTATTATACCAGCTTTTGACACAAACCAAAACCAAACGTGGTCTTAAGTTTCCCCCTTTAATACTCCCCATTTTGGGGCCTGATGGCGGCTTAATAACACCACAATCCAGTACAACCATTATTGGGCGCGGGCTCCCCCCGTTGTGGGGCCTTTTTTTTTTGTTTTATGGATCTATTGTTGATTGCCCGACAGCTTTTTAAAATAAACCTCCTTTCCTTTGAAAGAGCTTTACTCTTCAACATATATATATTTTTAAAAACCCTTGCTTTTCCCAATTTTAACTTGATGTGGGGGAGGTCCCACACTCCCACCCAAAGCTCTCACTCTTCCCCCCAATAAAACAAAGGTCATCTTTAACAGAAATCTCCTTCCCACTCTCTCCTTCCCACACCCTCACTCCTTCAAACCACAACAATCTCTCCTTACCGCAACTCATCACTACCCCAAAAAACCACCGCAAACACAACACACAAAAAAACCAAAAAAAACACAAAACACACACAAACCAACCAAAACCAACAACAACAAAAAAGAACACAAAACAACACAAACCACAAATCAAACACAAATCCAAACCACACCCACAAAAACAAACCAAACAAAACAAAAAATAACAAACAAAACAACAACAACACGGATTCCCCCCCAACCACCCACAAACGCTTCAAAACACACACTCCCCACCAGTACAATCTTCTGAAAATGTCTCTCGCCTTGCCTGTATTCCTGCCTCCAATTATTCCCCCCCCCAAAACAAAAACAATGTAAGGGTTTTTGAACAACCCTCCCAAACAAAAAGGTTTTATCCTGGGGGTTGTGTTGGGGTTTTTTGGGGGATTATTAAAGAAGCCGCCCCCCCACTTCCGATTTTGTGTTGGCCCCCCCCCTCGAACCCGTCCCCCCCCGCCTCCTCCATCCATGTTTTTTTCCGATTAAAAAAATAAGGAAACTTGTGGGGGGGTCCCCCCCTTTTTCCCCAATTTTGGTTTAAAAAAACTTGGTGTCCCCCCCCCCTCAAAGTGAAGAAAAAAAGTGGCGGAAAAAATAATTACTATTTTTTTGGAAATACAACCTGGCCCCCACTCCCTCCCACCATGCAAAATTTTTGGGGGGAAACACCCCCCTACAAAAAAAACTGGGGTGGTTTAAAAAAATTGTCACTATTCCTATCCTCCCCTTCTCCAAAAACAACAACAAAAACCGGGGAAGGAAAGGAGGAAAAAGGAGAAAAGATGTAGACTCACTCGTCGTCCAAATGAAATTTACAACAAGGTTTTTTTTTTTTGTAAATAAGGGGGTCCAATTTTTTTGTGATGTTGTTGGAGTGCCCCCCCAGTTTTTTTTTGGGTATTTCCCCCCCCCAAAAAAAAAAAAATTATAAAATCTTCTTTTCCGGCAATACCTTTTCCCCCTCAACTTGAAACACAAATTTTTTTTAAAACAACATATGAAAGGACCAAAAAACAGGTTTTTTTTTTTTTTTTATCCCCTTCTTTTTTTATCGGAAAAACAATGGATGGGAAAAGTTTAGACGGTCGGCATGGGCCCCAAAAAAAAAAAACCACAAAATCGAAAAGTTTGGGCTAAATAATCACAAACACTAAACACAGGAAAACCTGGTTGGAGGTTTTTGTCAACCCTTACCTGGTTGGGGGAAAATAAATTGGGGGAAGCAAAAGAAATAAAACAAGCCCAAAGCCGAAGACAACATTCAGCTAGGCTTGTGGGGGTGGGTTGGGAAGTGTGGTTGTGAAAGCCCGAGTTGTGGGGGTTGGTGAAGTTGGTTTGGGTGGTGGTTGGGTGGTGGTGCCGTGGGTGTTGTTTGGGTGTGTTTGGGGTTGGTGGGTTGTTGTTGTTTTGGGGGTGTGTGTCTTGTGGGGTTGGGGGGTTGTTGGGGTTTGGTTTGGTGTGGTTGGGTTGTTTGGTGTTGTGGGTTGGGGGTGTGGGGTTGTGTGTGTGGTGGGTTGGGTTGTGGGTGTGGGGGGGTCTTTGGTGTTTGTTGTGTGGGATGTCGGTTTTTTAACAATTGGACTTGGTATATGAAAAAGTGTTGGGGGTCGCTTGTTGGAAAACCCTCCAAACTTCAAGTTTTTAAAATGGGAAAAGCAGGGTAAAAGTTAAAGTGTTTTTTTTTTTTCTCTTGTAAAGTAAAGCACCTTCCGCTTCAAAGGGTAAAGTCCCCCCCCTTTTGCAAAAATAGAAAATTAAAAAAATAAAAGCCAACGGCACAAAAATTTTTGGTGGGTTTTTTTTGGTGGTTGTTTATTTTAGAGCTCCCCCAAGCAAAATAACAAGCAAAAGTAATGGGGAAGTTAAATAGAAGAAACCTAAAAAACCAGTGGTGGTTTTATTTCCGCCCCAAAAGCCCTAGGTTATAAAAAATTAAATCCCCACTTTTTTTGGTTTTTTTTTAAACCCGCATCCCTGGTTTTCCCCCCCCCCCTTTTTGTCCATAGACAAATTCAAACAAAGCAAACATAAATTGTGGTTCCCCCCCCGTCCTCAACAACCATATCTCAATAGGCAACACATATAAAACACAGAAGGGGAGAGACCAAAAAGATTGAAATAAAGAGAAAGGGGACCAAGAAAATAACTCGAGCGCTTCCAGACACAATAAAAGACATCAGAACACACACAAAAACAACCTTCCAAAATCCCACCATACGCAACGCAAAGCGCCCTTTTTTTTTTCCTCTTGGGTGGCTCCCTTTTTTGTTTTTTAGAACTATAACCTGGTTTTTTTCAATTCCACAAAAGGTCTGTTATAAATAACCTTGATTTAATTTGTTTTGGATTGGAAAAATGTCCCCAGTTGTCTGTTAGTTGTTTGTTCCTCCCAGAACTAAAAGCCCCCCCTCCTTTTTTTTTTTAACCCCCACTACTTATAGCTAACAAGTTTTGGAATTTTAAAGGGCCAAGGGCAATAAAAAAGCCCTGAAGTTTGGAGAGGAAGTTGGGTACCAAAATTTTTCAAACTGGGGGGAAATACCCCTGGACCGGCACCAAAATGGATAAAATGTGATGGTGTTGTTGGGGTGTTTTTGGTGTTGGGGGTGTGGTGGGATGGGTGGGGTGTGGTGTGTGGTGTTTGGGTTGGGTTGGCTGGTGTTTGTTTTGGGTGGGGTGTTTGTGGTGGGGTTGGGGTGTTTGTGGGGCTTTGGGGGGGGGGGGGTGGTGTGGGGGTGTTTGGTGTGGGGGTTGGGGGGGGGTTTTGGTGGTTTCCGGTGGCGCTCTGGGGGTTGGGGTTGTTGGTTGTTGTGGGGGTGGGGGTGGTTTGTGGGTTGGGGGTGTGGTTTGGGTTGGGGGTTTTGTGTCTCTTGTGGGGGGGGGGGTTTTGGGTTGGTCTGCTGTTTCTAAATCCAACCAAGAAAAACATACAGTTTTGGGATTTTGGCCCTCCTTTTGTAAAATAAAAACAATTCCGCGAAGGAACCAAAAAAAAACCCCTTTCTTTTTTTTTTTTTTTTTTTTTTTAATCTGAGCAAAAAAAAACCGCCCGTCAAGTAAATTTGGTTTTTTTTTTTTAATGGCCCCCTGGTCCCTCTAGATTCCTTGTGTTTTTTTGTTTTTTTTCCGGCTGTTAATTACAGACCAAAATTTAAAATGGGTGGGCACATTTGAAAGCCCTTCAAAACAGCAACATAACAAGAATGATCCCTTGGGGACCTCAGGCTAACATTTTTGGGGGGTACTGGAAAAAAATCCAAAAAGACAGATAAGAACACGAAGAGTAGGGGGTTCCCTGTTTTTAAATTGCCCCCTTTTTCCCCCAAGCCTCACGGTCTGTTCCTTGGGACTGACCAGGCCGTTTCTAAACGCTATGAAAAAAAAAACGGGGGTTTTTCCCCCATGGCCCGGAAATGCGTTTTTTGTCTTTTTGCTTAAAGTCTCTGTGGTGAGGATTCAGTTGGGGGGTGAAAAGGTTAAAAAAATATAATAAAGAATTCCTGGAAAGGTTGGATCTAAGAGAGATCGTGTTTTTTTTAGTCCCCAGGACCAGCCCCATGAAATAATTGGGAAAAAAATGAAAAGATCAAAAAGAACGTTACCGTTTTTCCAATAATGGCCCCTTTCGGGGGTGTTTCCCAAGAAAAACGCCAATCTTTATTAAACCATTCAGAATTTAACTCTTTTTACTTGAAAAACCAACCTTGGGAGATTTTGCATAAATATGTTGTTTCCCCATTGCCTTGGTTTAAAAATACAAATGGCCCTGAAATTTTGGTGCAAAAACAAGTAAAAAAATGGAAATGAAAAAACAACAAACCCAACACAAACCCACAAACTAAAAGAAACCCCTTCCGATTCAACCAAATCCTTTTTTTTTGGATTTTTATTAATGGTAAAATTTTTTTTCAATAATCCTAAGGGGGGAAAAAAAGTGGGGTTTTTTTTTTTGCGTTGGGGGGTGTAAAAAATTGGAGATAAGCAAAAAAAAAAGTAAATACAAAAAATGGGGTCTCCCCCTTTAGTTTGGGGGGGGTAAAAAATAAACTTTTTACCCCTAATGGCCTTCCCCTTAATAAAAAGGGGGTGGGTTGGGGGCTCCCCAACCTTACTGTACAATTCAAAGCCGGTTGGGGCCCCCGTAAAGATTTTTGGGTCCCCGGAAATCCCCAAAATGGTTTGGGTGGGTGTTTTTTCCGCAACAGAAAACAAAATCAATATCAAAATCATTTTTTGTGCGGTTTAACCTCACCCTAGCCTCAAAAGAATTTGATAAACCACCAAACCTAAAGCCAAACAAAAAAATAAAAAAGTTGTAAAAAATACCTTTTTTTTGAGAAAAAAATTTAAAGTGAAAAATCTTCTCTCCAGAAATTTTCGTAAACCCTCCCCCTGTGGGGTTTTTACATTTGGGGGAGAAAAAACAGTTCCCCTAAACTTATCTACTTTTTTTTTTTTTAATTGAATTTTGTGGCAAAATATTTGGGGGAACCAGAAATATTCCCTCCCCCCTAAAAAAATTTTTAATCACAAATTTTTTTTTTTTGTTTGTTGATTTTGCCGTATAAAATGATTTTTTTCACAAAGGTTAACATAACAAAATTTAAAAATAAAACAAATAAAACCCAAAAAAAAAATTATAATAATTTTGGGAAAAAGGGTGGCAAAAAAACACTAAAATTATTATTATCCCGGCTGCTCCCTTTCGGCTTCCGACCCCTCGCCTGGTCCCCTTTTGTGGATTGCCCCCTCCTGGTTGCCCCCAAGAGGTTCCCTTAAAGTCCTTTAGAGTTCTTCCCCCCCACGCCCCCTCCCTCGCCCTTAAATTTGGCTTTTGGAGTCCCCCGCCCCAAGCCTAAATGGGAGAAAAATATGAGGAATTTCTGTGGGGGGTGGGTTTGCAGGGCCCAAGCGGTTTTATTGGGGTGGGGGCCGGCCCTTAGCGGGGGGGCTCCTTGGCCAAACACCCTATGGTAAACCGTCCCTTGCCAGGTCCAAGAATTTAAAAATGAAATTTTGACACTTTATTTTTTTGGATACCAAATTTTTTTAAAAAAAAAATTATTTTTCCCCCATTAACCATTAATTTGTTTCCCCCCCAAACCCCGCAGCAGTCCCCCTATCCCACCTCTCTCCGTTCAACCACCATCACAATCTTGCCTTCCGCTAGCTTCTTAATTTCTCCTTTCCCACCCTCTCTCCTTCTACTCTGCTTTCCTATAATTTTCTCCTACGTTCTCTCTGGTGTTTCTTTTTCTCAACACTCTCTTTAGTCACTTTTTCCTGGTTCAATGCCAAAAAAATTGGTTTATTTAAAGTCGCTTTTTCACCTCTTGGAATTTTTAAGAAAGAGCGTCCCCTTTGCTTTCATTGGACTTTTAAAAAAATTGTAATTGGGTAAAATGTATTAAATTTCTAAAGTTCAATTTTTAACGTTTTTTTTCCCATTTCCTTTTTTGGTGGGAAACGGTTTCTGGTTTTTTTTTCAAGAGCTTCTCAACAACCTTGGCCTTAACAACTTGTTTTGAAGCGGGGAAAAAACCAAAAAGTTTTCTTTTTTTTAATTTTTTTTTATTTTCCAAAAATAAGCCAAAAATCATTTAACAAGGTTTATAAATTATTGAAAACTCAAAAAATAATTTGGAACTTTTTGTAAAATTAATGGTTTAAAAATGAAAGCAATTGAAGCAATTTCTTTTTGGTTCTGCTTTTCTCTTTCGCTTCTGGGTTCCCCCCTGGGGTTAAATAATGGTTGAAAAGGGGAGCAATGCCCGGCGGGCCCCCCTGAAGGCACTCGCCGTAAGAAAAAATAAGTAAAAAAACCCCGTTGGGGCCCCCTGCTTTTTTCTGCTTTTCTTCGCAAAATTTGGTCTCTAAAAAGGAAAAAAGTGCCCCCGCAAAAAAAAAAAACATTTTTCTTTTTTTTTTTTTAAAAGGATTGTTTCCTGGGATTCCCCCGAAATCTGAAATTTTTTTTGCCCTTTTAAAAAACGCCTTCACCAAACAAAATCCAAACCATTAATATTTAATGCCTTGGCATGCTTTTTTCCTGCAAAGTCATCCTTTTTCTTTCTCTCAAACCTTCAAAACAATAGTAAGCTCTTTCCCCTATAACAAAGTTCCTGGCTTTTTTGTTTTTTTTTCTTTTTTTAAGCATCCAAATTGCTGGTAACCGACCCCAAAAAATGGCCGGGCCTCTTGAAAAAGAGGGTCTGGAAAAAGCAAACGTTCAAGGGAGAAGTGGAGTGGTTTTTTCCTTTTAACTACAACTATACGGAACCCAATAAATAACAAAAAAAACAAAGAAAAACGAAAACTTAACCCCGCAAACACATAACACAGAAACCAAAAAAATGAAAACAGAAAAACCCAGAATAAAACAATGAAACCGAAAACCTTTTTTGGGGAAGAAACAAAAAAAGGGGAAAGGTCGGGAGCAAGAAATTAAAGGGCCAAGGTAAAAATTCCCCAAGGAGGTGGAACAATGGAAAAGAAAGGGTTCCACGGTTGAGTGGGGGGGGTTCCCAAAAAATTGTAATGTTTAAACATAGTTACTTGCCCCCCCGGCGTAACATGGTTGGGGACAAAGGTGGTGGGGTTGCCGGCCATCATACGAAAAGCCCCAGCCCCCAAGATGAAAGGCCCCCCCGGACGAGGGGGAGGTCAATAAAAAAACACGGGACCCCAAATTTTTTGTTTTTTCCGAAATGAATAATAGTTTCCCCTCGCAGTAAAAAGTTTTTGGTTTTTGAAAGAAAAACAAGTTAATTCAAATGGATATGAAAAACGATCCCCATGATATCCCAGTGGGGGAAAAACAATCATAAAAACATAGCCCCTTTTTTGAAAAAACCCACCCAAAATTGGTAACCTTTGATCTGCGTGCCCCGCCAAAAAAGAACATCTGTTCCTTTGGGTCCCAACTTTTTTCCCAACTGGGTGCCAAAAAGGGAAAAAAAAAAATCTTTTCCTGGAAAAAGGTGCCACAGGAAAATAGAAAACGAAAAGTTTTTTTTGGGGAAAATAATTACACAATGGTTTTTGGCAATGGGCTCCCCCGCCTAGCAACAGCCCCCCTTCTTTCTCAGGCTGGAAAAAACCCCGGTTTGAATTTCATTTCATACAATGTTTTGCGAAAGACTTTCAACTAAGCAGGAACAAATAGCTCCAAGTTCCCCCAAGAAAAACTCCCCCCAGAAAAAGAATAGGGGCAGGGTGGGGAACAAGGCCCCCCGAGGCCAGAGAAAAGGTTTTGAAAGATGCCCCAAAACCCTTTGAAAAAATAACCTGAAAAATTTTTTTTTCAATCAGGTTTTTATCTTTTTTTCCCCCCTACTGTTTTTTCTAATTTGTGGCTTTAAAAATGTAATTTTAAACTTTAGTTGGAATAATGGGAAAAGGTTTTTTTAAAAAATACGCCCCCCCCCCCCCCCCCTTTAGGGCCCCCCCCCCCCCCTACCTTGGCCATTAAGGGCCAAGTGGATGTTGGGGGGTGCCTAAAAAAATTTTTTTTTAAGGGTAAGGGAAGAAGAAACCAAATTTTAAAAAAATTTTTTGTTAAAGGCCTAACATCAAAATAGCCCCCCCCCCCCCCTTAACCGGTTAATAAGAAGAAACAAGGAAACTTCCTTCAAACCCCCTGTTTCCATTTTGGGGGAAAGAGCTTAAAAAAAAAAAACCCTCCCTTGTAAGGCTTTTTTTTTTTTTCCACCTTCCCAACACCCAAGTTTTTTTTTTTTTTGGGTAAAAAAACTAACATGAAATTTTTTCCAAAAATCCCTTTATAAAACCCCAAGCTTTCTTTTTTTAATTAAAATTAAAGAAAATCTAAGTTTTTTGGGGGGCGGGGGCCCTAGAAATTTTTTAGGGGGCTTTTTGGAATTGAAAAAAACCTAACAGGAAAAAAATTGGTAGTTTTTTATCCTCCTTTGGAAGAAGGGGGTTTTTTGGAGCGCTCCTGTTTATAGAAATTAAAACGTTGGGGCCTTTGCCCAAATAAATTCACCCCCCCAATTTTTTTTCCCCTATTTTTTTTTTGTTTTTTTGCCCCCCCTTTAACAACCTTGGAATTAAAAAATTGGGGAAATTTTTTTTGGGGGGGTTTTTTTGGGGGGTAAAAACTAATTTTGAATTAAAAACACAACCCATGCCCTTTAACCACTTTTTTTGACAGGAATGGCCAAAAAAAAATATGGTTTTTTTTTTTATTTGGTTGAAACCAAACCAAGAAAAATAAAGAAACAAACAAAAAAAAATTTTTTAAACTTTCGAAGCCAAAAAAATGCATCAAAACTCAAAATTCCAAAAATTTCCACCCCCAAAAGGTTCCAATAATCTTTTTTTGTAGAAGCCTCCCAAACCTTTTTTTTTTGGCAGCAAATTTA
>NC_036854.1:9869896-9916685 GCF_002910315.2 Salvelinus sp. IW2-2015 | reverse complement strand
CTCTCTCCTTCCCACCCTCTCTCCTTCCCACTCTCTCCTTCCCACCCTCTCTCCTTCCCACTCTCCACCTCAACCACATCATGAGTCCTGAGGGGAGAGTTGGAGATTGATGGCTTCCTCCCTGGCTTCCTCCCTGCTCCCCTGCCACCCTTGCCACCTCTGCTACCTCAGCCTCACACCCAGGCAGCAGGCTAATTAGTGGCTGACTGTCATCATCCCCTCCCCCAGGGGGCACTCTGGGAGTCAGGGCCGACCCTGGAGGAACCGCAGGGAGGATCCACCGGGCTCTCACAACACACACACACACAGAGAGAYAGGCAAACACACACACACACACAGGCAAACAATGTCAATGTTGTTTATTTTGAGGAGATCAGTGCCTAGCTACCTATCTCTTCTGAGACTCTCAGACGACACACCAGTGCAGCGCCTGATGCGAAAACATGATGCTTTAATATTCCCCATAGCGCTCAGGGCCCTGCTTGTCCTTTGTGATGCTGATTACATTTGTTGCTTCTCCGACTCAGGACTAACTTTCTATCAGCTATGATGGCCCGCAGCAAATAATATCATCTTACTCTCGCATTTCAAATCTGACTGATAAAACAGTGAATAAATGAATTCCAGGGAAGGCGTGTCCATAGTTTCATTGTCATGCAGAGTGAGGAGTATTTCCTGTGTTATGATTTTATTACCCTAGACTGGTCATGGAATTGCATACTACCCATGTGCTCATACGACTGTATAGGTTACGTTTGAATTTGTTCTTTAGTAAAATTCTACGTTAGTGTTTCCACAAATTAGGACCTGGTGGTTGGGATTACAGTAAGACTGGGTCCTGGCTAGAATCAGTGTGTTTCTTCACTTGTTTGGACACAGGAAAACTACAGAAGCTTTATAGGTTAGGTAACCACTGGCTCATGTAATGGACGGATACTGAACCTGGGTTGTTGGCTCACTGCCTTAACCCTACTCCCTTAGAAAAAAGGGTTCTTAAAGGCTTTTTTTGGCGGTGTTAGAAGCACGGAGACCTCAGATCTCAAGTCCTCAGTCACAATAGGAAGCGAACTACCTGCACAATACTGACAATACATCAACCTCCCTATTACTGGATCGTCATTTCACCTCTCCTCTCCTGCAGGAAGTAAACCAGTAATTAGCCCATATCCATTCAGTCTTCTGACAAAGCGCTGTGTGTACTTTAGTGTACTCTGTGAAGGTACACTCCAGAGAAGGCCTTCTAACCTGACAGACACTCTGTCAACCTGACAGACTTTTCTCAACAGTTCCTTCAGACTTCTCCATCTCTCCTCTCCCTTCTCAGCCTCAGTTTACATTTGTTTATCATATTTACAGTGCCCCGGCACACTTGCTTGTCAAGCAAATTCTTGCTGAGTAACATTTCAACGCGAACCCAGTCTAATTGCTTGCTAATGAGAAGTGTTGATACGTCGGCAGTTATCTGCCGTCTCCATGGCTGCCACTGGAATACATTAGCATGGCCTCGTTCATATTCCTCCTCTAGATGGAGAGAGGAGAGGAAAACATGTTAGAGGCAAATTCGGGTTCGCCCCAAATAAGGTGCTGCAGTCTCATAATAGAGCTAATTTACTGTATCTTCTCATAGATGTTGTGGTTTTCTTATGCTGATGTGCTGCAGTGGGTCGTGAGAGGACAGGGGGAGGGAGCAATATCTGTTTGGAGAACATGAAAGTACTCTGCAGATTGAGTTCATGAATGTATATGAGACTACCCGCAGCTCAAWTTCATATCTCCTCAACCCCAACCTCTTTCATACTTCTACCTAATATAATAGCACATTTCTCCACTTTAAAGACAGTGGATTGGACTTAAGTTAAAGTGAAAATGTTAAGTGAATTTAAAACATCTCAATACACTTTGCACTTTTAAAATTGAACAACAGTATAGTAACAGGAGGTAATTTAAGAAATGTTCCACCGTCTTTACCCAAAACAATTTCAACCAGGCTGAAGTGTAGATAATGTGTCCTATCAGATTTAAAGATGAGAGATAAAAATGGCAGAGACTAACTGTCTGATGCTCAAATCAAGATTAGCCACCAGACTGCACATTTCCCCGACAGAGTGGGCCCGTAGAACCATCACAATGGTCTTAGTTCCAACGTACGCTAGGCTGGCTCTTCTACAGTAGTGTTACCTCAGATTACATTATTTAGAGGTGTACAGTGGGCCTCATGATGAATTATATCCATCAGAGGAGGTTATTCTGTAGTGGGGGGATTTTCAAAAATACTAATCAAATATGTATGTTTAGTCTTCATTAACACAGCTTTTAGGAAATAATATTCACGCCTTTTCACGAGCACCCCGCAGTGGAAGATAATCCTGTTTGGATGTCATTCATCTACCCTTCATCCTCCAGATAGCACATCAACCAAGTCTCTGATAGAGACCAAAATAGGAAACGTTTCTATGTAATCGCCATATGACACGCTGCTCACATGCGCCATTCAATAAGTATTGCCCGCCTCCTCAGCCTCGTCTGGTATTGTTTTTTCTAAATATGGCCCTTGATAGACAAGTGCTTTAAGCATTGCTGGGTTGGCTTGACAAAGCCCCAGCACCACACACAGACAGACACAGGAAAATGCAGCGTCTGCTTAGAGCTCAGCAGAGGTGGGGAGGAAGGAACCATGTCTCACAGGCCAGTCAAATCATGCTACCCTGAGCACTCCGGAATAACACAGTCATTCTTACCAGCTTAATACAGATGTCCTACAGGCCTTGGTGGCTAGACAGATGGGCTCACTACACTATCTAGTCTAGTCACTAAGGTCTGTAAAATACCCCTATTTTTGGACTGATGCACCTCATTTCGGCAACTGTTGTGTTTCCATATGTATATTTAATGTAGGGATATAACTGTTTCCTGTTTCCTGTTTGGCCCCTTCAGAGAGAGCGACTCCGGAACATTGAGAGGATCTGCTGCCTGCTGAGAAAGGTAAATAGTTACTGAACACMGTCCTATTTAAAACACTTCCTTCATTACTTCATATGATTATGTCATTTAGCCTACATTTTAGAGCCACCAAAGTCTATATCTAGACTTTGGACAGGGGTGAATACAGTGCTGTACTTACTGTATGTCAAAACATTTATATTCCTGTTTAGTCATCAGAACCATTTTTGGTGAAGATTAAAGCTTGCCCTTGCCTTCAGAAAGCTACCTTGTCTTTCTAAAAAGACAGTGTGTGTCCAGTGCCTGTGGTCTGTGAGCCTGAGGTTACCGTCTGGGACTGAGAGACAAAAGGATTCTTTCAGCTCAGTCTCAGCGTGACATCTGTTTCAGTGGCCTGTGAGGCTTCACCCTACCTCTGATCTCTCTCTCTCTCTCTCCTCTGGTGTGTGTTGTGTGTGTGTGTGTGGTGTGTGTGTGTGTGTGTGTGGTGGTGTGTGTGTGTGTGTGTGTGTGTGTGTGTGTGTGTGTGTGTGTGTGTGTGTGTGTGTGTGTGTGTGTGTGTGTGGTGTGTGTGTGTGTGTGTGTGTGTGTGTGTGTGTGTGTGTGTGTGTGTGTGTGTGTGTGTGTGTGTGTGTGTGCCTTGGGCTGATGAAGTGGAGGCTGTCTGTTGTTGTTCTTTATCTCTGTTGTGGACACTGTGCCTGAGGCTCATCTGTCACCCCTGGAGACTACAGTGTGGAGCTACACCAACACTACATCAGAACAGTGGTTGACTCTTATTGTCCTACCCTGCCTGGAATCACAGAGCTCATTTGTGAGAGTTCATGGTTTCTAGAAGCTCTTCAGCACTGCATGGACAATGTTACTGAAGATATGGTTATTGTTTGCTCCTTGTATGTTCCAAATGTATTCCTTCAGCATTTGCCGATCTGAGCCATATTACATAAAATACTATATTGATCTTGTTTTTGATAGATTGTGGTGTTTATTTCTGATATGGGCTTGTTTTTGGCAGCAGGTGCTGTGCGTTGCGATACAGTCTCAGAGAAGCACTAGCTGGAGCCTTTATTTCACACGGTTTGGTTTGAGGGTGCGAAACAGCGGTGTCACAGCAGCAGAACCAATCAGAGAGTGCTGCTCATCTATCGTTCTCTTTTTTATTTTGGTCTCATTCTCCCTCCCCAGTCCCCACACACCTCAGTGAGTACTGAAGTAGAATCACAGCAGCAAGGCGCTGGAACCTGCATCACCGCTTCGTCCTGATCCTAAAATACACAGGAGGACCGTTTTCTCTCTCCTCTTTCGATGGAGGGAGATGAGCTAGAGAGAAGGAGAGAGTAATGGAGGTAGATGAGAGAAAGATATAGAGATGAAGAGGGGGGTAGAAAGAGAAAGGGAGAGAGAGAGATGAGGGAGAGCTGCTGCGCTCCGATGATTCAGAGCCAATCAGAGAGTCTGTATGGTGTTGAGTCATGGAGGATTCCACTCCCTCCCACAGCGCTTGGCTGGACCCATGCCACCATGTCTGACTGTACAGACAGCCTCTAGTCCTTCAGGCTGCACTACCACAGACTGTACAGACAGCCACCAGTCCTTCAGGCTGCACTACCACAGACTGAACAGACAGCCACCAGTCCTTCAGGCTGCACTACCACAGACTGTACAGACAGCCCACCATTCCTTCAGGCTGCACTACCACAGACTGTACAGACAGCCACCAGTCACTTCAGGCTGCACTACCACAGACTGTACAGACAGCCTCTAGTCCTTCAGGCTTCACTACCACAGACTGAACAGACAGCCACCAGTCCTTCAGGCTGCACTACCACAGACTGTACAGACAGCCTCCAGTCATTCAGGCTGCACTACCACAGACTGTACAGACAGCCTCTAGTCCTTCAGGCTGCACTACCACAGACTGAACAGACAGCCACCAGTCATTCAGGCTGCACTACCACAGACTGTACAGACAGCCTCTAGTCCTTCAGGCTGCACTACCA
Source organism: Salvelinus sp. IW2-2015 (assembly GCF_002910315.2). Lineage (NCBI taxonomy): Eukaryota > Metazoa > Chordata > Actinopteri > Salmoniformes > Salmonidae > Salvelinus > Salvelinus sp. IW2-2015. Next base: position 9,911,745 of record NC_036854.1, on the reverse strand, counting down.
CAGACTGAACAGACAGCCTCTAGTCCTTCAGGCTGCACTACCACAGACTGAACAGACAGCCACCAGTCCTTCAGGCTGCACTACCACAGACTGAACAGACAGCCACCAGTCCTTCAGGCTACACTACCACAGACTGAACAGACAGCCTAGTCCTTCAGGCTGCACTACCACAGACTGAACAGACAGCCTCCAGTCCTTCAGGCTGCACTACCACAGACTGAACAGACAGCCACCAGTCCTTCAGGCTCACTACCACAGATGAACAGACAGCCCCTAGTCCTTCAGGCTGCACTACCACAGACTGAACAGACAGCCTCCAGTCCTTCAGGCTGCACTACCACAGACTGAACAGACAGCCACCAGTCCTTCAGGCTMCACTACCACAGACTATTTAGCACAGCAAACTAGACTTCTCACAATACTTCAACAGGTTCTTTGGCAAATGGATGGGGAGTGTCATGTTGACCTACTGCTTTACTCCCACAGTTCAGCTCATGGAGAGTTCTCAGAACACCTCGAATGCTGTTTCCCAATGTAAGGGGTTATAAAGTGATAAGGAGCATAATCCTTCTAATCTGTCCTACTATATTACCAGAAGTTTAGCACATCAAGCTGTTTGCACTTCTCCTCTTATGCTGTTTCCTAATGTAATGGGGTAGAAAGTGATAGGTAGTGCCATTACTAGTCAAAGAAGCATATATCCTCTTTGTGTGTGTCTGCATGTTGCAGTTTGTGCTATTAGTGGAGCAAGGTTGTACTGTATGTTGCACACAGATATGATGATGAAATATTAATGTAAATCTATGACACAACCAAGGAGGAGAGGATTGCCATGGATTACCATTAGAAAGTCTTGGTAGATAGCTGTGTTTGTGGATCTGTCTTCACGGGATATTGAAAATGGATTTTGAACTGTTAATACTCGACCTCTCTTACTTGACTGTATGATAGTCCTCTTGTGTTTCTAACAGGTCTCCCCAGTTCCCAGAGCCATATTATTACACTACAGTAGGACATGTAAAAAGAAGTCAATAAAATAAAAAAAACTCTTCCTCAAATCCTGCATGTGGAAATGCAGCATACTGACAGAACAAACAAATCCTTGTGAGCTCAGCACTGATAAGGAATAGGACTGAGTMTTTCCTCAACTCTGTCCCTCGCCCAGGTGCGTGAAATTGCGTACTTCTCCCCCGCCAGAATAATCAGAGCTTATGCAAAAGAACTMCTGCTCTGATCCCAGGCAGTGGCAGAGAGGGAAATAACACTCAACTGGCGATTCACAGCCACCGTTAAGAAATTGAAAATAATAATAATTATGCCAGCGCATTGTGTTGGGCATTGGAAATGGAACTGGGATTTGAGGAGTACAGGACATAGGTGTTGGTGTTGTTTTCTTGCAACCCAGTGGATGTAAAATATAAAGGTAGAATGAGGTTTGAATTMATCTAATAATTAATTTAATACTGCAGATTGAATCTTGGATCGATTCATTCATGTTTCCATTTATTATTTCTCCAAGTCATTCATTGATTTGGGTAACTGATGTAGGTGTTGCTCCTGTAGCCTCCAGTATTTTGATTGGGCCACTGCTTTAGTGCCACTCTACTCCTCTGCTTTGATGCTCAGGCTGTTGAAGAATAAAAACGTCCCCAGCAGGAAGACTTCTCCAGCACTTACCATTACACCTCTGTCTCTGCTTCTTATCCCTTGTTCAGTCCTCTTTTCCTCCCTAATGGAGTAAGGTTCATGTCCTGGTCGCACAAAACCTCCTGGATGAAGAAGCCTTGTTTTTTATTTCTTCTCCAATGTGGGTGTCATGGTGAATCTCCCTCACACCCAATCAGTGCCCAGCGAGCGGAGGAGCACGGAACAGGTTGCCGTAGCGCTGCGTGTTTATACTTCAAACAAGGAGCTACTTTTGATGTTTCAGTACAAAGGTTTCCGCCCTCCCCATAGGAGTTTCAGTTAGTAGAGGAGTGGGGAGGCAGGGCGGGTTTGGCTTGACAGATGAGATGAGTGCTGCTAGATGGGAAAGAAGATGTTTACCAGGGCACAGACACAGTGACTTGTGGTGTAGTCAGATGATGTAGCTACAGAGAAGCTGCTGGTTTGATGAAGCTCCTGTAAGGACTGTTGATGTGGAGCAGGAAGTACAGCATGGCACACTGTACTGAGGACCTGGGGCTATACTTACTGTGATTCTGGGCTTTCTTGTCACACCTTATGTGTGTTATTTCAAGTGTATGATGTCCAAACTGCTGCTGGTTTTCTCCTCACCTTCTATATGGTTGGATAGTGGGATGCATATTCATTCCCCCTGTAACACATCAAATTGTATTTGTCAATTTTTTTTTAACCTTTATTTAACTAGGCAAGTCAGTCAAGAACAAATTCTTATTTACAATGACAGTTAGTTAATAACAGTTAGTTAGCAATTTATGTTATTCTTCAATAACACAAACTCCAAAGCAAATCAGGGGGAGAAAAATAGGTTTATTCAGAGAGGACAAATCAAGATGTTGTGCTGGGAGTCAGATGTTCAGTCTTCCCTGTCCTCAGCTTTTCCCCCTCGAACAAAGGAACAGGATGTCATTCATAACCCCCCACCCTAGCCTGGGGTTGACCAATCAGAAGTCCTTGCAGTACAACTTGGCCAATGGCCAAATAACAAGTATCCTGCCCCCGACTCAATGTACAGACCAATGACAACGTGGCACACTGAGTTCAGGAGTGACATTCCACAGATCCTAAACAGATGTTGAACTGAAACCCAACTCCTATTTACAATTCCCTATTGACCATTAGTACTCTAGTTTTTAGTCCTCTCATCCTCTGCGTTGTGTATTTATCTTCGACATATTCCTACACTGCCTTGTTCAGGGTCAGAATGACAGACTTTTACCTTGTCAGCTTGGGGATTCAATCCAGCAAACTTTCAGTTACTGGCCCAACGCTCTAACCACTAGCCTACCTGCCGCCCCTGCGCCGGATACAGGTGTAGACCTTACAGTGAAATGCTTACTTACAAGCCCTTAACCAACAATGCAGTTTTAAGAAACAATAAGTGTTAAACAATGAATAAATAAAAATGTAAATGAAAAAAATAAGAAAATAGAAAAATAACAAATAATTAAAAAGCAACAATAAAATAGCAGTATGAGGCTATATAAGGGGGTTCCGGGACAGAGTGAATGTGCGGGGGCACAGGTTAGTCGTGGTAATTGAGGTAATATGTACATGTAGGTAGAGGTAAAGTGACTATGCATAGATAATAAACAGAGAGTAGCAACAGCTTAAAAATGGGGGAGGGGGGATCAATGCAAATAGTCTGGGTAGCCATTTGGTTAGATGTTCWGCAGTCTTATGGCTTGGGGGTAGAAGCTGTTAAAGAGCCTTTTGGACCTGGACTTGGCGCTCCAGTACCGCTTGCCGTGCGGTAGCAGAGAGAACAGTCTATGACTTGGGTGGCTGAAGAACTTTTTGAGGATCTGAGGACCCATGCCAAATATTTTCAGTCTCCTAAGGGGGGATAGGCATTGTCGTGCCCTCTTCACGACTGTCTTGGTGTGTTTGGACCATCACAGTTRGTTGGTGATGTGGACATCAAGGAACTTGAAGCTCTCAACCTGCTCCACTACAGCCCCGTCGATGAGAATGGGGGTGTGCTCGGCCCACTTTTTCCTCTAGTCCACGATCATCTCCTTCATATATATACAGTATATTAACATATTTGCCCAATTTGAGTTACTATAAAAAATGCATGACATTTTTTCTGTGCTCTGATTGAGAAAAATATATTTTTGTAGAGGACCTCGGGCTGCATATATGCTACAGTATGCTTAGGATACTTCACTTACAATGTACTGATAGACAGCCACAGACATAGTTAGACAGAACGAGACAGTCGTACTGGAAATCCAACCAAATCATCGGTTCAGACTGTTGAGCACATTAACTCACTTTGGTGGATACTGTGAACTGCATAAAATCAGTGCTCATCTCACTGTCATTTCTCTGTGCATGATTTGCGCATACACCAGCAGAGCGCATTTTTTTCAATTTTCGCCTGAAATGACATACCCAAATCTAGCTGCCTGTAGCTCAGGCCATGAAGCAAGGATGTTCTCGCCTTGCCATGATTAAATGCGGTGGTACGTGCTTTCAGCTTTCCGCGAATGCTGCCATCAATCAACGGTTTCTGGATAGTGAAGGTTTTAGTAGTCACAGTGGGTACAACATCTCCTATACACTTCCTTATAAACTCGCTCACCGAGTTCAGCGTATACATCAATGTTAATATCTGYGGCTACCCAGAACATATCCCAGTCCACGTGATCGAAGCAATCTTGAAGCGTTGAATCCGATTGGTCAGACCAGCATTGAATAGACCTAAGCATGGGCCCTTCCTGTTTTGGTTTCCGCCTATAGGAGGGGAGCAACAAGATGGAGTCATGGTCAGATTTGCCAAAAGGAGGGCGGGGAAGGGCCTCGTATGCATCGCGGAAGTTAGAGTAGCAATGATTGTGCGTGTTACTCGCTTGTGTACAGCAATTGATATGCTGATAGAATTTAGGTAGCCTTGTTCTCATCTTTGTTAAAATCCCCAGCTACAATAAATACAGCCTCAGGATATATGGTTTCCAGTTTGCATAAAGTCCAGAAAAGTTCCTTGATGACCGTCTTGTTATCCGCTTGCGAGAGGATATACACGGCTGTGACGATAACCGAGGAGTTCTCTTGGGAGATATTTGATTGTGAGGAATTCTAGGTCAGGTGAACAAAAAGACTTGAGTTCCTGTATGTTGTTAAAATTACACCATGAGCCGTTAATCATGAAACATACACCCCCGCCCTTCTTCTTACTGGAGAGATGTTTATTCCTGTCGGCACGATGCACTGAAAATCCCATTGGCCGTATAGACTCCGACAGCATGTCCCCAGCTAGCCATGTTTCCGTGAAACAGAGTATGTTACAATCCCGGATATCTCGTTGGAAAGCAACTCTTGCCCTATCTGGGCTAGCTAAAGCCAACTTCATAAAATTACTACTAGGTGGCTAATAAATCACATCAAATCAAATGTATTTATATAGCCCTTCTTAGATCAGCTGATATCTCAAAGTGCTGTACAGAAACCCAGCCTAAAACCCCAAACAGCAAGCAATGCAGGTGTAGAAGCACGTAGTATTACAGAGTAACAACAACAACAACAAAAATATATATATCTATATATATAGTTTTTTTACAGGACACATCTGAGGGGGCCCATGCCCCTGTGCCCCCTATGGGCATTACACCTCTGTTCCAACCAGTGTCTTGATCAATACGATCCTCTAGTATAGTCTACACATTGTCAGTCGACACATTATCAGTCTACACATTATCAGTCTACACTTTGCCCGCACTTTTTATGTCATTGTATCGTGTTCTGTCATTGTATCTTGTTCTATAAGAGTGAGTAAGGCATGTCTGAGCTTAGTGTTCATGATCCCATGACTCTTCCAGAAGAGGTGTGAGGAGCAGAGCAGGTCCCTGCATATTTCTGCTTTGTCCCTGGACACTGGACCAAAGGGCCTAGCAGCAGCATACTGCCTAGACATTTGCACTTCAGAGTYTTGATATATTCCTGGATACTCAGGATGAAAGGTCTAGTAGTAGAATATTGCAGAGATAACAGTCGCCTACTTAATTGTCAAGTGTCACCTGAAGTCACGCTAGCTCATGCTATATAGACATCGATTTTTGATTCTGTTTCATTCCTATTACTCTGGGGTATAGTGGGCATGGCTTTCACCAGAATGGATTGCAATAGAATTCTAAACCCAAGACATTTCGTACTGTAAAACAAGAGTGGTCAGCAGACTTTGATCTTCAGAACATGGACAATGTTTAACCTGATTAGAAACAGGTTTTCCTGATTTACTCTATCTTCAAGCATGTAAAATATGTGCTGAGGTACTGAGTAGAAAAAATAAGTCAGACAAGACTTTGGAGTTACTGTATGATGGACTATCAAAGCAGTGGCAACTCTGTATCTTTATAATGAAAATATACATATCTGTGAAATCAGTTGGAAATGTATGTATGTGAAGAACTTTGGCTTGGCCCCTAAGACTCTCATGAACTTCTACAGATGCACCATTGAGAGCATCCTGTTGGGCTGTAGCACCGCCTGGTACGGCAATTGTAAGATACGCAACCGCAGGGCTCTCCAGAGGGTGGTGCGGCCAGCCCAGCGCATCATCGAGGGCACACTGCCTGCCCTCCAGGACATCTACAGCACCCGGTGTCACAGGAAGGCCAAGAAGATCATCAAGGACCTCTGCATCAAAGCTGGGACTGAGAGACTGATAAACAGCTGCTATCTCCAGGCCATCAGGCTGTTAAACAGTCACCACTAGCCTGCCTCTACCCAGTACCCTGCCCTAAACCTTAGTCATTGTTACTAGCTGGCTACCACCCTGTACTCTACCCTGCACCTTAGAGATTGCTGCCCTATGTACATAGAGTCATTGAACACTGCTCACTTTAATAATGTTAACATACTGTTTTACCACTTTATATGTATACAGAACAAAAATATAAATGCAACATGCAACAATTTCTAAGATTTTACTGAGTTACAGTTCATTTAAGGAAATCAGTCAATTGAAATAAATTAATTAGGCCCTAATCTATGGATTTCACATGACTGGGAATCCAGATATTCATCTGTTGGTCACAGATACCTTAATAAAAGMTAGGGGCGTGTATCAGAAAACCAGTCCGAATCTGGTGTGACCACCATTTGCCTCATGCAGCGCAACACATCTCGTTCGCATAGAGTTGATCAGGCTGTTGATTGTGGCCTGAGGAATGTTGTCCCACTCCTCTTCAATGGCTGGGCGAAGTTGCACATCGATTAGTACACATCAATTCCAGAACTTCCCAAACATACTAAATGTGTGACATGTCTGATGAGTATGCAGGTCATGGAAGAACTGGGGCATGTTCAGCTTCCAGGAATTGTGTACAGATCTTTGCAACATTATCATGCTGAAATATGGGGCGATGGCAGCAGATGAATGGCACGAAAATGGGCCTAAAAAACCTCGTCATAGTATATCTGTCTATTCAAATTGCCATCGATAAAATGCAATTGTGTTCATTGTCTGTAGCTTATGCCTGCCCATACCATAACCCCACCTCCACCATGGGACACTCTGATCACAACGTTGACATCAGCATACCGCTCGCCCACACAACGCCATATACGTGGTTTTGTCACGCCCTGACCTTAGTTTTCTATATTTTCTTTYTTATTTTGGTCAGGTCAGGGTGTGARGAGGATGGSTATGTGTGTTTTTGTCTTGTCTAGGGTTTTTGTTTATCTATGGGGATTTTTGTATGTCTAGGTAATGTAGGTTTATGGTGGCCTGAATTGGTTCCCAATCAGAGGCAGCTGTTTATCGTTGTCTCTGATTGGGGATCCTATTTAGGTTGCCATTTTCCATTTTGGTTTTGTGGGTGGTTGTCTATGTGTAGTTGCATGTCAGCACTCGTTGTAATTAGCTTCACGTTCGTTTTGTTATTTTGTTAGTTTGTTTAGTGTTTTAGTGTTCTTCATTTATTAAAGAAGAATGTCTTCAAATCATGCTGCGCCTTGGTCTCCTCACTACGACGAACGTGACAGGTTTGCGGTTCTGAGGCCGGTTGGACGTATTGCCAAATTATCTAAAACAACGTTGGATATGGTAGAGAAATTAACATTCAATTATCTGGCAACAGCGCTGGTGGGCATCCCTGTAGTCAGCATGCCAATTGCATGCTACCTCAAAACTTGAGACATTTGTGGCATTGTGTTGTGTGACAAAACTGCACATTTTAGAGTGGCCTTTTATTGTCCTCAGCACAAGGTGCACCTGTGTAATGAGCATGCTGTTTAATCAGCTTCTTGATATGCCACACTTGTCATGTGGGTGGGTTATCTTTGCAAATAAGAAATGCTCACTAACAGGGATGTAAACACATTTGTCCACAACATTTGAGAGAAATTAGCTTTTTGTGCATATGGAACATTTCTGGGATCTTTAATTTCAGCTCAAGAAACATGGGACCAACACTTTACATTCCGAGTTTATATTTTTGTTCAGTATACTGTATTCTAGTCATGGCTCATCCTTTTTAACTACTGCTATTCACTCTTTTTCTATTCACATACTGTCCATAATGTCTATACACACCACTCACATACATATACTGTATATTATTTATTTACCAGACTCATTTCTTGCAATTTTATCAATTTTGCCATGAGGTTTTGTGCTGTGTATTTATTCTCGACATAGCTCATTCTAATATTTCTACTAGGCTGTTTATACACACAGCATATTTATTTATATACTGGATTCTTGGCATAGTTCACTCTAGTATATCTACTGCTGTACATACCCTTCCTAGTATATCTGGTGTAAATTATTCCGGTGTAGATACGTATAGATTTGGATTACTGTTACACTGTTATTTGGATTGTTATTGGATTCGTTTAGAGATGTTTTGATTTCTTGTTATGCTTTCTGTTTTTTGTTTTTTGTTTTTTATTTGTGTACCTGTTTGACATTTTACTGCAGTCTTAGGCGCTAGTAACATAAGCATTTTGTGCACCCGCTATAACATAAGCATTTTGTGCACCCGCTATAACATCTGCTAAACTGTGTAGGTGACCAATAAACTTTGATTTGATTTGACGTGTATGCACGTGTACGCTAAATGTTCTACAGAGGCATTTCAGTCTAGCCTTTGTAGCCAACTTTTCATCTACCCGCAAAATTTGATGAACTAAATGTACTGTGGATTCATCTGCTACCAGGTCTCAGAGGAATACGTATCTTTTAAAGAGAAAATATGTATAATTATTTGCCGCACTTAATTATCGTTGCTGTTGTAAGGGGAGAGACAGTAATTGGAGAGTAGGAGCTCTTTTGATCTCTGGCGACAGCAGAGGATACTTTCTGCTGCTTAAATGAGAGCTATATCCAGGTTAGTCATGAACACAAAGGAGCTAGGAAGAACAATATTTCATACATGATTGTATATCTGTTACCAGATGACCTTCAGTTAGTTTCAACCCCTTTTCTACATCAAGTTACCAAGAGGAATTGAATGTATTCATTCCATAATGAACATACTGCTACTGTATAATTATGAATATGAATACTGAATAACGGACCTGACACTGTCATGGCCCTTGACACGAGACGAGTTTGCTGGGTTTGGTCTTTGGCCTCAGTTAGTAAACCCTGTTTCTTCCCTTTCATGTTTTGTCTGTTTTTAGCCTTTTTCTCTCAGCTATGATAGCAGTTAAAACCCAGGCAGGATTTTAGGAGCAGAGGGGGTATGATCTCTGAAAATGAAACTTCATAGTCTGTCTAAAACTTATTTTTGGACCGTATGATCCTCTGGTTCAGTTGTACTGGGAGCGTACTGAAGGCTACATCATAAGGGGCCCTTGTCCTGTTGAGGGATGTATAATCACCGTTAAGTGGTGTTAATTGGCTGTTGCAAGCGACCCGCCGTCGAGTGGCATGAAGATAACTCCACAGCCTAATAACTCCACAGTCAGCAAGCAGAGAATGAGTGAAGGACTGTCAAGGAGAGGGAGAAGAGGATGAGAGTGGAGTAGAGGAGAGTGGGTGCTAGCTCTGTAGATCGCCTGAGTGGAGTAGAGTAGCAGCAGTCGGTCCACAGCAGCAGCATCCTTCTCTCATTAACTGTGTGCTGTAGAGAGCCTGCCTGCCCGTGTTGCTCTGCTCTCCCTCCCAGGGGGGCGCCTCAAAGGTCACACTTTAAAAGGACTCTGGCCTCTTGAACTGTGGCTGAATGGGGCCCTCGCAGACATCAGCTCGAATTGGCCAACAGGTTAAACCCTGCTTCGCCACTGTCTGGGGCTGTGGAGTGGATTGGCTCGGGCTTGCAGCAGTGAAGGCCCTAGCTGTTATTGGAATATTGGCTTGGCATGTTAGAGGGAAATGTGGCTGTTTGTATTGCATTAGAATGAATGAGATGGAACTAAAAATAATATGTAGTGTGAGGTGTATGTGTAAATGTAAAGAGTGATCTTTGGAAGAAAAAAAACCTTGCAGAAGCTCTGCAGCAGTCATGCAATAGGTGTTGCTGGTGTGTATGTGTCATCTTCTGGGGTTCCTCTCCTTTTTGGAGTAAAGATAGAGAGAGAGAGAGAGAGAGAGAGAGAGAGAGAGTGGGAGAGAGAGAGATGCACAAACGGCCTCAGTTAGTTCTTACTTCTTACAGTTAGCTACAAGTTGACTTCTCGTCGAGGAGTCGAGTCGAGGAGATATCAGAATGTGTGTGTGCCCCGGAGTGGTCAGATGTGGAAGACAGGGAGGGAGGAACCCTTCAGGGCTCATAACCCAGAGACAGAGCCCTGATCCTAGCCTCGCTCGTCCCAGATGAGCCCCGAGCTCCACACAGCTGGATCAACCCTATACCCACTATATTCCGAACCGCATTCCTTTAAAGCTTAGAGAGGATCTCATGTTAAATACTGTTGAAGTAATATGGCTACAGGTTCATCTGGCTCACCTAAAGCCCATTCTGGTGGGAAGCTGATATAGACCACCAAGTGCTAACAGTCAATATCTGGATAATGTGTCGTGGAAATTATTATTCAGGGACACTCGAAGTCAATCCTAAATTAATCATTGTTTATTGTCAGCATGCTGGAGAGGTTCCAACTAACTTGATGCACCATAGTGAACATCTGTCAGGAGCTCTCACTGGGCAGTCCCGTTTAGTTCCCTTATATACTGGTTACAAACACATTACATAGGCGTAGTTCATATGGTTGGTTCCGACATGTGTCTGGCACCGTCTCCTATCTTAACTTAGAGAACAAACTCTAGGCATTCAGCCAAATAGTCTAAAGGAGGAGGTCATGACTGCCCCCCCCCCCCCTCATATCTTTACCAGGTACAGGCAGGAACCAAGGATTGTTTATGACACCAAAGACAAGATGCACAAAATAAACTTTCCTTCGCATGTGTGACATATATTTTCCGGGTGATTTCTATATTGACTGGCTTTCATCAAGCTGCCCACTCAAGAAAAAGCTTCAAACGGTAACTAGTGCCTGCTACCTGGTTCAGGATATCAGGGTAGTTAATTCAGAAGAACAGAATAGCATACTCTGAGTTGTCCTTATGTTAGGTCCTGAACTGGCTATGCCATATGGCTGTGGGCTACACTAGTTCATTTAGTAGACAATATTTGCTTAGAATTCCATGGCATTATTTTATAGTATGAAGAATATAATTGAACAAAGCTAAACAAAATAGAAAGGATATTTTCTCCAAAGGATTTGAGGGAGTGCCACATGCATCTATTCTGTGTTGAGCGGTTAACAAAGAAATAGGAATTCCTATATGCTTAGAGTTATTAATGTAACATTAGTTGTTCTACAAACATTGGGCTATATCTTTTGATTTTGATTAATTAATACATTTATAAGGCTGCGTGATGCGACTAATGATGATTTGAAAAAAGTCGCTTGAAAGGCATGAGCGCTGCTTTATTTTTTGTGCAGGCTGTACACACTACATCAGTCACATTCACAATTTGACCAGCACTTGATAATGCCTAGAATTTCTCAGCAGCATCCCCTTTGTGTGGCCATAATGCACCCTAAAAAATTCCATGCCTTCTGCGGCCAGTGGCCATTGTGCCCTTCTCCCTGACTGCTGCGGCTCCATCATGTGAACTGGTCTTTCTCACAGGTTACAAGTGAAGACAGACACATTGGGGACGCAACTGCGCGCGTCCTTATTCAATTCCGAGGTGCATATTGAAGATATTGGAAAAACTGTCCACCGTTACTTTTCATCAGTCAACAAGATGAGTAAGCCTAATGAACAGCAAAAGCACTAGCCTATGTCAATCTACTATCCCCATAGTACATAAGTCGATCTAAAAAAAATAGTCAAAAAATAGTCTGGGACAGTTGTGGGATGCGATAGATCCCATATTAATACAACCACTAGCATCAAAATAATAATTTTATGCAATGTGGCTGATACAACAGATCAGAACATTTAGCTTAAAATGTTGATAAACTATTAGGCTATTTCTTCACATTATAAGTGCAGCAATGTGCACGTGGTAGTAGGCTATAAGCGTGAATGTTCCATTAATGGAAAATACCATTATCAAAGTGACTGCAAATGCAAATGCATTTATGCATGTAATGCTTTRATTATAAAGGTGAATTTTAATGGAAAAATGTTCTTCCCCAAACTTGAAACTCAAGCGCTTCTAGGCAGAGTTGCAAAGAAAAAGCCATATCTCAGACTGGCCAATAAAAATAAAAGATTAAGATGGGCAAAAGAACACAGACACTGGACAGAGATATGGCTTTTTCTTTGCAACTCTGCCTAGAAGGCCAGCATCCCGGAGACGCCTCTTCACTGTTGACGTTGAGACTGGTGTTTTGCGGGTACTATTAAATGAAGCTGCCAGTTGAGGACTTGTGAGGCGTCTATTTCTCAAACTTGACACTTGTCCTCTTGCTCAGTTGTGCACTGGGGCTTCCTACTCCTCTTTCTATTCTGGTTAGAGCCAGTTTCCGCTGTTGTCACGATTCTCTAAAGTAGAACCCAGAAGCAGACCAGGACAAGGAGAGTAAGACGAAGGTGAGTATTTATTTACAAGTGTAAATGTAGTGATAGAAAAATCCAAGTAGCGGAGCGGGCAGCGGAGGTGAGTTGATGGAATTGAGTAAGCAGATCCAAGGAAGTAACTGAAGTCACCGACGACCAGGTAGGGATGGGATGAGTGTTCCGGGTGAATGACTGTAGACAGAAAAAACGGAGGTAAGTTCAAGGCAAGCAAGACGTACAAAACAACAAAACAAACTCTATCAAACTGGAGGCTGATACGCTGGCACAACATACTGTTCATGGCTAACGATCCGGCAGGGAATGGATGTCAGGTCAGAGCTTATGAAGTGGAGGGGTGATGATCAGGACCAGGTGTGCAGATAGCTGATGGGATACAGGTGCGGGTAATCAGAGATCTCCCAACTAGCTACGTCGCCCGGCAACCAGACAGGGTGCGTTCCAGGACACCGGAAAAACACTCCAGGAAAGAACACAGGCAAAAACAGACTCAGGAAGCGGGATTCGTGACAGCTGTTCTGTGAAGGGAGTAGTATACAGCGTTGTACGAGATCTTCAGTTTCTTGGCAATTTCTCGCATGGAATAGCCTTCATTTCTCAGAACAAGAATAGACTGACGAGTTTCAGAAGAAAGTCCTTTGTTTCTGGCCATTTTGAGCCTGTAATCAAACCCACAAATGCTGATGCTCCAGATTCTCAACTAGTCTAAAGAAGGCCAGTATTATTGCTTCTTTAATCAGAATAACAGTTTTCAGCTGTGCTAACATAATTGCAAAAGGGTTTTCTAATGTTCAATTAGCTTTTTAAAATGATAAACTTCGATTAGCTGACACAACGTGCCATTGGAACACAGGAGTGATGGTTGCTGATAATGGGCCTCTGTACGCCTATGTAGATATTCCATTAAAATCAGCCGTTTCCAGCTATAATAGTCATTTACAACATTAACAATGTCTACACTGTATTTCTGATCAAATTGATGTTATTTTAATGGACAAAAAATGTCATTTTCTTTCAAAAACAAGGACATTTKTAAGTGACCCCAAACTTTTTAACAGTAGTGTGCATTGTAATATTGTTGTATGGTGGTATCATACATTTTTGTATTGTAGATATGTAGTGGTGTAATAATGTTATATGATGTACTGTTTTATATTTTGTTTTATAAGTAACATAAGTGCCTTAATGGGTTTGGACCCAGGAAGAGTAGCTGCTGCCTTGGCAACAGCTAATGGGGATCCCTAATAAATACATATACAGTTCATCAGTGTTGTTACTCTCCCCTCGTTGTTACTGTAGGACTACAGTATCGTGTAGCTTTGTTGCTCTGTGTGCCTCTGCCTTGCGACCAAACCCTTTCTCTTATATAGTCTCTCTGTTTTAGTCGTGGTTGATGTGATGACTACTACTCATGATTTATGTGTTCATAATGTATTTTGTGTTGTAGGTTAAATTCCGTTATGCCTGGTACATTAGCATGGGAGCGGTTCATAATGTTTGTCCGCGTTCAGCAGGAGTTTAGCCAGCGACAGCGAGGGTAGGGACTTGATGGATGGGGGCTGAGAATTAGCGGGGGTAATGAAAAGGTTAACGTGATTATTTGTGTTTTAATGAGCGTGGCGGCGTGTCGTCTGTGTGTGTGTATATATAGTTCTGTTTGAGGAGCAGTTTCTCCATCTCCTGCTGTTGAAGAGCTCCTCATCTGTGCTCCAATATATTTGTATGTTATTAGGAAGTATGTAGTGCTGTGAAGAATCTAGTCAAGGTGTTTCAGACAGGGCTCCAGTTGTGCCTGTAGTGTGTTAAATATACATGAACTTCTGAAGGGCTTCGGGAATAGCATTAAGCATAGATACAGTTGAAGTCGGAAGTTTACATACACCTTAGCCAAATACATTTTAACTCAGTTTTTCACAGTACCTGACATTTAATCCTAGTAAGAATTCCCTGTCTTAGGTTAGTTAGGATCACCACTTTATTTTAAGAATGTGAATTGTCAGAATAATAGTAGAGAGAATGATTTAMTTCAGCTTTTATTTCTTTCATCACATTCCCATTCCCAGAAGTTTACATACACTCAATTAGTATTTGGTAGCATTGCCTTTAAATTGTTTAACTTGGGTCAAACATTTTGGGTAGCCTTCCACAAGCTTCACCCATAAGATGGGTGAATTTTGCCCATTCCTCCTGACAGAGCTGGTGTAACTGAGTCAGGTTTGTAGGCCTCCTTGTTCGCACACAATTTTTCAGTTCTGCCCACAAAATTTTCCATAGGATTGAGGTCAGGGCTTTGTGATGGCCACTCCAATACCTTGACGTTGTTGTCCTTAAGCCACTTTGGATGTATGCTTGGGGTCATTGTCCATTTGGAAGACCCATTTGCGACCCAGCTTTAACTTCCTGACTGATGTCTTGAGATGTTGCTTCAATATATCCACATCATTTTCCTACCTCATGATGCCATCTATTTTGTGAAGTGCACCAGTCCCTCCTGCAGCAAAGCACCCCCACAACATGATGCTGCCACCCCCGTGCTTCACGGTTGGGATGGTGTTCTTCGGCTTGCAAGCATCCCCTTTTTCCTCCAAACGTAACGATGATCATTATGGCCAAAAAGTTCTATTTTTGTTTCATCAGACCAGAGGACATTTCTCAAAAAAGTACGATCTTCGTCTCCATGTGCAGTTGCAAACTGTAGTCTGGCTTTTTTATGGCGGTTTTGGAGCAATTCCTTGCTGAGCGGCCTTTCAGGTTATGTCAATATAGGACTCATTTTACTGTGGATATAGATACTTTTGTACCCGTTTCCTCCAGCATCTTCACAAGGTCCTTTGCTGTTGTTCTGGGATTGATTTCCACTTTTTGCACCAAAGTACATTAATCTCTTGGAGACAGATCGTGTCTTCTTCCTGAGCGGTATGACGGCTGCGTGGTCCCATGGTGTTTATACTTGCGTACTATTGTTTGTACAGATGAACGTGATACCTTCAGGCGTTTGGAAATTGCTCCCAAGGATGAACCAGACTTGTGGAGGTCTACAATTTTTTTCTGAGGTCTTGGCTGATTTCTTTTGATTTTCCCGTGATGTCAAGCAAAGAGGCACTGAGTTTGAAGGTAGGCCTTGAAATACATCAACAGGTACACCTCCAATTGACTCAAATTATGTAAATTATTCTATCAGAAGCTTCTAAAACCATGAAATCATTTTCTGGAATTTTCCAAGCTGTTTAAAGGCACAGTCAACTTAGTGTATGTACACTTCTGACCCACTGGAATTGTGATTTATAAGTAAAATAATCTGTATGTAAACAATTGTTGAAAAAATTCCTTGTGTCATGRACAAAATAGATATCCTAACCAACTTGCCAAAACTGTAGTTTGTTAACAAGAAATTTGTGGAGTGGTTGAAAAACAAGTTTTAATGACTTTAACCTTAGTGTATGTAAACTTCCGACTTCAACTGTAGTTTAACTTGGCCTCTCCTTCTGCTTCTCTGAAGCTTTTTTCTTTATGAATGGTTACATATTTTAGAGTTTTTAACAGCTTACATCTGTGCTGCTAAGTAGCACAAATCCTGGTATTGTTGAGCTGCTTTTTGTGGTAACTTTTGTCCCACCGCCTCAGCCTAGGATGAAACCTTCTGTATGAGTCAAACATAATAACCTAAAAACCCTTTCTGTGGGTTCACACAGACAGAGAGCAGGAAACAGGACATACACCGTGAGCATTCAGGACTCAAGACATCGTTTTATCAGCTCTGGGGTGGCCATCGCATTGCATTTCAGGTTGAATGCACACATGAATACTACCACTAATCGTGTTGTATTAACATATGGATATTGTAAGTCTTCCACCATTATGGGCCAATATATTCAATGGGATATTTTTATGACTAGCGCATATGATTCATGTCATAATCATACCCACAAAGTTCTTTACATCTCTTCAGAGCAGACGCAATCTAAACCACAGCTTTCATTTTTGACTTGCAACTTTCTTTGGGAAGGCTCCGAGCTGCTTCCAAAATCTTAATTTCACACAGCGTTAATTTCACCACATGAAAGATGAGGCTTGGCGCTGGCTCTTTGGGGAGCGAGATGCTGTATGTGGTGCAGCTAGCGCTAATGACTACTCTGTAATATCGGTGCTCACTCTTTGCCAGACTCTAACCATGTTTGGAGCTCTGCTCTAATGACTATCTGCTGCTGTTGGATTCATTAATGTGACTGATGGAGGTTTGCCATCTTGTGTTTAACCACACTCACTAATCTTCGCTGCTATCTAAAATACAACATTTGGTCTTACTGAGCAATACATTCTGTAGCTTATGTTGAAGGTTTCAAAACCCTGATGATAAGGTTGCTGTGTCACATCTTGCCATTTTGATAACATTTGATAAAACCTAGGTACAGTAATGCTTAGACACATGACATGGCACAGTTAGTTTAGGATAATTGCCAATGTATTGACATAAGTCATTATCCATGCTAGCCAGTTGTTCCATGACATCATGAAGCCTTGCGTGTAATTGTCTCAAGCTATCTATGATTGCCGTAGAGATAGTGTCTTTCAACAGCTGTAGAAGCCTGGCTAGCACGCAAGGTTACCATAACGATGACCCCTTGTCTATAATGGATTATTATGTATGTTTAATGTCAAATGGTGATGAATAATCTGTGAATGAGAAGATGTAAAATGGCCTCTCTCAAGAGCATTTCTCTTTCGATCAACCCTCTTCTCCCTCCCTTTCTCTCGGGCTCCCCCTCTCTCTCTCTCCCTCCCTCACTCCCTCCTTCTCTCCCTGCCAGTTGGTGCTTCCAGAGTATTCTATCCATGGGCTGTTCTGTATCATGTTCCTGTGTGCCCAGGAGTGGCTGACAGTAGGCCTCAACATCCCCCTCCTCTTCTACAACACATGGAGGTAACTATCGAAGCTGGACCAGTCTACTTTGTCCTTCTCTCATTTGTAAGATATCATGAATTCAGTGTGGTGCCCAGAAGATAAGCACTGATATTGAAATATTCACGAGACATTCATAGACAAAGGCCYACATAAAACATTGACATAAATTTGACTGACAAAGTAGAGTTTAGTGGAGTCTGCAGTCATTGTAAATATGAAACAGATTGTTTTGTCTCTGCGCAACAAAGGGACAAACAGTCTTTCAATACCTTGCGTTTTTGTTAGAAATCCTTTGTAAAAATCTATAGAGCTTTTCAAAAGTTACCGCAATAAAGAAAAATATTGTATTTTTTTAATGAATTGAACACTTCAATAAGTTGAAATTGCAATTTGACAGACAGGCTGTACGTGACTTTGGTTATGATTATCTGATATCACACCCTGAAAAAGAGTCACCTGTCACGGCTCCCTCCCATTAACACGTTATATTCTCTTTTCTTTTGGCTTGTTCTTGTTTCGTTATTTGATGTGAATCACTTGCAGAACTCTGTGATTGTTTTGCTCAGCCGGTTGAAGTTACGCAGCAGTGCTCTCTGACTCATTAATTGCAGACTGCCAGATGCCATGTGGCTACAGATGCTGTTCTCTCTGCACAGCTGAGAGGAGACAAGGAGAGATGGAGAGAGAGCCAGAGAGCAAGAGAGAGAGAAAGAAAGAAAGAAAAGAGTGAACGAAAGAGAGGTGGAAATATGGGGGTGGGAGACACACAGCAGCTATAGATCTGTCCGTCCGCTTTCCTTCCCAGTGAGTACAGCTGATGCCTAAAGTCTTCAGCTCGTCCCCCTCCTCCTTTATCAGCCCCCACATGCAGCAGGGGCTCAGTGACACACAGCCACATCAACAGGAGAGATTTTTAGATTTAGGTTTAGCAGCAGCAACACAGTGGAACGGAGCATGACTACCTGTGTAAAGCAGACACATACTGTTTATTATTTTTATTTTTTTCACCTTTATTTAACCAGGTAGGCCAGTTGAGAACAAGTTCTCATTTACAACTGCGACCTGGCCAAGATAAAGCAATGCAGTGCGACACAAACAACAACACAGAGTACAAACATACAGTCAATAACACAATATACAAGTCTATKTACAGTGTGTGCAAATAAGGTAAGATTAGGGAGGTAAGGCAATAAATAGGCCATAGTGGCGAAATAATTACAATTTAGCAGTTAAACACTGGAGTGATAGATGTGCAAAGGAGAAGAAAAAAAWATATATATAACAATATGGGGATGAGATAGTTGGGTGGGCTATTTACAGATGGGTAATGTACAGGTGCAATGATCTGTAAGCTGCTCTGACAGCTGTTGCTTAAAGTTAGTGAGGGAGATATGAGTCTCCAGCTTCAGTGTTTTTGTTCCAGTCATTGGCAGCAGAGAACTGGAAGGAAAGGCGGCTGTCACGATCGTCTTCGGGTGAAAGAGAGGACCAAGGCGCAGCGTGATWTAAATACATAGTTGTATTTATTTAAGAAAGACGAAGAACACTAACACAAACTAAACAAAACAACAAACCGACGATCGTGAAGCTATACAAAACAAATAAGTGCAGACACTGGCAACTAACGTCAAAACAGACAATTACCCACAACCTACCTAATGACTATGGCTGCCTAAATATGGCTCTCAATTAGAGACAACGATAGACAGCTGTCTCTAATTGAGAACCAATCTAGGCAACCATAGACTTACATAAACACCTACACTTGAACACAACCCCATGAACTCTACAAAAAAAAKCTAGACAATACAAACACCCTAAACGAGACAAACACACACAAACATCCCCCATGTCACACCCTGACCTAACTAAAATAATACAGAAAACAAAGATAACTAAGGCCAGGGACGTGACAGTACTCCCCCCTCCCTCCCCACCCCCTCCCCCCCCCCCCCCCCCCCAAAGGTGCGGACTCCGGCCGCAAAACCTGACACAGAAGGGGAGGGTCCGGGTGGGCCTTCCTACGGCGGTGGCTCGGGTTGGGACGTGGACCCCAACTATAGTCAATACCCGCTTAGGTGCCTCCCAGGAACGAGGACCCTTGCAGCGAGTCCCGGACTGAAGATCATCGTAGAGGGCGCCACTGGACGGAGGGGCAGCCCGGACTGGGGGGCAGATGCGGACTGAGGGCCGTCCGGACTGAGGGGCAGCTCCGGACTGAGGGCAGCTCATGACTGGAGGGCAGCTCATGACTGGAGGGCATGCTATGAGGAGCAGCTCATGACTGGCGGGCGGCTCTGGCAGCTCCTGACTGGCGGGCGGCTCTGGCAGCTCCTGACTGGCGGGCGGCTCTGGCAGCTCCGACTGGCGGGCGGCTCTGACGGCTCGGGACAAACGGACGGCTCTGACGGCTCGGGACAGACGGACGGCTCTGACGGCTCGGGACAGACGGACGGCTCAGATGGCGCTGGGTAGGCAGCGGCTCAGATGGCGCTGGGCAGGGAGGACGGCTCAGATGGCGCTGGACAGGCAGGCAGCTCAGATGGCGCTGGGCAGGTAGGCAGCTCAGATGGCTCTGGGCAGGCAGGCAGCTCAGATGGCTCTGGGCAGGCAGGCAGCGCAGACGGCGCTGGGCAGATGGCAGACTCAGACGGCGCTGGGTAGACGGGCAGCGCAGGCGGAGCTGGGCAGACGGGAGACTCTGGCCGGCTGAGGCGCACAGTAGGCCTGGTGCGTGGTACCGGAACTGGTGGTACCGGGCTAAGGACACGCACCTCAAAGCGAGTGCGTGGAGGAGGAACAGGGCTCTGGAGACGCACTGGAAGCCTGGTGCGTGGTGTTGGCACTGGTGGTACTGGACTGGGYACACGCACCACTGGGCGAGTGCGAGGGGCTGCCACAGGAGAGCTGGTGCGTTGAGCTGGCGCAGGACGTGCAAGGCTAGGGATGTGCACAGGAGGCCTGGTGCGTGGTACTGGCACAATCTTCACCAGACGGCTAGCACGCACCTCAGGACGAGTATGGAGAGCTAACTCAGGTGACATCAAGTCCCCGACTRGCTCCGTCGGGCGGATGTCGTGCCTCAAGCACCAACACAGCACCTCCCTCATAACTCTCTCCCCCAATTTCCCCATTAGCTCCTTCACAGTCTCTAGAGACAAACACACACAAACATCCCCCATGTCACACCCTGATCTAACTAAAATAATAAAGAAAACAAAGATAACTAAGGCCAGGGCGTGACAGCGGCCAAAGTAGGAATTGGCTTTGGGGATGACCAGTGAAATATACCTGCTGGAGCGCGTGCTATGGGTGGGTGATGCTATGGTGACCAGTGAGCTGAGATAAGGCGGGGCTTTACCTAGCAAATACTTATAGATGACCTGGTGCCAGTGGGTTTGGCGACGAATATGAAGCGAGGCCCAGCCAACGAGAGCATACAGGTCGCAGTGGTGGGTAGTATHTGGGGCTTTGGTGACAAAACGGATGGCACTGTGATAGACTGTATCCAATTTGCTGAGTAGAGTGTTGGAGGCTATTTTGCAAATGACATCGCCGAAGTCAAGGATCGGTAGGATAGTCAGTTTTACGAGGGTATGTTTGGCAGCATGAGTGAAGGATGCTTTGTTGCGAAATAGGCAGCCAATTCTAGATTTAATTTTGGATTGGAGATGCTTAATGTGAGTCTGGAAGGAGAGTTTACAGTCRAACCAGYCACCTAGGTATTTMTASTTGTCCACATATTCTAAGTCAGAACCGTCCAGAGTAGTGATGCTGGACGGGCGGGCAGGTGCGGGCAGCGATCGGTTGAAGAGC
Organism: Salvelinus sp. IW2-2015; assembly: GCF_002910315.2. Lineage (NCBI taxonomy): Eukaryota > Metazoa > Chordata > Actinopteri > Salmoniformes > Salmonidae > Salvelinus > Salvelinus sp. IW2-2015. The sequence continues at coordinate 9,890,359 of NC_036854.1, read as the reverse complement.
ATGCATTTAGTTTTACTTGCATTTAGGAGCAGTTGGAGGCCACGGAAGGAGAGTTGTATGGCATTGAAGCTCATCTGGAGGTTAGTTAACACAGTGTCCAAAGAAGGGCCAGAAGTATACAGAATGGTGTCGTCTGCGTAGAGGTGGATCAGATAATCACCAGCAGCAAGAGCGACATCATTGATGTATACAGAGAAAAGAGTCAGSCCGAGAATTGAAGCCTATGGCACACCCATAGAGACTGCCAGAGGTCCGGACAACAAGCCCTCCGATTTGACACACTGAACTCTGTCTGAGAAGTAGTTGGTGAACCAGACGAGGCAGTCATTTGAGAAACCAGTCTGCCGATAAGAATGCGGTGATTGACAGAGTCGAAAACCTTGGCCAGGTCGATGAATACGGCTGCACAGTATTGTCTTTTATCGATGGCGGTTATGATATCATTTAGGACCTTGAGCATGGCTGAGGTGCACCCATGACCAGCTCGGAAACCAGATTGAATAGCGGAGAAAGTATGGTGGGATTCGAAATGGTCGGTGATCTGTTCGTTCACTTGGCTTTCGAAGACCTTAGAAAGGCAGGGTAGGATAGATATAGGTCTGTAGCAGTTTGGGTCTAGAGTGTCTCCTCCTTTGAAGAGGGGGATAACCGCGGCAGCTTTCCAATCTTTGGGGATCTCAGACGATACGAAAGAGTGGTTGAACAGGCTTGTAATAGGGGTMGCAACAATTGCGGCGGATAATTTCTAGCCCAGGTGATTTGTAGGGGTCCAGATTTTGCAGCTCTTTCAGAACATCAGCTATCTGGATTTGGGTACTGTACATGCAGATGAAAAGCGGTGGCTACATTTCTGTGAAAAATGTCTCAGTTTAAGGCCAATTCCATATAGCCTCATCATAAGAGGACCATTACGCTTTCCCAAAAGTGTGGTTGGCTTCCAATGCCTCCAAAATGTGCCAGCGAACCTAATGCCTGTGGCTCTTAGTGCCCAGCAGAGCACCTCACTAGTCAGACTGAGCTGGTCCACCCCCCACCCCCCCCCAAACCCCCAGTGCAGCCATCTCCAGTCTCTGCTATCTGGAGGGTAATGCAGCTGGGTCCACTGGAAGAGCACTGCTACAGTAGAAGGGATCCCTCTGTCTCTCTGTGTTGAGACTGAACTCACCCTGGTAGCAGACACAGACATAGACAGCGCCCCCCTGTCCCAGGTATGCGCCCACCGTTCCCCCTTCACGCCTCTGATCAACCTCCACCTGGGTCCCTCTCTCTGTGCCTGTACCTCTCTCTTATTCAGGTAGTGTGCAGAGGTAGTGGAGCTGAGGTTACAGACAGCCCCCCCCCCCCCCGCCCCCCCCCCCCCCCAATGGGAGAGTACAGAATGTGTGTAATGGAATGGGCAGAATGGTTGTGATTCTGGATTATTACCAGGTACATTAAGCTGACTGAAAACACATTCTCACGCACATTCTTAAATGAGAATGTGGGTGAGAATGTGTTTTCAGTCAGCTTACTGTAGCAATCTTGTTCCACATGAATTTAAAAAAAAACTGTCATCATTTATTTAAGTCTGTCTATAGTACAAATGACTTATAAACCATTATTGAATAGTTTGTTACCCATTAGCAAACTATTGGTAAATCATTATAAACCATGTGTTCATGTATCTATTAACATAAGTAAATACATGGACCTATGTTCATAAACCATGCATTACAACTACTACTACTACCTGTAGTCATGCACAACTTAATCATACTAATCATGAACAGTCAGATGTTTCATGTAAAGAGGGTGTCCCCCCTACTCATCCTCCATCTCTCCATTCTTCCTTTCATCTTCCCTTCCGTCTCTACGGGTCAACTACCCCTCGTGTGTCGTGTCCCTATTCGGTAGGTACTTCCACAGCCCCACAGACACTAAGGAGCTCCTCTACGACCCAGCCTCGGTCATGAACGGAGACACGCTCAAGTTCTGCCAAAAAGAGGCCTGGTGCAAGATGTCCTTCTTCGTCCTCTCCTTCTTCTACTATCTCTACTGGTGAGTGACGAATGCACTTTCCACTGTGTTTTTTGGTCCGGTGTTAAGATGCAGACAACGATCATCTTTCACCTCAAAGTGACTAACTACAGTATAGTTGTTACTTCTTTTCAGGGCTGTTTCATGCTTTTCAGACATGTATATGTATACATGCTGTATTGGCTGTTTAAAGATTAAAGATCCCAAGTGTAGATTTCTACTGTGCCTAAACCAGCATCTGAATTCACAAGGACATTATGCCCTTTCAGTATGCCATGCAGCCAGCAGTGAACCTCTTAGATACCTGTTCTTTTTCACTGTGTCAGTTGTTGTTGATGTTTACATAGCCATGCACTACATTACATAGTATATCCTCCAGTCACATTGGATTGGCCCTGCAGCCCTAAGGGCCGCGGTAAATTGTCTTTTCAGTTTAGCCAATTCAGGTTATGGTTGGGACATTTTCAATTCCTGTACTAAAACGTTTTAAACGATCACTTATATTGACTAAATCTAAATGGAATTGACCCTACAGCCCCTGGTAGTAGTAACATCTCACCAGAGGCACAGTGAATTTGTAATTGACCAGTCGGAAGTGGTGAATGTGGTCATTTGACTCTCTTCCCCTCGGCTGTAGCGTGTACTGGACCTGACCTGCCATTTGGTGCTCCGCTGGCCTTCACCTAGTGAGTCTCTCTTCAGTGGGTTTGTCACCTTGTGATTCTGACCCCCTCACTGACCCACTGACCCCTGCACACACTCTTTCTCCCCCCTCAGCGATACTGTAGCACTGATGCACAACCTTGCCTGGAGAATGGGCCTCCTGAGGGAGATCATCTTTAACCCCTAACCTCTGACCTACATTACTCCCGCCCCCCTGACCTACTGGTGTTTGTCACAGGGGAGGCGGTCACTCTAGTGGAGTCCAGTATGGAATATAACATAGCAATATAATAAAATGAGGTCCTCCATTGTTTAACATTGATGAGATGTGTGATTTTTGCTAATGTTTAATCACTGCTAGGGATGTTATGTTACGTTACTGTATATGAATGCTTCCCTCTTTGTCTACTACTGTAATACTGCTCCAAAGCCTACCCACTCTCACTCACATCTCCACTTGTCTTTGGCATGATCTCTAAACCTTTCCTTACATACATACACACTTACAAACAAATACAGAGGCACACTCACTCACACACACACACACACAGCACACCACACACACACACACACACACCACACACACACACACACACACACACACACACACACACACACACACACACTGCCTGAAACTATCGAGCATCAGCTGCATAATGCTCTCCCACTCACAGATTGATGGGAAAACTAAGATTGACTCTGGAGGCATAACCCTCTCAATTACAATGGCCAGGTTTGCCTCGGCCCAACATCCGTTTAAATATATTGGAACAAGAAATGACTATGTGGCTTTGATAAGGAAGCCGAGCTCAATATACAAGTGTATTAGCTCAGTGAGGAATATGCTGTATTCGCCTGTGGAAGCCAAACTACTGGGTGAATTAAACAACCTCAATGACATTCAGACAGATGACAAGCTGACAGCAAGGACATATGTAGCATGTCTGTCCCTTCTACCATGATGAACAGTCTGGAGATGAAATGGGATCTAATTCACATCTCATACTGTAATATAATATCTAAGGCAATGGTATATTAGTGCAGTTATAGTAACTATTGACAACATTCCAAGTACAGGGCTTGTTACACTGAAGGTGTTTAACAGCAAGTGGGAGATCCAATAGCTAGAGAGTGTCTGTTCCACACATCTCCTCAGCTGTTGTTCAGCTTGCTGTCTCACTGTTTGGACACTAGGTTTGGTCTTCATCAAATGACCAGGGGACTAAACCAGTCTTCACCTAACAGCTGAGTAATAATGGAGGTGTGTGTACAGTAGATTAGGAACAGTGATCCTGTGATGAGCTACAATAAGTAGATGCCGTGGTGAGGAGAAGTAGCTTTGGGCTAAGGCTACTAATTCATCTAGCTACAGCTCTGAGGGGTGATTGGCTGTTAGAGAGACATCATCTGCCTAATCTGCCTCTGGTTCTCCTAACACTGGGTGTAAGACACCTCCAGGCCACCATACTTATTGTGCCTCCATTACATTAGGAAACAAGGATATTGATAACCCAGACTGACAAGAGAGCTCAGGCTTCACCGCAGCAGGGATTAGTGCCCGCACATGCCAGAAGATAGCAGGATTCATGCAAATGTCTCCATTTTGGAGTAGCTAGGTGATCATGCTTAGTTTAAGCACTAAATGTGCTGTTGTAGTAGAGTTAGCTAGGAGGCTATCTTATTTTCAAAGATGTTTATTCGTTTAGCTGATGCTAAGAACAAATGTTAAGTGTTGGCATCTTGGAAACCTACGCTTGTCTGACCAGTTCACAACATGTTGTTATGCTAACATGAATCATGGTTTGTAAAGAACAAAACTGTCCTCGTTTGAATAAACCATCAGATTGTATATTTCATTAGCAGTGTTGTGTGTGCTAGGACATACAGTAGCCCTACCTCTTATTTCGAGCCCAGTTCTTCAAATAAATATTTCATATTTAAGTTTTGATTTATCGATAAGATTACTCAAGCAGAACTTTACCGCAGCCTGACATATATTTCTTGCTTATTTAGTTGCTTGTGTTTTAAATAGGCAAAATGTTTATCCTTTCTAGTTGAAAAGCCCATATGCACAACATTAAAGGGCTATTTTAATTGCAACTTCAAATAAACAAACACAAACAAAGTCTCAGTGAATCTGGCAGCCACCCAGGCACCCAGCCAGAACACATCAACCACTACTAAACCAAGCATGGATTTATCAGACGTTTATTAAACACTTTAACACAATGCTTGAATGCTCCTTTCTTGAATGCGTATTATTTCCAGTGGACCAGTTTATAATCAAATWGTTTTTGTCAATGTTGTTTGTAACTGTTGTTGGTTTTACTGTTTGGTCCAATCATGTAGTCTCAGTCATTGATTTGGATTCTTGTGTTTTTTCCCTCACTTGTCTTCCAGTATGGTCTACTCCTTGGTCACCTCATAACAGCAGAACTCTCTGTATTTGAGCCACCCTCCGGATATCAGAGACTGATTTCTGGAATATGAGTTAGCTAGCGCAAACAACAACTTTGGAGCAAAAAAGAGCACTTTGTGTCACAGCTTTTCTGTTTCATGAGAAGAAGGACCGTTGTTGAGTCTGGGCTGTGCTGGTCTGGAGGAAAAGGACGGGTTTCAGCACCAGTCCCCATCGTCTCCTCATGTAACGAGACCTTACTGTTTACAGTACTCTGTAGGTCAACAGCCCATGATGAGTCACAGCGACCACCATATCTACTTTTGTCTGTCACTGCCTGGCCAATGTTTGTACTCACAGCCTGTCCTGGAGAAGTACAGTAGCATCACCACTACCATAGTAGGACACAGTAGTGTTTTTTTTTCTTTTTTAGGGGGTGGATCAGCTTTAATATTGCAGATAGATTGTGGCTTCAATCAATGTAATTGTCTGCGTCATTTCCAATCCCTCATATATTTTGGGGGGGTTAATATGTATTTTTGGGGGGGTTAATATTTATACAGTTCCAGTCAAAAGTTGGGACACACCTACTCATTCAAGGGTTTTTCTTTATTTTTACAATGTTCCACATTGTAGAATAATAGTGAAGACATCAAAACTATGAAATAACACATATGGAATCATGTACTAACCAAAAAAGTGTTCATCAAAGTAGCTACCCTTTGCCTTGATGACAGATTTGCACACTCTTGATATTTTCTCAACCAGCTTTATGAGGTAGTCACCTGAAATGCATTTAAATTAACAGTTGTGCCTTGTTAAAAATTATTTGTGGAATTTCTTTCCTTCTTAATGCATTTGAGACAATCAATTGTGTTGTGACAAGGTAGGGGTGGTATACAGAAGATAGCCCTATTTGGTAAAAGACCAAGTCCATATTATAGCAAGAACAGCTAAAATAAGCAAAGTGAAACGACAGTCCATCATTACTAAGGTCAGTCAATATGGAACATTTCAAGAACTTTGAAAGTTTCTTCAAGTGCAGTCGCAAAAACCATCAAGAGCTATGATGAAACTGGTTCTCATGAAGACCACAACAGGAAAGTTAGACCCAGAGTTACCTCTGCTGCAGAGGATAAGTTCATTAGAGTTACCAGCCTCAGATTGCAGCCCAAATAAATACTTCACTTCAGGCTGTGTAAGGTCCTATTTGACCAAGAAGAAGAGTGATGGAGTGCTGCATCAGATGACCTGGGTTCCACAATCACCCAACCTCAACCCAATTGAGATGGTTTCGGATGAGTTGGACCACAGAGTGAAGAAAAAGCAGCCAACAGGTGCTCAGCATATGTGGGAACTTCTTCAAGAAAGCATTCCAGGTGAAGCTGGTTGAGAGAATGCCAAGAGTGTGCAAAGCTGTCATCAAGGCAAAGGGTGGCAACTTTGAAGAATCTAAAATAGAAAATATATTTTGATTTGTTTAAAACTTTTATGGTTACTACATGATTCCATGTGTGTTATTTCATAGTTTTGATGTCTTCACTATTATTCTACAATGTAGAAAATAGTAAAAATATTCATTAGATAGTACCGGCAAAACACCAGACTTAACGTCAACAGTGAAGAGGCGACTCCGAGATGCTGGCCTTCTAGGCAGAGTTGCAAAGAAAAAGCCATATCTCTGTCCAGTGTCTGTGTTCCTTTGCCCATTGTAATCTTTTATTTTTATTGGCCAGTCTGAGATATGGCTTTTTCTTTGCAGCAACACTGTTGATGTTGAGACTGATGTTTTGCGGGTACTATTTAACGAAGCTGCGAGTTGAGGACTTGTGAGGTGTCTGTTTCTCAAACTAGACACTCTAATGTACTTGTCCTCTTGCTCAGTTGTGCACCGGGGCCTCCCACTCCTCTTTCTATTCTGGTTAGAGCCAGTTTGCACAGGTCTGTAAAGGGAGTAGTACACAGCATTGTACAAGATCTTCAGTTTCTTGGCAATTTCTCGCATGGAATAGCCTTAATTTCTTAGAACAAGAATAGACTGACGAGTTTCAGAAGAAAGTTCTTTGTTTCTGGCCATTTTGAGCCTGTAATCGAACCCACAAATGCTGATGCTCCAGATACTCAACTAGTCTAAAGAAGGCCAGTTTTATTGCTTCTTTAATCAGGACAACAGTTTTCAGCTGTGCTAACATAATTGCAAAAGGGTTTTCTAATGATCAATTACCCTTTTAAAATGATAAACTTGGATTAGCTAACACAACGTGCCATTGGAACACAGGAGTAATGGTTGCTGATAATGGGCCTCTGTACGCCTATGTAGATATTCCATAAAAAAATAAACAATGTCTACACTGTATTTCTGATCAATTTGATGTTATTTTAATGTTCAAAAAATTTGCTTTTCTTTCAAAAACAAAGACATTTCTAAGTGACCCCAAACCTTTGAACGGTAATGCATATATTGTTTTATTTATGTTCCTTTATTATTTCCCCCTCACCCTACTACCCCTCCCCTAATTGGAGTAAACTAATGGACAACAACACTTCTACTTCCAGCTTATACATACTATATACATTTTACAGAAACAGTATATTTTACAAGAGTTATATTTTGTTTGTTTTAAGTCCCATCCTTCAGCAACCTCAACCCCTCCCACCTATCTCTGAAGACCATCCAGTTTTGATTTCTATTTGCCATATATTTTCAACTGTGCTGTGATGTTTCACAATTGTCCTGAACCTATACAATCTTTTACAGACACTGTATATTTTATATTATTTTGCACAGTTTGCCTCCGACACAGCACAGTTGTACACAGCACAGTCGTGGTTGTCAGTGGGACAAACAGGTCTTCTTCTTCACCCATCTGCCCTTAGAGTCTCACTGACAGTAGCTATTTCTTTACTGGTGGGAAGGGGAGATGACACARCCTGTACAGAGACAAGGTGAACATTCTGTACAGGGACAGGGAAACCAGGTCAGCCAATGTTGCATTTTTGCCTGCCGCATTACACTACATGGCCTGTGTGTTGATATACAACATTACATTACTATGTGAATGGCTTTTGTGATGTGTGTGTGTGTATTTTGTGTATTCTTTAAAAAAGCAATTCAGAATGAAATATGGTTGACAAAGCATTATATACAAATGGAATATTGTGGGATTCTCTGTAGTTATAGTGAAGCTATTTGGTGGAGGGATTAAATCTTTTTTMGGGAGAACTAGAAAAGCAATTCTTTGTATTTTATTTTTTGTACAATATTTAGAATGTTTCGTTATGTTTAAATACTCTGTGGTCTACCCAAATGGGTCAAGGTCTTCCGGTATATAAAGATTTAATAAACCCTATTTTAAATGGGGAAAAAATATGACTCTTTTTGCCACTATTTCCATAATGGACCAAATGTTGGACGTATTTACTTCATTTATTCATGGTAATTTAAATGTAATTGTTAACTGCTTCCCTTCATACTTTATCCAAAAAACATTTCATCATAAATATAAGTGAATTGCATATCTGCCTCCACTGCAAGATGTCTAGTATATAGGTTCTAACTGTGGTTCCACTGCCATTACCAGAAGCTACCAGATGCTGGCAATAACTAAACACTGTCTAAAAACAACTATGGACTTCAGAGCTTTTGGCAATGCTTTTTCATGGTATTGTCTGTCAGAAAATTCATGATACCCACGCTGTCAGTTAGCTGCATCGTTCGTATGTATCTTTGCTCAGAAGTATTTCATCAACCTTTACGCAAGGTTTAGAAAGGAATGCCCATCTTGTTATATTATGTAAGAGCACAGTCTTAACTCTGTATACGTCCATCCAGGATTCATTTAGATAATTGTTTATGAAATAAAGTATGACTATTTTAAAATGTATGTCTCTTTTTTTTTTCTCTTTTCCTGAAATGTATTTCCTGTCATGATGTAGGTTTTGAAATGGCTGGAGGACTATAACTGTCAAGGGGAGGAAATTATGTGGTCATCTAAAGAACTGAAGAAAGAATCTATTTCCCCAAAGATCTACACTGACTGTACAAAACATCAGGAACACCTGCTCTTTCCATGACAGACTGACATGGTCAATCCAGATGAAAGCTATGATCCCTTTTGATGTCACTTGTTAAATCCACTTCAATCAGTGTAGAAGGGGAGGAGACAGGTTAAGGAAGGATTTATAAGTCTTGAGGCAATTGAGACATGGATTCTGTATCTGTGCCATTCAGAGGGTGAATGGGCAAGACAAAATATTTCAGTGCCTCTGAACGAGGTATGGTAGTAGGTGCCAGGCGCACCGGTTTGATTGTGTAAAAAAACTGCAACGCTGCTGGGTTTTTCACGCTCAACCGTTTCCCGTGTGTATCAAGAATGGTCCACCACCCAAAAGACATCCATCCAACTTGACACAACTGTGGGAAGCATCTGAGTCAACATGGGTCAGTATCCCTGTGGAACGCTTTCAACAACTTGTAGAGTGGTGCAACTCAATATTAGGAAGGTGTTCCTAATGTTTTGTGCACTCAGTGTATATCTATCTATTACAGTCAACTATGTTCGCTATAACCTATTTACTGTAGGCACACATTCATTTGTTGTTTGCTAATCTCATCACCCAGAACCAAATCTGTCATGAGAGACTAGTTGTATCCTGGTAACCATATCTGATGTGGATATGAGGGCATTACTGCACAGTAACACTGTCAGATTCTATTGTGTTCTTACTTCACTTTGCCCTACTACCACATCTCCTGTCTCCTGCTGTATCCTGCCCACCTGTCTGGCATCTGTATCACTTCCTTAACGTGGTTACAGAGATGTAGAATCCTTCTGTCTTCTCTCTGATGATTTGTGTGAAGAGCAAGAGAAGCTGTGATTCCTGCTGATGTCATTGGTCCTCCTTACCTGTGTGATTATACAACTCTGCGTGCATGTGTGTGTGCTTGCTGGCTTGCGAACATGCTTTCATGTGTATAGTGGGTTTGCGTGCATATGTGCTTTCATCAATCAAATTTATTTATCAAGCCCTTTTTACATCAGCTGATATCTCAAAGCGCTGTACAGAAACCCAGCCTAAATCCCCAAACAACAAGCAATGCAGGTGTAGAAGCACGGTGGCTAGGATAAACTCCCTAGAAAGGCAGGAACCTAGGAAGAAACCTAGAGAGGAACCGGGCTCTGAGGGGTGGCCAGTCCTCTTCTGGCTGTGCCGGGTGGATATTATAACAGTACATGGCCAAGATGTTCAAACGTTCACAGATGACAAGCAGGGTCAAATAATAATAATCACAGTGGTTGTAGAGGGTTCAACAGGTCAGCACCTCAGGAGTAAATGTCAGTTGGCTTTTCATATCCGATCATTCAGTTAGAGACAACAGGTGCGGTAGAGAGAGAGTTGAAAACATCAGGTCCGGGACAAGGTAGCACGTCCGGTGAACAGGTCAGGGTTCCAGTTGAAACTGGAGCATCAGCACGATCACGTAGACTGGGGACAGCAAGGAGTCATCAGGCCAGGTAGTCCTGAGGCATGGTCCTAGGGCTCAGGTCTTCTGAGAGAAGAAAGAAAAGAGCGAAAGAGAGAGAGAGAAAGTTAGAGGGGGCATACTTAAATTTACACAGGACACCAGATGAGACAGGATAAATACTCCAGATATAACAGACTGAKCCTAGCCCKCCGACACAWACTATTGCAGCATAAATACTGGAGGCTGAGACAGGAGGGTTGGGAGACACTCTAGCCCCATCCGGCTATACCGCCGGACAGGGCCAACCAGGGAGGATATAACCCCACCCACTTTGCCAAAGCAAAGCCCCCACACCACTAGAGGGATATCTTCAAACCACCAACTTACTACCCTGAGACAAGGCCGAGTATAGCCCACGAAGATCTCCCCCACGGCACAACCCAAGGGGGGGCGCCAACCCGGACAGGAAGATCACGTCAGTGACTCAACCCACTCAAGTGACGCACCCCTCCTAGGGACGGCATGGAAGAGCACCAGTAAACCAGTGACTCAGCCCCCGTAATAGGGTTAGAGCCAGAGAATCCCAGTGGAGAGAGGGGAACCGGCAAGGCAGAGGCAGCAAGGGCGGTTTGTCACTCCAGTGCCTTTCCATTCACCTTCACACCTCTGGGCCAGACTACACTCAATTATAGGACATACTGAAGAGATGAGTCTTCAATAAAGACTTAAAGGTCGAGACCGAGTCTAGGTCTCTCACATGGATAGGCAGACCATTCCATAAAAATGGAGCTCTATAGGAGAAAGCCCTGCCTCCAGCTGTTTGCTTAGAAATTCTAGGGACAGTAAGGAGGCCTGTGTCCTGTGACCGTAGCGTACGTGTAGGTCCAAATCGGAAAGATAGGTAGGAGCAAGCCCATGTAATGCTTTGTAGGTTAGCAGTAAAACCTTGAAATCAGCCCTAGCTTTAACAGGAAGCCAGTGTAGAGGCTAGCACTGGAGTAATATGATCAAATGTTTTGGTTCTAGTCAAGATTCTAGCAGCCGTTTATTTCAGTGCTTTATCCAAGTAGCCGGAAAGTAGAGCATTGCAGTAGTCTAATCTAGAAGTGACAAAAGCATGGATACATTTTTCTGCATCATTTTTGTACAGAAAGTTTCTGATTTTTGCAATGTTACTTAGATGGGAAAAAGCTGTCCTTGAAACAGTCTTGATATGTTCGTCAAAAGAGAGATCAGGGTCCAGAGTAACGTAGAGGTCCTTCACAGTTTATTTGATACAACTGTACAACCATCAAGATTAATTGTCAGAAGATCTCTTTGTTTCTACGGACCTAGAAAATACCCCCTCCTCACTTAAAGCCGTGAAATGACATTCAGCTCCTGTCAAACGGCTCTGGCACTCAAACTGAAATTCTCATGCATGCTTTTATGTGTGTGTTTGAGCGCTTTGCCCATGTCAGTATGTCAGAGCTGTGTCCAATGTTGCGGGCGGTGACAGATCGGTGACAGCCTGTCTTCCCATGGGGCACTGATCACTGCCACATGCCTCTTAATTAAACTGCGCTCAGACTGACGTTCCCCTCGCCGTTCCTCTCTTCTACCTCGCCTCCTTCTCTGCTCCCCTTGCCAGCATCTGACGCTCCTCACTTAAAGCCGTGAAATGACATTCAGCTCATGTCAAACGGCTCTGGCACTCAAACTGAAATTCTCTTAACCTGCTTCCGCCACCCCACTCAGAAGACACCTCTTACCCACTGAAAGAGATGCTTGTGTCTTGTACAGTAGATCAGCTATGTGTGTTAAGAGGCTCTGTACAGGACATCTAATTTTGATATATTCATTTTAGAGTGATCAGGTGACTGAGGTGTTATGATGTCATGTCTCACCTCCTCCCGCAGCAGTGACAGATTCCAGATCACAGCTTTTCTCTAAATCCTCATCACGTCTGGATTTCAGTTTCTACCAATACAGCCAGACTGACCTGAAAATACCCCCTAAAGTCTAAAGCCAACCAAATGCTATCTTCCTGGTGAAGTGAATTGTACACTTTCCTGCTTCCATTGCGTTTCCCTCGATGTGTGTTACTGTCCTCTCCTGTAATATCCTTGGATGGGAGACTGTTGCTGAGCATTATGGGGCTTGACGTGTGTGGTTGTGCCCCCCGCTGCAGCAGACGGACAACCTGTCCTGGCTGTTTTAGATGCCCATCCTGTCAGCTCGCATTACCCAGCAGCCCCTGGGAGAGAGAATTTCACCTGCCTGTTCCTTCCACTCCCTCTAACCCTGGATCTGAACACATGTGACACCCTGTACAGTATCTCCCCCGGTCCAGATCAGACACTGTCTCGTACTGTCCACTCCACTGGCTTTGGTTTACATGGGATGTGATCCACAGTAAACGCTAGTCCAAAACAACGTAGTAACGCTGTCATTTTCAGAAGGAGTTTAAATAGCGGAATAGTTGAAATGCTAACATAACTCCTGGCCTCAGAGCTGTAGATCAAAACTGAAATCTGACTAAAAGGCATATAAATCAGCAGGAATCAGACATATTGTTTGCTATTTGGGTAACCCTGACATCTTCAAGAGTTTCAGCAGTCATCTTGTCAGAAGTTATACAGTAATAACCATTGTTGGTTTTAAGGAAGGCTGTAAAATAAATCACATAGAAAACCTGTCAGACAAGAGTCATCCCATAATGACAAGTAATTGTCTCGTTGCCTCTTTAAATTATCATCATCACACCAAAGACTACATTAATATGCAGCTAAAACGCTTCCTGATGCTTTTAATTAACCTCTGAATGTTCTGAGACTTAGCATTCTAGTAACATCTTATTTCCTTCCAGTAAAAGAGCCTACAGAGTCCTGATGCAGAGACATAAAAGATGGATTAATTAGGAAATAATATGAACCGGTTGGGAGGCTTATCATTAATCACTTTACAACACTTTCTGGCTTAGTGTTCAGGATTAGCTAAATGAGCAAAATGTTTTTCTCTCCTATACTCTCAGCTATACAGTAGTTTCTTCCAGCAGTAATGATGAAGTCATCTGAGCTGTAGCCAGACTGGGTAAAGTTAAAGTGCAGTCTCTCTCTCCATTAATGAGCAGTATGAGTGTCTGTCTGTGACACCATCCAGGCCTGTCTCTAAGTGGTTTCCTCAAACACACAGTGATGTGCAGCCTATCAGTCAGTGGTGAAGCGGACACTCAAATATACTACTCTAAGGTGCCTGTCCAATGGCACAAGGCTCTCACTGTCTGCCTATTAGATGTGGGATAGACACAGAGGTCATTCATATATACTGAACCACATTGGTGCGTCTATGTGGGTTGAGCATTTCATGCAGCCAAAAGGAGGCACCTCTATAAGAATACAGGGGGGGTATTTACACACATTATTGTTGTCATGACCTAGACCAGAGTATAAGTTAGACATAGCTGAAGCCCAACCAGACAGATCTGGAACCAGGCTAGGAAGAGCCAGTGAGCTTGGTTTCCTTTCACTGCAGATCAGCTGGTTTGAAATAGATCCTTTCCACAGAGCAAAATATATATATATATATATATATATTATTATTTTACTTTTATTTAACAAGGCAAGTCAGTTAAGAACAAATTCTTATTTACAATGACGGCCTACTAAAAGGCAAAACGCTTCCTGCGGGGACGGGGGCTGGGATTAAAAATAAAAATKAATTAAATAAAAATATAGGACAAAACACACATCACGACAAGCGAGATAACACAACAATACATAAAGAGAGACCTACGACAACAGCATAGCAAGGCAGCAACACATGACAACACAGCATGGTGGCAACAACATGACAACAACATGGTCGCAATACAACATGGCAGCAGCACAACATGGTAGCAGAACAACATGGTAGCAGCACAAAACAGGGTACAAACATTATTGGGCACAAACAACAGCACGAAGGGCAAGAAAGGTAGAGACAACAATACAACACGCAAAGCAGCCATAACAGTCAGTAAGAGTGTCCATGATTGAGTATTTGTTGGCATCAGATTAAAACAACAGCCTATGAATCTACTGTGTGCACCAAGAATGTCTCAATTTACTTCCCATCACCTACAGAGAGCAAACTGCTATCTAGAACATTCCACTGCCTCTCTCATTGTGCTCAGTGTACCACTGCAGAGTTATGGGCTGCTACACTAACCTGACGGGAATAGATGTCTACGGCGTGCAGCAATTCCTTCAACCTCAGAGCAGCACAACAGGCAAACAATGAAGCTGGCCTTGTGGCCCACTGTACTGAGCATATTTTATCATCATGATTCTATTTTGTGATATGATTTATTTTTATTTCCTTCAGTGGACTCTGAATTGAATTTGTATCAATGTAGACATGTGCCCCCATGTACACAATGCCTGTTGTGATGTAACGTCCTTTTCCATTGTGACCAGAATCAGTTAAAATGTCTGTGATGTAATGTGCTGTCTTGTCGATGTAAATTTTGAGTTGACATGGATATGGTCTATACTTTATAGAACGTTGCTGTATGTTCCGAGGCACCGGAGTAGTTTACTGGCCGTGGCAGACTTTTTATGGCCTAGTTTAGTTCCCTTAGTAATGTATTTTTATTTACCACTATTTCTCCCAAGGTGGTAGTCACAGTCTTGTCCCATCGCTGCAACTCCCGTACGGATTCAGGAGAGGAGAAGGTCGAGACCCCGCCAGGCCGCACTGCTTCTTCACACACTGCCTGCTTAACCCGGAAGCCAGCCACACAAATGTGTCGGAGGAAACACCGTACAGCTYGCAACCGAAGTCAGAGTGCATGCACCCGGCCGTAACAAGGAGTCGCTAGAGCACGATGGGACAAGGACATCCCAAACCCTCCCCTAACCCGGACAGAGCTGGGCCAATTGTGCGCCGCCTCATGGGTCTCCCGGTCGCGCCCGGCTGCGACACAGCCCGGGATCGTACCCGGATCTGTAGTGACGTCTCAAACACTGCAATGCAGTGCCTTAGACCGCTGCGCCACTCGGGAGGCTCCCTTAGTAATGTTAACCTTGTAACTGTTGTTGTTTACATTTGCAGCTGAATTAATGCAGATGTGTGCTTTGGATCCCTCCTCTGTCATATGATCTAAGGTCAGGAGACAGGCTTGCTGTGCCAACACACACACAGAGAGAGAGAGAGAGAGAGAGAGAGAGAGAGAGAGATGAGAGAGAAGAGAGAGAGAGAGAGAGAGATGAGAGAGAGGAGAGAGAGGAGAGAGAGAGAGAGAGGAGAGAGAGTTTCTAAGAACAGTGATGGACCAACTCACGGTGCTCGCAGCAGAAGTTTGTGACTTGTGCTACAGTAGAAATGGGCAACCAGTGAAGAACACCAACAATTGTAAATACACCCAATTATTTATGCTTATTTTTATTTTAACTTGTGTGCTTTACCATTTGTACATTGTTACAACACTGTATATATTATATATAACATTTGTTAATTGTCTTTATCTGTTTTGAAACTTCTGTATGTGTATATGTTTACTGTTTAATTTGTATTGTTTTATTTCACTTTTGTAAATATCTACCCTCACTTGCTTTGCAATGTTAACATCATGTTCCATGCCAATAAGCCCTTGAATTGAATTGAATTGAATTGAGAGAGAGAGAGGAGAGAGAGAGGAGAGAATTGTTATTGTTTGTGAAACTTCTTATGTGTAATGTTTTACTGTTAATTTTATTATTGTTTATTTCACTTTGTATATTATCTACCTCACTTGCTTTGGCAATGTTAACACATTGTTTCCCATTGCACAATAAAGCCCTTGAATTGAATTGATTGAATTGAATTGAGAAGAGATATAATATAAATAAATAATTTCAACATACCAATTAGGACATTGGCTAAAATACTTGAATCAGTCATAGAGCCCATGCCCTTTTATGGTTGTGGGAGGTCTGGGGTCCGCTCAGCACCCAGATTTCAACAAAATGGGACAAAAACACCAAATTGAGACTTCTGCATGGCAGAATTCTGCAAAAATATCGCTCGGTAGTGATACAACGTAGAACACCAAATAATGCATGCAGAGCAGATAGGGACTTCGCGCACTACCGAATTCCCACTATTATCAAAATCCAGAAAAGAGCCGTTAAATTCTAAACACACCTAAAGGAAGCGATTCCCAAACCTTCCATAACAAAGGCCATCACCTACAGAGAGATGAAACCTGGGAAGAGTCCCTAAGCACGACGCTGGTCCTAGGGCTCTGTTCACAAACACAAACTAGGCCACGCTTCACATTGAGCCAGGGACAATCAGCACAATTAGTTACCTCATTCCAATTTCGATTGAGAAAACAACAAACGATAATTAATTTGGACCATTTGGAAAGAATTCACACAAAAAACAAGAGCAAACTAGAATGCTATTTGGCCCTAAACACGAGAGTACTACAGTAGGCAGAATAATTCACTGACACTGGACTGACCCAAACTTAAGGAAGCTTTGACTATGTACACGACTCGCAGTGAGCACTAGCCTGCTATTGAGAAAGGCCGGGTAGAAGCATGGCTTCTCTCAAGTAGAAGACCACCTGGCCTAAAAATGAGGTGGAATGATATCACTAGTCTACTCTAATCACTGCCCATCGGTATTCGCCATATTAAGAGAGACTATTTCCCTCAGAATTAACAAGATGCCCACAAAGAATTTGAAAACAAAGTCTAGATCTTGAGTGTAATCAACTTAATCCCGATATCTACTGGGAGATATTAGATCCGAAGTGAGTAGTCGCATCTATTCACGGCAGGCAGAGATTTGATGGACTGTTGCCCAAAGCCAAGAAAAGGGCAACCAGTATAGAAACTTGAAAACACATTTAAAAGATACGAGAAACCCATATTTATGCTTATTTTATTTTTAACTTGTGTCTTTTAACCATATTGTACATTGTTACACACATGTATATATATAATAATAACATTTGTATCGTCTTTAGTTGTTTTGTAACTTCTGTTGTGTGTGTTTCTACTGTTAATGTTGTCATTGGCTATATGTTCACTTTGTGTATAATATCTACCTCCTTGCTTTGAGGGGCATGTTACACATGTTTACCCATGCGCATGGTTTTCATGATAACCACCTTGCATATTAATTGAATTTGAAGTGAGAGTAGAGAGCGAGAGAGAGAGAGAGGAGAGAGAGGAGAGAGGGAGAGACAGCTACAGACAGAACAGACAGACATGACGACGACAGGTTAAGTTACACAGCAACACAGCAGGCAGACAGACAAGAGCAGACGGAGTACAGGAGCCGCCGCAAACTTTAGACAGACAAGAACAGACGAACACGACATTGACAGAACAGACAGGAGCCAGACAGCCCGGATTGACATTCAGAATAAAGTAGAACGATAGAGACACAACGAACAGGACCAGAGCAGAAAGAGGAGCGCATCTTCACCGACAGACCAGCCAGACTCTACTTCTACAGACAGACTGCACGTCACAGAAAAGACAGAGTGACATTTCACGGGATTTTCAGACAAGACGAGAGTAGCAGAAGATGAGCGCGAGAGAGCGGTACAGAGGTACACCGGTTTGCGACATTGAGAGCGAGAGAGAGTAAGAGGGAGAGAGAGAGACGTAGCGAGATCGATGCCCATTGATGGAGCACGATTGTACGACTGGTAATTTCGAGAGAAGAGAGCAAGTACGAGAAGAAAGAGGATGATCCAGTGGGATTTGGAGAGAAGAAACAGAAAGAGAGCGACGAGAGACGCAGTTAGCGAAGAGGATCGACAGCAATAGAGCTATGAGTGAGAGGTGATGTACTGTAGTAGACGATCTCTATTTTGTTATTTGATGGTTATCGGGAAAGGATGATGGGGTGTCTATCTGATGTATCTTAGGTCTGTAATTTCAACAAAATACATAAATGATGTTACGAGGAGCGCATTGGGTTTAAATTCATAATTTACTAGAGAGCTAATCGGTTATCGATTGAAAAAAAATGTAACAGTGTTATTTTTTATTATAATTATGTTAAATATTTTTTTTTCAAAGGTTCTCATTATCCAAAGAACACAATCGAGGATATGATGTCATCGACGGGCGATGAACGCCACCGTATATTTCAGTTTTAATTAATTCGCGGAATAAGGTTTATTTTGTAAATCAAATACACAGGTTGCAAGAGAGGCTGATGCTGAAAAGAAACTGTCCACTGGTAGTTCTAATCAGTAATCCGAGTTTAAAACGAAGTAACTTCTATAGGAAGATGGAGTGGAAAAAGTATTCACTTACCAGAGGGGATGCATCAAACTGATTTAGAGAAGCTTGTTTAGAAAGAAAGTTAAGGAAAGGGTTTGGATTATTAGATCTCTAGGGTATTTTTCAACGTGAGGATAGTGATTTTGGAGGCTGTTTTTTTTTATTTTTTTTTTGGAAAAAAGATGTTATTATTGATATTTATTTTTCTTTTTGTATTGTCTGACTGTATTTTTCAAGATGATTTCAAGAGATGCAGAAGAAAGATGATCAGAAGAAGAAAACGAAAATGATTAGGAAGAGGCTTGTTTATGAAAAAGAAGATAGGAAATGTGTTTTTTTTATGATTCCTTTTTTTTTGTCAGGGATTTGTTTTTATTTTTTTATTATAGTCCATTGGGTTTATTGTTAAGTCATTTTTTGAAGATTTGTATTTTTTTTTTTCTTTTATTTTATTTTTGATTGTAATTCTTTTTTTTTTTTTTTGTATTTGATTGTTCTTTTTTTGCTATTTTTTTGTTTTTTTGTCTTTTGTTATTTGTATGTCGAGAGACAAAAGGAAAGAACAAAACAAAAGAAGTGAGGGAGAATCGGAGCTTGTTTATTATGAGATGAGTAGATTATTAGTATTCGATCTTGAAGATTGTCGCTGTAATATCCAAGAAGAATGGCGAGAGAGGATGGAGAGTTAGGGCAGAGAGAGAAACAGTAGCATTCTCAGTAAGAACCAAAATAATGGTGGTATTCCAAAAAAGGTCCAGTCACAGGACCACAGTATCCATTAGACACGGTTGCCGGGCCTAAGAGCCAGCAAAGAACCTATTACATACCGTCAGGGTATTCCTACTCCAGCATCCACAGGTAACTTCACAAATTGCTTGTGCGGCATCGGAAAGATCTGAAGAGACAAGGCAAGAAGGGCATTCTATGCCATCAAAAGAGCACATAAATTTCAACATAATACATCCACCATTAAGAGTATTGTTCGGCTTCTATCAAATCCATATCTTTCCTTCATGCTTATATTCTCTCTCTGTTCGCTCAAGACGTCTTCCATAGTTCGCTCCGTAGCATGCTCCCTCTTTCTGTCTCTCCTCCTCTCCTCTCTCTTTTCTCCTCTTTTACTCGCCTTGTGCTTCTTCGGTCGGTTGTCTCTCTCTTGTCTCTCTCTTGGCTTGCTCTCACGTCTTGTGGGTCCCGGATTCACTCCACTTCTCTGTCTGCAGGTCTCTTTTCTATAAAGGTCCTCTGAGCTAAATCTCTCGCAATCCTCTCCCATACCTGGAAGATTCTGGCGGAATTCGATCATCCTCTTCGATCAATAACAAACTCAGAAGTGTCGTCGTTGGTCACTGATTCAGAAAAACCATGTGAACCAATATTGTTACTACTTAAACGGAGACCGGACCTTTTAGTTTCTAACATCCCAATCTTGGATCGAGAAACTGTCTGGTTCGAGTTAATTTTCCTCTTCTAGTTCGTGTATTCCATTCGCGCCGAATCTTCTTCCTGCGTCCTCTTCTGTTTCCTTCTCTCTCTCTCTCTCTCTCTCCTTCTTTCTCTCTGCTCTCTCTCTCTCTCTCTCTCTTCTCTTCTCTCCGTCTCTCCTCTCTCTCTCTCTCTCTCTTCGTCTCTCTGGTCCTTCTGGCTCCTCTGTCTGTCTTCTGTCTGTG